>NC_081842.1:211058854-211426072 GCF_963259705.1 Myotis daubentonii | reverse complement strand
AAGAGGGAGAGAGATAGAAACATCAGTGATGAGAGAGAATTCACTGATCAGCTGCCTCCTGCATGCCCCCCCACTGGGGATCGAGCCCACAACCCAGGCATGTGCCCTTGACTGGACTCGAACCCTGACCTCCTGGTTCATAGGTCGACACTCACCCACTGAGCCATGCCAGCTGGACACGATGTATTTATCTTCAGTGATGTACATAAAAATGAATTTTGTTTTGAGAGTTATTGCCGGGGTCCAACCCCCGCAGGTCCAGGGATCCCCAAAGGCCTGGACGGAGTCGGCGAAGAAGGAATGACACGGAGACAGCGTTCAGTTGATCAGCAACCTAGCCAGGATCTCTAGCCCGGATCTCCAGAGAAGTTCTGCTTCGGATTTCCAGCGAGGTTCTGTAGCCATGTTCCCTCGCTAGGTTCTCCAGCCAGGTTCGGTCCAGGCTCTCCAGTCAGGTTCAGTGTCCAGGTTCCAGTCAGGTTCTCCTGCCAATCTCTGTAGTCAGGTTCAGTCCAGGATCCCTGCCATGTTCTCCCGCTAGGCTCTGTCTCTAGGCTCCGAGGCCAGTCCCTCTCCAGGATCCTCCGGCATGCTCTCGCCAGCAAAGTTCTTCTGTCTCTAGAGAACGTTCTTGTAGGTTCTGTGTCTAGGCTCTGTCTCTCTTGGTCCTGTCTTCTAAGCCCTGTGTTCTGAGTTCTGTCTCCTGAGTTCTGTGTTCTAAATTCTGTCTGTTGTTGTCTTGTTGCATCTGTATTTATACCACTTGATTCAATCCTATCAATCTCTATTACAAAGGTTAGGGCGTTTCTTATCTCCATTCCAGGGAGTAAAGATTATGTAGCTTAAGCATGATTGTTTGTAGTTAAATTGATTAACTACCCGCCTGGCACTTAGTTAAGGAGTTTCATCCCCTCCCTAACTTCAGGGGAAAATCCCTACCTGGGGATTCAACCTTTCTCGGAGAGGTGACCTTGGTTAAAACACAGCACCAAGAAGGTGAGCAAACATATTAAGAACCATATGCTATATATGCCAGGTCCCTTGAAACAGCAAGCATGGACCGGCTCCCGGCAAGTTATTAAAGCACGTGCTTATCCCGTTGCTGGGACCGGTATCCCATGGACCGTCATTGACGGAGCCTCACTGGGCATTTTCGCGTGGTCCCTTCCAGGCGCCAAGACACCGCGGGTCGGGGTTGACCCGGCTCTGCCTGTTTTGTGACTTGCAGAGAGGACTTGCTGACTGCTCAGAAGGAGATCCTGTCTCAGCAGGAGGTCATCATGAGCTTAAGGAAAAACCTGACGGAAGCCCACAGCCGAATGTCAGATCTGAGAGGTTCGTATGCTTGCCCGGGTCCCTTGACTTCCTGGCCCACTTTGAGGAAGGAAAGAAATGGGGCTGCAGAGTTGGACAGCGCGGCCTTAAAAGCCCTGCTCAGTCTGCTTTCCTGGGCGTCACGGCACTTGTGGCGGGGTCAGCAGAAGCTGGATCCCGACTATGGCCCTGCCTCCATATCCAGGGGCCACGGGTCACCCCCCAGAGTGCGCAGGACCTCTGCGATGAGGCCCAGCTCTCCTTTTCCGGGAGACTCTCCTGTCACCACTGAGAATTTGCCCCCAGATCAAAGGCTCCCTGGGCCAGGGCCACCTGCACAAGCCCTCACACTCACCAGCTTTGGGACCCGGGGCCAGGTATTCCTTCTAGGGCAGTGGTTCCCACCCTTGGCTGCACACAGAATCACCTGGGAATCTTTTAAAAATCCTGGTTCCTGGGCCTCATCCTCCGGAAATTCTGTTTCTTTGTTATGGGGTGGGGCAACAACATTAGTAACAAAAAAAACAGAATTTCCGGGGGATGAGGCCCAGGAACCAGGATTTTTAAAAGATTCCCGGGTGATTCTAATTGCAGCCAAGGTTGAGAACCATTGCCTTAGACAAAGAGATGCAGAAGCAGGCAGCGGAAAGTGGCCGGAGTGCCCTAAAGTGCCATAGGTACAGGGGCGGGGACAGACAGCACCTGCGGTGTAATACTAGGCTAAGGCCGGAGCACACGGTCCTCCTAGAGCCAGCACTCACATGAGTTGTTTGCTCAGATGCAAGCAGACCTCCTGGCTGTTGCTGAAGCCCCCAGAGAATTCCTGGAGGGCGGGCCCTCCTCGTGGGTCTCAAACCCTGGCAGAGGACCCTGCGTGGCCCCTCGTGGAGACCCCAGGCAGGACAACCCCCTCACCAGCTTTCATGTCGCTCCCAGGGGAGCTTAATGAGAAGCAGAAGGTAGAACTGGAGAGGAACGTGGCCCTGGTCCAACAGCAAAACAGAGAGCTGGGTGCGCTCAAGGAAAAGATGGCCCAGGTGACCGGCCTGGTGGAGAAGAAGGACCGGGAGCTGGAGGACCTCAAGGAGGCACTCAGGTGTGTGAGAAGGTCTGCAGGGCATGCAGGGCCCAGGTACACCTGAGTGCCCCGGGAGCCTTGCACAGAAAGGTGGGCAGTAAGCGCTGATTGAGGAGCGGGATGGATGCATGGCGGGTGGATGGATGGATGGATGGACGAAGAATGAATGAAGGGACGAATGAATGACATGTTTCATTGCTCCACAGCCTTATCAGGTAGAACAGGCCTTTGCTAAGTCCTGTGCTTCCCAAAGATTCCTGCCCAATATTCCCGATGACAGGTCCCGGCTTAAATGCCACTTCCTCCAGGAAGTCCTTTGTCACTCACCCTCCCCAAATATAGACAAGGGCTCCTGCTCTGCCTGGGACCCTCAGCCCCTCACTTCACCTCCCCTAACTTCTCAGTCAGGCTGTGTTTAATTGCCCATTCAATGGTCTGCCTTCTCCCTGAGAACAGGCCTTGCCTGGCATTGCCTCCCGGCAGTCACGTAGTGCCTAGCACTGAAGGAAATCAATAAATATTTATTAAACAAATGTATCGACTAGGGGTGTCCGAGGTCAGCTCAAAAGAAATGTTAAATATCCCCGTCCCATGGATTTGTCTAAAAAGTACATGTGACTTTGCATTTTCATCCATAGTTTGTCAAAATGTTGACATAAAAATAATGTTTTCCCCCAAGAAAGTGTGAACAAAACTGATGTCTTGTGTAGACCCTGTCGCTTCTCGTGCCTCGGGGCTCATGGCCAAAGCAGAGTCACACAGTGGTTAAAAGAACAGGCTCCAGACCCGTGCTGTCTGGGTGCAAAGCCGGGCATTTCCACTTACAAGCCCCGTGACAATGGCAAATTGCTGTGAGTCTCTGTTCCTGTTGGTCAGATAGGGCCAGGAGCGTCCCCCATTCGTGGGACTGTTATGAGACCTGGAAGGGCTTACCCATCGGAGAGTAGGAAAGAGCATCACACAACAAATGCCCTGTACGGGCACAGCAGGTGTCCCGCAGACCCAGGTGGAAGCAAGGGCAGGTGGGTGCCCGCCGCCCTGGCCACTCTCCTGCAAGTCCCCTGAGACTAAACTCCCTAGCGATCTGTGGGCAGGGGACTTGAAGGCCGGGAGACTTCAGTTACCATAAAAATGGAGCTCCTTTTCCTGTCCTGCGGGGTGGAGGTGAGGGGTGGGAACTCGTGGCCCCCGGAACCTTGTGCAGCCCCGTGACGCATCGCCTCTGCCCCAGAGCCTCCCAGGAGAAACGCAGGCCCCAGCCGCCCAAGGAGAAGCCGCCGAGACCCAGGAGCACGGCCCAGACATGTGACATCTCGGTGCCGATGGAACCCATCCTCACCGACATTTTCGTGAGCAGCCAGGAGGTGAGTGTCCGCCCCGCCCTGGCACCCGAAGGACAGGCTGAGGAAGGAAGAGCCCAGTGGTGGCTTTCCTGCCTTTGGAAAACATTCTCTTCCTAAGTTCCCAAATCAGCACGTGCTACTGTGCCAAGGACGTACTTCTGTGCCGGGTGCCAGTAACACAGCAGGAGTCCTGCCCCTCCAATGCCGTCACCAGAGGTGCCAGCTGTCAGCAGGCTGGCACAGGCACCAGCAGCCCCTGCACATCCTTACGCAGCGTGACTGGGCAGTGGGTGGAGACCGGGCTCGGGTCTAGTCTGCCTGGGTCCTCTTCTCAGAAACTGTGACCTCAGGAGGTCACTGAGCCAATTCCCTTGTCCGGAAAGTGGGAGAAGTGACCCTCACTAGTCACCTCGTGGGGTTGTTGAGAAATACATTTTATTTATAAACTCAGCGCAAACAGACCTGTATACACAGGGGTTGGCAAAAGTAGGCTCACAGTTCGTATGGAAAATTATACAATAATCTATAATAATAAAAGTGCAATATGCTAATTAGACCAGACAGCTGAACGACCTTCTGGACGACCTTCGGAAAAAGCCATGGCTGTGAGGGCTAAGACCCTTGCATGAATTTCGTGCATCGGGCCTCTAGTTATTAAATAATGATACAAGAATGAACTGTCTCATGTACTCACAACTGTAAACCTACTTTGCGTTGTACATATATTTATTTTTTAACTTCTTTTTTTAAGTTTTTTTAATTTTCTTTGTTGATTAAGGTATTACATATGTGTCCTTATCTCCCCTTCCTCCCTCCGTGCATATATTTATTGAAGAGATTTTTTTTTTTTGCGAAATTATAGTATCAAGCCATATATATTCTACACACATAACTATTTAATGGGCATCTTTTCAAGTAAGATCTCCCTCTGCTTTTAAATGGCTGCATAGAATCCACTGGGTCCCTTTTTGTCCAAGCAGCCCCCTGCTGATGGAGATTTCAGTAGCTTCTGCATTCCCACATTACTGTAGTTAATACTGTATCCTGTCCTAGCCAGTTTTGCTCAGTGGATAGAGCATCGGCCTGCGGACCAAAGGGTCCCAGGTTCAATTCCAGTCAATGGCAGGTACCTTGGTTGCAGGCTCCTCCCCGGCCCAGGCCCCGATGGGGGCCTGTGCAGGAGGCAGCCAATCAATGTGTTTCTCTCACATCGATGTTTCTCTCTGTCTTTACCTCTCTCTGCCACTCTCTAAAAATCAGTGGAAAAATACCTTTGGATGAGGGTTAACAACAATAACAAAAACACTGTATCTAAATTGCTGGGTCCAGAGGACATCCTAAATTGCGCTCGATAGGGCCACTCTGCCTTCCCAAAGAGCAGCGCCATTCATACTCCGTGGCTGTCCCCTGGCGACTTCTCGAGGGTCTCCACCCTGAAACCTCCGTGGGCCTGAAGTCCCAGCTTCGCAGCAACAGGGAGTGCGTGTGAGAACAGCCTCCATCACGCCGCCCTCGAAGGTGGCACTCAGGTTCTGCCGTGGCTGGGGCTGTGGTGCTCCCATTGTCCGTGGCGGGCTGATGTGGGCCCAGTGCTCCCTGGAGGCCCCGGGTTTCCGGGAGGCCCAGATGTGACTCCCCACTTTGCTTCATGAAACTAGAGAGCAGGGCGCTTCAGTCGCGGGCTTTGGATTTTCACTTGGAAACGGGGCCAAGTGTGTCAGCTTGCCTTCCCGCGTCCTCACAGATGCCTCCCTCCTGCCAAGCAGCCCTGAGCCAGGGCCGCACACAGCTCAAACGAAAGGGCTCGTGGCCCAGCAGCTGTCCTTGGCACCCACCGCTGTCCAGAGCCCTTGAACAGCGTCTCCTTGTCGCTCAGGGTGGCCATGAGCTGGGGCTGCAGTGGGTCCACAGGCTGAGCTCCGTGGGGCAGAGAGCAGGTCTCACTCCTGCTGGAACCCCAGGCCCTTAGTGCGAGACCTGGCCCATATTCATTCATTCATTCATTCATTCATTCATTCGTTCAACAACTATTGAGCACCTGCTGTATGCCAGGTCCTGTGCTGGGCGCAGGGGAGGACGCACGGGGTTTCTGCCCACAGGGGACCCGTGTTTGTTGGGATGGATTGTTATTACTTTCCCTTATGGGGTGGGATTAGCAGAGCCAGATAAAAGGGAAAAAGTATTTGTTCCTTCTCAGAACGGTTTCCTCCCTCCCGCCACTTCCTGCTTTCTAAGCCAGAGCGGGTCAGAGGGCTTAAGAGTTGTATGAGAAAGAATCTCCATCTTCCCTAAATAAACAAGTTCCCAGAGGACCGTGAGTTGGGTCACGCCAGGCTCCGGCGCGCTCCTCATGCGGAGTAGAGGCTGCCCCCGAGCCTCGCTGCCCTGCTGCATTGTTTCAAATAACAGAACACTGGACGTGGGTAGATTGTAAAAATCCGAGCCCCTCCCACACTGACTTGGGCCGCATGACTTGCTTTGTCTCATGGGATATGAACAAACACAAGGCAGATAAGTGTTTATGCTTTGGGGCTTGATCGCTCCTGCTGCTCTTAAGAACCTGTGCCCACCACACATGAAAGAGCCTGGTCTAGCCCGGCCGGCGTGGCTCAGTGGTTGAGCATTGACCTATGAACCAGGAGGTCATGGTTCGATTCCCAGTCAGGGCACATACCCCGGTTGCAGGCTCGATCCCCAGTGGGAGGCGTGCAGGAGGCAGCCGATCAATAATGCTCTCTCGTCATTGATGTTTCTATCTCTCTCTCTCTCCTCCTCCCTTCCTCTCTGAAATCAATAAAAATATATTTAAGATAATAAATAAATAAGTAAAAGAACCAAATGGTCAATCCCTTCCCTTTCTTGCCATTTTGCCTGGGACCTTCCTTAGCAGCTCTATCTACAGCTGAACGCCATTGCTAACATCCCATCTCATTTCCATTTTCTCTCCTTAACACCTACCACCATCCCCCTTGTATCTCCCATGCTTATCTTTCTTGTTGTCTGTCTGCCACCCCGGGATACAGAATCCAGGACAGTAGGGATTCGGCCAGTTTTACTCGCTGCTGAGTCCCCAGAGCCTTAGAATAAGTCTTGGCATACAGAGGTGAATTGCTTACCCGAGAGAAGTGTTGCTTAACAACACGTAACATGACTGGTCTTCAGGGGGACCCCTGAACCCCCGGAAGTTATATGCACTGCGTTCTGTGTACATGGATTTTTCTGGAGGAAGGAACCCTGCATTCTGCCGAATCTCAAAGGGGTGCACGGCCCCCAGACGATGAGGAAGGCCTTCCCTTGTCTGTACCCTTTGTAAACCCGGTTCCAGCTGTGTGGCTGGCAGCTGCCAGGCCGCGTGCAGATACAGAAGGCTCCCTCCATCTCAGGAGTTCCGCTGGACACGCTGTTCTGGGGGCTCCGGGGAAGTGTTTCCTCTCTCCAGACCAGCCGAGAGCCCATTTACCAAATCCCCCCTGGCAAATATTAGCTCACCATCCCTGCTACCAGTGAAGAAGCAGGCATCCTGTGTGTTCTCGTCTGCACATGTCCATCCAGAGCAGAATGTGATGTGCTGTTCAGAGATGAGCCCAGAATGACAACATATGGAAACCGAGCTTAGAAGAAATATAAACGAGACGTGGGGAGGTAACCTGGAGGGGATCTTTTGTTTACGGTTGTGCTAAGCAGGGAGGAAAGTTGGAAATCTTCCGAGCTGTGAATTTATATTTGAAGTGAAAGATTGAAATTCCTCCTCAGCTGAAGCCCCCTTAACGGTACTTTCCGAAGTACTCGGTGGCCAGGTTTCTGCTGCGCGTGAATTGTTCACGTTTCTCCACGTGTAAAGGAGAGGCTCTCGTCCCTAGTAAAGCCGCCGTCCGTCCCGTTCACCGCAGGAGCAGTCCTTCTGCGACCTGGGGGCCAAGTGCAAAGGGTCCCGGCACGAGGAAATCATACAGCGTCAGAAAAAGGCCTTATCCGAACTCCGGGCACGAATTAAAGAACTCGAGAATGCAAGTTCAAGTAAGTGTCGTCCTTCCTCGTCCGCCTCTCCTTGCTTAGAGCTGGGGGCGGGGGGAGGCGGGGGGGGGCTTTCTTGATAAGATCAAACATTCTCAGAGGTTGGGAGCGGAGGAACAACCTCCAGGTGGGTTCACTTTGGGAACTGACCAATTTGCCAGGACCACCGTCTTCTGTCCCTGTCATTTCATAACCAAAAGGATGTTCTAATACAAAAAAGCAAGATGGGCAGACATGATCTCCGAGTCAAGGGCAGAACTTGATATTAAAGAAGTAGGGTTTCATGAAACCCATACATTGTCCTACTTTTTCTTTTTTAACTGTGGCCTGGTGGAAACTTTCACATGGACCAACACGGTACAAGGATCGACCTTGGGGAACCTCCCAGAATTCCCTGCCTAGAGGGGATGGGGCTTTCCGGGTGCTGGGGTGGCTGCTGGGTGGACACTGGGCTAGGACCCAGAAGCCTGGGTTCAAGTTCCATCCTGTTCCCGTGAGGCCGCCTCCCATTAGCTGTGTGCCCTTGGACAAGACCAGTAAAGAGTAGCTGTGCGTATTACATGCAATCACTGAGCCTTTCCTCTGAATCGAAACCATTTCTTTTCTAGACGATAAGGTTCACCAGAATAAATCATTTCAAGACTTAAAGACTCTCAGAATGGAAAAAAATGTCCAGAAAATGTTGGACACGAACCCCGATTGGCCAGCTCTCTCAGGAATAGAGATCCAAGCGGTAACCAAATCCAGTTTGTCTCTGCCTGCCTGACAGACAATGTGGAGAGGGCGGGCATGAGGGCAGACACTGGCTGTGTGTGCTGGCACGGCCGTGCATATTGGTGGTTCGGGGCCAGGCCCCTCCAGATGGGCCATTGTCTATACCAGTGGTTCTCAACCTTCCTAATGCCGTGACCCTTTAATACAGTTCCTCATGTGGTGGTGACCCCCAACCATAAAATTATTTTTGTTGCTACTTCATAACTGTAATTTTGCTACTGTTATGAATCATAATGTAAATATCTGATATGCAGGATGTATTTTCATTGTTACACATTGAACATAATTAAAGCATATTGATTAATCACGAAAACAATATGTAATTATATATGTGTTTTCCGATGGTCTTAGGCGACCCCTGTGAAAGGGTCGTTTGACCCCCAAAGGGGTCGCGACCCACAGGTTGAGAACCACTGGTCTATACCCACTGGTCAGTGCCTCGCGTCCCAGCAGCCCCGTGTTAGAATAGAAAGGTGGCCTCCGTTTGTGCACTGCATGATGCATCTCTGCATTGACACGGGGCCAGGTCAGCCTCTGGTGGACCCTGCTTTTCACATCGCATGTTATATTCTGCAGAAAACATTCAAGGGCTAATTTGTGGCGTGATGCCATGAGTTGGCCTGAAGTTTGCTTTTTGCTGTAAACTGAAAAACATGAACACATAAAGGGTAGCAGAGGGAGCCGTGATTAAGAGGACGCCATTCTGGAGTAGGAGAGACCTGTGCTGGAATCCTGGTTCTGAACGTTGTGTGACCTTAGGTGAGGCTGGTAACCTTTCGGGGGGGCCTCCACGGCCCGGATGTAAAGTGATGATGACAAAAAATGAAAGGGGGTAATTGTGTAAAGTGCTTATCCCACCACTTAGCTCACAGTGAACACTTAACCAATGATGGCTGCTATTATTATTCACTAGGATTGAAACAGTATTATACAAGAAAGTCTTCCTCTCTTAGGGGCATAGTTTTATTTGACAGGATTTTCAGAAGTAATTCTGTTGTTAAGTTGAAAGTGCCCTGTACCCTAAATGGGTATTTGATTGACACATAAGGATGGACAGCTCAGGTCAGGGCCAATCACAGGAGCCACTGGGTGGGGCTTGCTGCCACCCTTGGATCTAAACCAGGGGTTCTCAACCTGTGGGGTGCGACCCCTTTGGGGGTCGAACGACCCTTTCACAGGGGTCGCCTAAATACATCCTGCATATCAGATATTTACATGACGATTCATAACAGTAGCAACATTACAGTTATGAAGTAGCAACAAAAATAATTTTATGGTTGGGGGTCACCACCACATGAGGAACTGTATTAAAGGGTCGCGGCATTCGGAAGGTTAAGAACCACTGAATTCTAAACCATACTCAGGCTTTTAGGAGAAACAATAGTCATCCTATCTGTACTAGCATTCTCCCCAACAGTTTTTCTAGACATCTGCTAGAGATGTGAGTCTTCAAGACTCCGTTGGTTTGCTTGGTAAACTCAAACTTTCATTCTCCGAGGTGGGGAGCTCAGCCGGATCTCATATTCTGACCGCTGATCCCACCCCTGACACCATAGGGCACGAAACCTCCCAACTCTCTTAGAAGACCTCGGTCCTTCAAGGTCGGCAGTCATTAAAGTCAGAGGACGATAAGCAGCAGGAGGAAGAACAGCTGACATCTGTTACGTGCTGACTTGCGCCAGGCATTGCGCTAAGCCCTCTACACACATTACCTCATTTAATCCTCACAGCAGCCTGCGTCTAGTGACTGTTATCATCCCTGGCTTACAGATAAGAAACCTCAAGGCTTCTGGAGGTCAAGTACCTCCCTCACCCAAGGTCACAGAGTGATGGACGATGCAGCCAGGGCTGTGTCCCTGGCAGTCTGCCTCTGGCACCCTGCTAGACTGCAGAGAAGGGGGCGGGGACTGTGTGCCTGCACCCTGGAGCCCAGGCTCTTCCTTAGGTGGCCCTCCCTCAGGAGAAGAGGGGGGTCTGTAAGGGGTGCCGAGGCCACAGCTCAGGGAGGTGAGGACACTGAGGGGCATTTCAGGTTCTTTTTGCAGCAGACCTGCCCAACTTAATGTCATCTTCAAACACCCTATTTTATTCTCCTCTCAATAAATATGTAAATCAATGTCTCCACTCTTCTCTGTCACAGTCACTTTGGGGACCTCTATGCTTTTATATTTGGGGGGGGGGGGATTGTTTTTTAATCTCAGAGGCTTGCAGCATAGTGCCCGCAAAGGCTATGGGCTAAGAGATGCTACATGGCAAGCACTGAACACCCAGTTTAGCTTTTGAAGGAGATGTATTGGCCCTTTGTGGTCCTTCCCTGATCGGTCTGGTGGCTTTTCCACGCAGTCGGTAGGGCCTTCCAGCAGCCAGCTGGCCGACTAGGTCTTAGTGAGTGCACAACTATGAGCACCATCCCCCGCAGTCCCTGGGAAGGGTCCGAAGGGCCCTCGCCCACCAGGCCCAGCACCAGGAGAAGGCGGGGCCAGATTTTGTGAGGGTGTAGCTTCTGCCGCATAAAAATCAGGTTCCTTTAGTAAAAGGAGGAGGGCTGTTCTCTATTTAACCTTCACTCATTCATTCGACAAGCACGCCCACAGAGTGCCACTCTGCCAGGGGCCATGGCAGCCCAGGAAATGGGAGAGCGCAAAAACATCACTGTTCCCGCTTCCTGGGGGCTGGGCATCTAGACCAGGCTTTCTCCACATCAATGCTACTGGTATTTGGGGCCAGGTAATTCTTTTTCTTTTTTTTTTCTTTTAAAATATTTGTTATTGATTTTAGACAGGAAAGAAGAGGGAGAGAGAGATAAAAACATCAATGATGAAAGAGAATCATTGATTGGCTGCCTCCTGCACAACCCCCACTGGGGACTGAGCCTGCAACCCAGGCATGTGCCCTGACTGGAGTTGAATTATTAACCTCCTGGTTCATAGGTCAATGCTCAACCACTGAGCCACACCAGCCTGGCGGGCCAGGTGATCCTTTGTCGTGGGCCGCCCTATGTGCTGTGGGGTGTGTAGCAGCATCCCTGCCCTCTACCCACTGATGCCAGTAGCATCCGCCACCCCCAGGCTTAACAACCAACAGTGTGCCCAGACATGGCTAAATGTCTGGAGGAGGGGGAACAAGGGTGGGCAGGATCACCCCAGGTTGCGAACCGCTGGTCTAGAGGGAAGACAGTGACCAGAGAACAAGACGTATCGTTTCAAAGGGAGTTGCGCTCCGAAGGGTGGGTACACAGTTACCAGAAAGCAGTTGGCAAAGGAATCAGCTAGAAGGTCGGGGACTAAAATCAAAACCAACTCCGCCGAGTTATTCTTTGGCAACACACAGCGCTTCAACTTGCGGATGCAGACATCCGTCATGGGACGCCAAGAGTTTTTAACTCTTTTTTTTTATTTCAGTCTCAAAATGGCTTTGCCAACCTGGCCACCGAGAAGCCGGGGAAGATGGACGTGGCCGAGGCTTTGGATCTCAGTGAAAAGCTGGTACGTACAGCCAGCCAGCCTCCTGTCGGACCCCGGGTCCCCTGCAGTCCGTGTGAACCGCGGGGCAGTGCAAACACCCGCCCTGCGTGCACAGCTGGCAGTTACAATGGCTCCGCCAGGCCCGCCCACGGCCCCAGCGGAATGTTTATAACTGTTGTCACCTTCCCCCAGTTCTCAAAAAGGCAGACTGTAAATGCATGTGGAGAAAATGAAAATCGTCCTAAACGCCCTAATTGCACTCATTTCCAAAACGTGGGTCTGCTCCCTGCGATTGCCAACAAGGGGTGAATGAGAACTAGGCGTCTGCCGCCTCAGCGCGGCCAGCAGCGGCCCCGGCCTGGCCACTTACCCGCACCACCTTCCTCGCAGTACCTGGACATGAGCAAGACGCTGGGGAGCCTGATGAACATCAAGGACATGGCAGGTCACGTGTCCATGAGACACCTCTCCCCCAAAGAGAGGGAGCGCGTCAACCAGCTGCGGCAAAGGGACCTCGACCTGGTGTTCGATAAGATCACCCAGCTCAAGAGCCGGCTGGAGAGGAAGGAGGAGCTTCTGAGAGGATACGAGCAGGACGTTGACCAGCTCAGGTACCCCGGGTCCCCGCGGAGGCCCAGGCCTCCATGCCCCGGCTCAGCCTCAGGGCGGGGCACCGACCTGGGTGTGGAACAACTAAAATCTGAGGGGCTCTGAGGGGGCAGGACGATGGAGGACTAGAGCCTGGAAGTGACAAGTCTCTCGGTGACACAGCGGCCACCGGAGTGCGCAGGGCTCTCCGCTCTCTCTTAATGAGTGAGCGGCACCTGCTGTGACTGAGTCTCACCTTCCAGCCTTTGTGGGCTTGCCACAGCTCCATCACATTGTCAGGGGCCGCAGGTCTCCCCCCGCCCCGGGAAACTGGGAGGGGCCGCTAACACACCCTCTGCCCCCTCACGCTTCACTGACTCAGCCGATTCGCTATTTATCCCGCTCTCTGCTCCCCCAAAGCTTTGTCATTCCCTCCGGCGTGTAATGAACACACTAGGACAGCGGGGTCTGGGGACATTGACGGTGGCTGAGAAGGATGAGGGGGAAAGAGGCTTTGTCTCTCCCGTACGCTCAGGCAGAGCAAAGTGTCCATTCAGATGTACCAGTCACAGGTGGCGAAGCTGGAGGACGACATCTACAAGGGGGCCGAGGAGAAGGCGCTGCTGAAGGAGGCCCTGGAGCGCACGGAGCAGCAGCTGCGCCAGGAGAAGAGGGTCAACCGGGCCAGGAGGCAGCAGCAGGTGAGAGGCCCCGCCCCGCTGGGAGCTGAGGCTCCGAGGCTGCCCCGCCGCCCGGGACAGAGGAAGGTGGCAGAATAGCGTTAGCGTCAGACCCGAGATCTGCCACTCACTGTGTGATCTCGGGCCGGTTTCTTTTTTTCAATATATTTTATTGATATTTTACAGAGAGGGATAGAGAGTTAGAAACACCATCAGCTGCTTCCTGCACACCCCCCACTGGGGATGTGCCCTCAACCAAGGTACATGCCCTTGACCGGAATCGAACCTGGGACCCTTCAGTCCACAGGCCGATGCTCTATCCACTGAGCCAAACCGGTCAGGGCTCGGGCCGGTTTCTTAACCTCCCTCAAGTGCATCTGTGTGTGTGTTTTCATAGTGGCTGTTATTTGCATTTTTATTGTTCTGCCACATCCTGGGGATAAATAGGTGATTAAACTCTCTGAGAATAGAGATTTGGTTTCACTGTTCTGATTGCCCAGAACATAGGAGACACCCAATATTTGGTGGATGGATGGATGGGTGGACAGGTGGATGGATGGATGGAGAGGTGGATGGATGATGGATGGGCAGGTGGATGGGGATGGATGGATGGATGGATGATGGATGGAGAGGTAGGTGGATGACAGATGGACAGGTGGATGGGGATGGATGGATGGATGGATGGATAGATGGATGGATGGAAGGATAGATGGATGATGGATGGATGGATAGATGGATGGATGGAGAGGTGGATGGATGGATGGATGGATGGATGGAGAGGTGGATAGATGATGGATGGGCAGATGGATGGGGATGGATGGATGGATGGATGGATGGATGATGGATGGAGAGGTAGGTGGATGACGGATGGACAGGTGGATGGATGGATGGATGGATGGATGGAAGGATAGATGGATGATGGATGGATGGATAGATGGATGGATGGAGAGGTGGATGGATGGATGGATGGATGATGGATGGAGAGGTAAGTGGATAGATGATGGATGGGCAGGTGGATGGGGATGGATGGATGGATGGATGATGGATGGAGAGGTAGGTGGATGACGGATGGACAGGTGGATGGGGATGGATGGATGGATGGATGATGGATGGAGAGGTAGGTGGGTGACGGATAGACAGGTGGATGGGGATGGATGGATGTCCTTGAAGAGCGTGTCCTTTAGTGCCGAGCAGACAGGTAAAGAGCTGACTTAGATGAGATCCCTGCAGAAGCCTGTCCTCCATCCTGCACACCTTCCAGACTGCAGGCTCCCTGGCTGCAGCCCCAGAAATGAAAGCGGCTTTGAGGGAGCACCAGATGTGGCATCAGCCGCTCTGAGTTAAATTAAACATCACAGCCCGCCATCCGCATGTGTCACAGGGCTGCCTCAGCACAGGACAGCTTCCTTTCACACCGAGCACCAGGGAGAGCCGGGCCGCGGGGAGGGGAGAGCCGGGCCGCAGGGAGAGCTAGGCCTGGCAGAGCTCTGGCTCTGCCTTTGATGTGCCCTCTGGAGAGGTGCCCTCCTGGGGTGTCCCTCCCCCCAGGGTTTGGCAGGCTCCGTCCTAAAGCACCAGACCACAGAATGGGACAGCAAAGGGCCCAAAAAAAGGCCATTGTCATGTGCTGGCTAAAAATGTAAGAAAACCCGAGGATTTACATAATCAAGCTTCACATGCATTATTCATGAGCTGCCTCTTCATACACAATGCAGGCACTGGACATCCTTCAGTGGAGAGGGTCTGAGGTGGCCAAGTTGAACCTGTGACGGGGACCCCAGAGGAGCTAGAGCTGGGAACTTTCAGATGTATGGAATTCACAACTTAGATTTGTATGAACTGGAGCCATAAGCATGGCAACGCTGTTGGCATTATCTATCGAGCGCTTACCAAGTGGCAGGCACCTGCTCCACATGACACATGCTTGCTCTGTCCCATCAGCCCTGTGAGGAATGCTGGCCAGGGCCAGCCCATCTGAGAGAGGGGAGCACTGAGGCTGGCAGAGGGTAATGTCGCCTGGCTGCCCAGGGCAGAAGCAGGATCCCCACAGGCACCAGCCTGGGTTCACTTTTCCACGCCCATTCCTCGCCATCCCCCTCGCCAGGGCATCCCCCGCCCCCTCGCCCTCCACTCACCCCTACCCTGGTTTTCGTACCGGGGCTTGGGTTTGCACTTGAGGTTGGCTATTGATATGTTGTCAGAAATACCTGTTTGTCAGGGAAAAAATGATAATTTTTTAAAGTTTTGCTGGATTCTGAAGGGAACTTGTATTCATCTGTCTCTCATCAGTTCCTTCCAAGGAATATATATTCATTTTTTAAAGGGAAGTTAAAGGGAAATAGAATTCCTTTTTGTTTTTTAAGTTTTACACCTAATATCTGTGTTTCCACAAAGAGCCTTATTTTTTTTTTTTCAGTCTCCAGCATAAAGTTTCACCCGTTCACAGAAACGGCCTGGGTAGAGCCCTGGGGAATGAAATTACTCACCTGGAGCTTCAGAAGCCCCCTCCCCCACTCCCCCCAGAAAATTTAGTTTTTAGTTTTAATGTTTGAACATCTCTTCGCCAAACGGAACTTTCCAGAATCAAAAGGCATGCTTCCATACTAATTAACACCTGTGGCTGTGGAAACGAGGCTTGATATAAATCGCGGAGAAACCCTCAGTGCTGGGCATCCCCAGAGAACCCTGTGGTCACCGCCTCCAGGTGCCTCTGGAGTGTCCTGGGTCTGCAGCTCCGTCCACGTGACAGACAGGCAGGGACCGTGGCCCAGGCTGTGCTGAGTCCAGTCCACGCCCCACGTCACTAGAGCAGACGGCAGCGCCTGTCAGAGTGCACGCAGGAGGACTTCAGAGTCTAACAAACAGGGTTCAAGCCCCACCTCCGCCCCAGGGACACTGAGTCAGCGGCTGAACCTCTGTATCTCAGGGTCCTCAGCAAAACCCCCCAAAAATGGTAGCGATGGGATCTGTTCCCGGGGCACTGGGAGGTACAATGATACGATGCCCGCAGTGCCTGGCACACAGCAAGCTCGGTTACCACCAGGGAGAGAAAAGCAACTAAGTCCTGGTTTCCAGGGAGCGTCCTGCCCGCGGTCAGGCCAGCAGACCCACAGCCACTTC
Source organism: Myotis daubentonii (assembly GCF_963259705.1). Taxonomy (NCBI): domain Eukaryota; kingdom Metazoa; phylum Chordata; class Mammalia; order Chiroptera; family Vespertilionidae; genus Myotis; species Myotis daubentonii. The sequence goes on along the minus strand of NC_081842.1, from coordinate 211,409,697 downwards.
CCGTTCCCTGTGCTCCCAGAGCCCGCGGCTCCTTTGTCGCCTCTTTCTACTTGGTGAACACAGCGAGGGCTCCAGCCCAGAAAAGGCCCAGGTGCTTTTTGTGAAGGGGTTAAGGCTGGGACTTTCAATAGGAAATGTGTCAACGCACAGAAGTGGCCGTTTGAGAAGCACGCAAGCCCGTCCTTAGCCCTCTCTCGGGGCCCCAGGTGTGAGAAAGGCTGAAGTGCGCTGGCTGCTTCTGGCTGGGGAAGCAGGCCCCGCTCGCCTGCCAGTCAAATTTCCAGCCAATGGAACCCCGGCCAAGGGCGTGGCCACAGCGTTGCCAGGTGGTCTCAGGTACCACCTCTCCTCTGCTTAATTAGCTCAGATCCCTCATCTTTAAGATGAGAATAAAAATGACACCGACCACATAGCATTCAATCCCATGAGAACATGTATACAAAACCCTTAGGACCCCTCAACAGATGCTCTTATACCATCATCATTATCATCACTGTTCTTTCAACTCACTATTTTCCCAGATTTTCTTGGGCCCAGGTATCCTCAAGACCCTGGTTCCCTCAGCACCACTTGTGTGTGTGTGACCACGGAGTAGAAATTGGCAGATGTCGTGTAGGATGGGAATGGGATGGGTCAGGGGGTGGGAGGTGGTACCCTCTGGCCCACACAAGGATGAAAAAAATAAAAACGTAGTTAGGATGGCCCAGGATAGGGATAGAAGATGGCTGAAGAAAAAGACCTCCCCTGCACCCTACCCACCCACCCCCATTTTTGCCCACCAACTCGAATCCTCACGTCTCCCAGAAGCCTCAGAGGTGTGTCCCAGAGCGGGACAGGCCAGGACACACTAAACACTGTCTTGCTCACTGATGATTTCCCTCAGGAACATTCAGAGGACCACGAACAGAGAAATGCAAAAGAATCAGCATCTTGCAACTGTGCCTTCAAAGAGAAAGAAAGGCAGGTATGGAGAGGGTTTCTGATCTTGCCACCAGACACAAAGAGTGGGAGTTTATGGAGCGTCAGTGCCAGGGTGTGCTGCCTGGGGAACAGCCACACACCTCCCTCCCTCCCCTTCCCCAGCCAGCGCCTGCCCCCTCCCCCCTTGCCCCTCTGCTGCCCCTCCCCTGCCTGCAATCTTAACAAATGACCTAAGAGACAAGCCTCTAACCCAGTATCCGGAGGCGAGAGAGGGCAGAGGGGAAGTCCAAGTGTAGTTTTGGCTGACGGGGCAACCATCCTAGGGTCTACATGATCTGGGGACTTGGAGACAAGATCGTAAAAGAAGAGAGGAGTGGGGAGCCCCAGGAACCCCTGCCCCAAGTGGGTAAAAGAAAGGAAAAAGTGGGTACAAAATGGAGCCAGGAATGAGGGTGAAGGTGCCTGTTGTAGCCACCTCCTCCCTACCACCGGGAGCCTCGCTTGACTTCCTGTGGGCTCTCCGCTGCCACTGGGAAGTGGGGAGCCCAGCGTGGTCCAGACTCACGGTGTCCATGAGACAGGAAGGATGTGCTGCTCAGAAGTGTTCTCAGAACAAAGGCGATGCCGGCTCTTCCCCGGCAAGGACGCTGTGTGATATAATGAACAGCGTCCCTAAGAATAGCAATGCGAGGTTGGCTGGGCCACGTCTGAGAATAGCTTTCGAGGCAGACTGATGTCATCACACATCCCAGTGAGTCCAGGGAAAGCGGGTGTGCGGGGGCCAGGCTCTGCCCTTCAGCGCTCAGCTGTCCACTGATGGGACCTAATCCAGAAAGATATTTTGGAGCAATGTTCAAACTGGGTTTCCCCGGAGCCCATGGGTGCCATGGAAGAGAATGACTCAATATACACACCTCACTTCCACAAGAGAAGCTCTCCATTGCCTGTTTTATATGCCAAGTTCTTCCAGGGATTTTGCTTGGGTAAAGGGTTCTCCTACAAAAAATAAATAAAGGAAGGAAGGGAGGGAGGAGGGAAGGAGGGAGGGAGGGAGGGAGGGAGGGAGGAAAGTTGTTGGTTTGAAAGCACTGTTTTATAATACCTGGGGATTTGGATGTGACTGTCTTCCAAGCATAGTTCCTCCCAACTCGGTTTGTGATAAATACTGAGCAGCTGCAGGCCCAAGGCCTTCTCCACAGAAGAGGCCGGAGGGCACCTGCTGGTGAAACACGGGCCTAAGCCTGCAGCGACCCGCGCTCTGGGACAAGTTAGCACCTTCCATGAGGCGGGAAGAGACTTAGGGCCGCCGTCCCGTCCCAAAGGCCGGCCCCCTTCCTCCGTGAGTTTGGCGGGTGCCCGGTAGGGTTGCCAGAATTGAAAGGGGACAAAACAAAACAGGATGCCCAGCTAAACCTGGATTTCAGATACACGACACACAGTTACTTGGTGTAAGTCTGTGTCAAGCCTTGCACGGGACCTACATCCACTAAAACATGCTTTGGCCTCATTCTGAAATTCAGACTGCGCTGGGCGTCCTGTGTTTCACCCGGCAACCGCGCGCAAGGGTTTCCTGAGCACCTGGCGGGCGCCGGGCAGGCTCTGAAGGGGACGCTGCGAGGCGGCAGCCCGCAGACCTTCTCATTTGACTCATGGGAGTTTTATTTTTTTTAAGTAACATTTCAAACTACGGCACCTTCACGGAACGCTCTGGATTCCTGGCCTGTCTGGGAGCCGCGGGAGATGGGGTGACGCTAGGCCCACAGTCCCACAGCCGCCATCTCCCAGGCCCCTTAGAAAGGTGCTGGGCTTGGGGCGTTGCTGGCAGCCCCACCCGCTCGCTTCACTTCTGTTACTTCCCTGGCCCTCAGGGCTCTCTGAGAACAGCCCCTTCCCCAAGCCCCTGCACGTCCACCTCCCGAGTGTCCACCTGTGAGGAAGGCCCCAGCTCGCGCTCTCACAGGGGCTGCTGGCTCTTCAGTGAACTGTCCCTGAGATGTGGGGTTTTGGGGAGACCAGGGTCCGCCACGGTAACCAAACCCCACGGTGAGCTCCAGATTGGCTGTCCCCGCAGAGACTGGCTGCTGTGGCTGTCATCGCGCCTGGGGCCTGGGATTCCTGGGGGGAACCCACCGTAGGACCACTTCTACAGCCTCACCCACCGGCCTGGAGGCCCTGCTTCCAGCTGAAGCAATTTTCCTCCAAGAGGGATACAGGCTCCCCCAGGGCCTCGGTGGACCAGCCTCCTCCCCTCAGGTTCCCCTGGAGTGGGGAACAGAGACCCCTAAGGGGCTCTGCAGGACAGTGTGGCACCGCCGGCCCCAAAGCCAAGTCCGCTTGCACAGACCCCACTGTCCCCCGCCCCATCCCTAGGAAGGCCCAGCATTCCATCCAGACAGGTAGCATCTGAAGGGTGAGAAAAATCCATTTTTCTTCGATGCAAAAGTCAAAGAACGTAGGCTAAATGGCGTCCCTATTCGTTCTGTGTTAAAGAGACAGGTGTTTGCAGAGACGGTGAAGAACAAGATGCAGAACTCCGGTTTGCAGGTGAGCCAGAAGCAGAAGAGAGGGCGCAGTAGGAGGTCAGCAGGAAACCCAGTTGTCAGTGGTCCCACGTCTGTTATGTGTTTGAGCATTTAGTATCTGCCAGGCACAGAGCTGAGCATCGTCACCTTTAATCTTCACAGCAACCCAATGCGGTGGGTATCGTTATTATCGCCAGTTATCAGGTGAGGTGGCTAAGGCTCAGAGACTTTAAGTAACTTGTCCAGAACCACACAGCTCAGTAGGAGAGCTGGAACTCAATGCAGGTCCCCCACCCAGGTGAGCACGGCGTGCCTTCCTCGAGATAATAAACGTCCAGGTAATAACGTTTCGGCTGGCATTTCTCTTGAATTCCAAGGAAGCAGCCTCTAGAATACTCTTTTCTTAAGAGCTGAGAATCAAGACTATGAAATCCTAAACCTGCTGAAACATTGCCGTTCACAGTTCAGCCCCGGAACTGGAACTGACCCAACCCACACTCGCACTTTGCAGAGAATAGAAGCAGCTCTCAGGAAGCTCAAGAGCAGACACATTTTTGCTGGGAAGGAGAGAGGAGATATATTTGAGTTTGATAAAAGGCCACAGTCATTCTGAGACAACAAAATTCTCATTGGAAAAAAACAAGGTGATCCTAGGTCAGGGACATTTTGGGGAATAGAAGTCTCTTCTCAACCAACCCCCGCGGTCTGAGACTAGAGGGTGGGTACTCCCCAGAGCAGGATGTTCGGGGGGCAAAGCGCATCCTGAGGGCCCCCCTAGATCCGAGCCCTTTGCCACCCTGCAAAGTGGGAACGAGTGGGAGCCTTGTCACTTACTCATCTGCACATATGGCCGAGCCGGAGCAGGCAGACACCGCCCTGCAGCTAGGCTTTGTCTGAGGACCAGCTGGGGGTGTGAGATGACAGAGGAGATGCTGGGGTGGGCCCGATATCTTGGATGTTGTAGGAAGATGTACATCCCTGAGATGTGAAGCCTCCTGAATTTCAGGCCGCCTCTGGTCTTAACAGAATGTGGGTCGGTGATGCAGAGGATGTGAGTAGGTGATGTGAGTAGGTGATGCAGTGGATGTGAGTAGGTGATGTGAGTAGGCGATGTGGGGATGTGAGTAGGTGATGTGAGTAGATGATGTGGGGATGTGAGTAGGTGATGTGAGGAGGTGATGCAGTGGATGTGAGTAGGTGATGTGAGTAGGCGATGTGGGGATGTGAGTAGGTGATGTGAGTAGATGATGTGGGGATGTGAGTAGGTGATGTGAGGAGGTGTTGCAGAGGATGTGAGTAGGTGATGTGAGTAGGTGATGTGGGGATGTGAGTAGGTGATGCGGTGGATGTGAGTAGGTGATGTGGGGATGTGAGTAGGTGATGTGAGTAGGTGATGTGAGTAGATGATGCAGAGGATGTGAGTAGGTGATGTGGGGATGTGAGTAGGTGATGTGAGTAGGTGATGTGAGTAGGTGATGTGGGGATGTGAGTAGGTGATGTGGGGATGTGAGTAGGTGATGTGGGGATGTGAGTAGGTGAGGCGGTGGATGTGAGTAGGTGATGTGAGTAGGTGATGCGGGGGATGTGAGTAGGTGATGTGAGTAGGTGATGTGAGTAGGTGATGTGGGGGATGTGAGTAGGTGATGTGAGTAGGTGATGTGAGTAGGTGATGCGGGGGATGTGAGTAGGTGATGTGAGTAGGTGATGTGAGTAGGTGATGCGGGGGATGTGAGTAGGTGATGCAAGGGATGTGAGTAGGTGAGGCAGTGGATGTGAGTAGGTGATGTGGGGATGTGAGTAGGTGATGTGAGTAGGTGATGTGAGTAGGTGATGTGGGGGTGTGAGTAGATGACACAGAGGATGTGAGTAGATGACGCAGAGGATGTGAGTAGGTGATGTGAGTAGGTGATGTGGGGATGTGAGTAGGTGATGTGAGTAGGTGATGTGAGTAGGTGATGTGGGGATGTGAGTAGATGACGCAGAGGATGTGAGTAGATGACGCAGAGGATGTGAGTAGGTGATGTGAGTAGGTGATGTGGGGATGTGAGTAGGTGATGTGAGTAGGTGATGCAGGGGATGTGAGTAGGTGATGCGGGGGATGTGAGTAGGTGAGGCGGTGGATGTGAGTAGGTGATGTGAGTAGGTGATGCGGTGGATGTGAGTAGGTGATGTGAGTAGGTGATGCGGGGGATGTGAGTAGGTGAGGCGGTGGATGTGAGTAGGTGATGTGAGTAGGTGATGCGGTGGATGTGAGTAGGTGATGTGAGTAGGTGATGCGGTGGATGTGAGTAGGTGATGTGAGTAGGTGATGCGGGGGATGTGAGTAGGTGATGTGGGGATGTGAGTAGGTGATGTGAGTAGGTGATGCAGGGATGTGAGTAGGTGATGCAGATGGATGTGAGTAGGTGATGTGAGTAGGTGATGTGAGTAGGTGATGTGGGGATGTGAGTAGGTGATACAGATGGATGTGAGTAGGTGATGTGGTGGATGTGAGTAGGTGAGGCGGTGGATGTGAGTAGGTGATGTGAGTAGGTGATGTGAGTAGGTGATGCGGGGCATGTGAGTAGGTGATGTGAGTAGGTGATGTGAGTAGGTGATGCGGGGCATGTGAGTAGGTGATGTGAGTAGGAGATGTGGGGATGTGAGTAAGTGATGTGAGTAGGAGATGTGGGGATGTGAGTAGGTGAGGCGGTGGATGTGAGTAGGTGATGTTAGTAGGTGATACGAGGAATGGCGGGGCTTCAGCTGAGAGCACAGACCGAGCTCCCCGGCCCTCCAGCCCTCTCGTAGAGCTCAGTGTCTAGAACCTCCTCCGCACAGAAGGGTTTCCTCCAGGTTCCTTGCAAAGTGTGGCTTGGGGTGTCCTTCCTCCAAGTGTGCCCTGAGCCCTGTGGGCCTGGAGCCATCGTGACCCCTTGAGAAAGGACGCGTGGGATCGGATCCCTCAGTCCTGCCCACTCACAAAGGAGTCTCCGCCCATAGCGAGCTTCAGAACTGGCAGCTGCTTCCTCTCCAAGGTCCTGGGAGGGTTGTGTTCTGTCCTCTCATCGCAGCTAACAGTCTTTTACAATTACTTGTCAGTTGTATGCTAATGAGGAAACTCTCCTCCTGAACAAACGTGTATGGAATATCCAGCCTAGGCCACATGCTGTGCCAGGCGCTGGGGCTGGAAAAGCAAACAAAAGGATACTCCCCCGGCCCCATTCAGTCAGCAATATTCACCCAGAGCCTAGGATGGGCAGGGACTGTCCAGGTGCTGGGTTCCAATCACGAATTCTCAGTGGGGGCAGAATCACCCCCGAGAGGGCAAAATTCCTCTTGGGAAATGTAGACAGCACAGATGTACAGACAGTGCTCTCTGTAATGTTAACATGGGTGTGGGAGCAACTAAGAAAAAATGGCTAATGTGATGAAAAAAATGTCCACCTGGGTGTCGCTATTTCAGTGACCAGCTTCTAGCCACGCCGTTTCAGTCTAAGGATGAGCCAGGTGCTTCCAGGCATCCCAGCGGAATGCCTGGGGGTCACCTGTGGTCCCCGGTTCAGGGAAGACCCTGCCACGTCTTCCCTGCCCTTCCTGCCCTCATCTGCATATTCACATTTCTCATTCCCCATCTCTTCCTCTTCCCAGGCGCCCATCCGGCTGCCTTCTGCTGCCCCCCTCCCCTTGTCACTCAGAAAAGTGGACCAAACCCCCAAACTCCTGGCAGACCTCGGAGCAGGGGACCCTGGACTGGGGACGCTTGGCTTGTAACAAGCTCCCTGGCTCTAATTCCGACAGCCAGCCCCACGCCGGGTCAGGGCACTGGCTTTGGGGAACCATCCCCAGCCAGCACTTTTATTGAAAATCAAATGAAAGAGGATGTGAAGGAAAGGTGGTTTCCAGAGGAAAGTTCTCAACATCTGCTGTCTGTTGTCCTTTTCTCCGGCACGCAGACCACGGAGCTTTGTGGGCTGGTGCAGACGTTAGCGCTTCTCACTCCGAGATGACACTGAGCGCAGTCGCACAGCACAGCACACCCAGGGCCCTGCCAGCCACGGCACAGGCCTCTGGGAGGGACGCTCAGACCGGTCTGAACGTGAAAAGAGCTCAAGGGGTGGCCCAACGGCCCCTTCCATTGAGATCTACCCAGAACGCCTCTCGGCTGGCCGCCGAGGAAGACAGGGCGGGTATTCTGGTCCCTGATTGACAGATGAGGAAACCGAGGGTCCCGTAGTAAGTGGCAAAACTGAAATTCAACCACCCACAGCCCTCTTCCCTCAGGGGTATTGTGTCCTCACTGTAGAGTCAAAGCCTGCAGGGAGTAGGGCTGGAATTTGAAACCAGTTGTACAGCTTGCAGGTTGCAATCTGCCTACAGTAGGTGCAGGACACAGAGAGAATCTTAGGCTGCAATGAATACAGACCTATTCAGACATAAGGAATGGGCTTTTATAAGGATACCAGGAGCTTTTATAAGGATAAACATGGAAGAGCTGAGCCCTAGCTGGTTTGGGTCAGTGGATAGAGCATCAGCCTGCGGACTGAAGGGTCTGGGGTTCGATTCCATGACCGGGTTGCAGACTCCATCCCCAGTGAGGGGCATGCAGGAGGCGGCCAATCAATGATTCTCTTTCATCATTGATGTTTCTATCTCTCTCTCCCTCTCCCTTTCTGTCTGAAATCAATTTTTTTAAATGTTAAAAAAAAAAACAAAACAATGAAGAACTGAAAGGGAGCCTGGCCTCGTGTCTCTTACACACACACACACACACACACACACACACACACATCTCTGCTCTGCATTGTCTTTCCGTATCTCTGCGATCTCTCTTCAATCATGTGATAGGAAGGGATGACCTCGAGGTCCCCCAGTTCAAAGGCCCAGCCCAGGGAGCGAGTAACCTCTCAGAGCCCATTAACCCCAAATCCTGGGAGTGGTCACCTTAAAAGCCCAGCCTGTGCCAAGGGTCCAATCAACCATGACCAGGGCCAGAGCCACACCATGGCTTTCGGGAGTCGGGCAGCGCTCAGAAAAGGGCTAAGCAGACCCTCCAATCTCCTGTGTTGTCCCTCCTATGACATCAGAGACCTAAGACACATGCTGTTTGGTGAAAGCTTTTTGGAGAAAGATACTCCATCACAGTGAATGTGTTCATCCTAAGATGCTCCTGGTTTGAGAAACATGAATGTTGACAGGGAGAATGTCACCTGTACACCTGGAAGGGTGGACACCACAAGCCTTCCGAATGCTCACCTTCGGCGGTGCGATAATGGCGGATCATTTTAGCTTCCTTTGCTCACATCTATGTGTATATATACTGTATTTTTTTAAGGAAAGATTTATTTTGAGTAGAAAAACAACAAAAAACATTTGAGTGGAATGTTTGGGGATCTCACTGCACTTACAGATTTAGCGCATTTATGTCTCTTGTTGGTTCAAGGCTGGAGCCAGAAAAGCCACCCCAAAGACAGACCAAGAAAGAGAGACGCTGAAGAGAGAGTCCCCCAGCAAATCCAGCCAGAGTCTGCAGGTCTCGAAGCCTGGCGGAAGGAACTAGAAATGCCATCGGCCGGCCTTGCAAGATCCTCTGTGAGTCGGTGTGACTCTTCTGGGTCAAAATACTGATATGCTTTTGTAGGATGTTAAAGCATGTTCCCCTTGTGTGTTGCTTCCGAGACTGGTATTTTACACAATGCTGTATTTTGTTCTGTTTTTTTCTTTCTTTCTTTCTTTTTCTTCCTTTTCATTTTTCTATTTTTTTCTGCACAATACTGTATTTTGGAATGTGTGAGGTGAGGCATTCTTTATTAAAAATAATAATGTATAATACGTAGGCATGTGAAGAATATAAGTTCAAAACCCAGACATATGGGTCTAGTTCAGTGATGGCGAACCTATGACACGCGTGTCAGAGGTGACACGCGAGCTCATTTTTTTGGTTGATTTTTCTTAGTTAAATGGCATTTAAATATATAAAATAAATATCATAAATATGTCTTTGTTTTACTATGGTTGCAAATATCAAAAAATTTCTATATGTGACACGGCACCAGAGTTAAGTTAGGGTTTTTCAAAATGCTGACATGCCGAGCTCAAAAGGTTGGCCATCACTGGTCTAGTAGATACAATTATCTGGTTCCACGTTTGAGTCGTGACACACCCAAATGTCACACCACCAAGGAGCTCCAAGGAGCTCACAGTTAAGAAAACCCAAGACGGATACCAGGGCCACGGACTAGAATGGTAACCACAGGGCTGCTGTGAGTTTCTTATAATAAATTCAGAACGCCAATCAGGTTTGTCGCTGCCATGATAGTGACTAACATTGATATGGCACTCGGCAGTTCTCAAAACGCTTCTCATCTAATCCTCCCCCAAGCCCAGGGAGGTAAATACTGCCTTGTTATGTTCCCCATTTGACAACTGAGGAAGCTGAGGCCCAGAGAGGTTAGGTGGCCTGTCTGAAATCACACAGCTAATGAGTTTAAGAGTTGGGTCTGGAATCCAGGTTTCTAGTTCCATTTCATACTACCCATCCTGCTGCACCAAGGTCGCCCCGTAATTCAGGACAGACCAAGTACCCAGTCACCAAAGCACACACTGGCCAGGTGAACCACACCCCTTTTTCATGGTGTGTGGAGAGAACCCCATTTTTCTTGCTCTGCTCTCTACTTCTCCCATGTTCTGCTCCCTCTCCAGCCAGCCATCCTCTTACCGCCTCTCTCTATGGCCAGGACCACCAAACAAAATGGGAGGAAGAGCCAGAAGTTATGAATATCATTTATTTTTTATTTTTCAAAAGCCATAATAAAAATAATTTGATATTTCAAAACCAAATGCATGCTTTATACTGATTAAAACTAGAAGGAAATAGATTTTTCTTGGTGTGATATTCCACCGAAGGTCCACCTAACCCACGGTTAGGTTCTAACGTCAGTGAGAAAGGTAGGCATTACCTGATCTTAACAACACTCTTGAAATTTCTGGAACTTTTTTAAAACATATTATTTATACTGTACCATATCCCAGAAGTCAAAATCAGCAAGTTTTTCTCCAGCATCTGAAGAGACCACTTGGGTGGGCAGTAGTTCAAGCACCTGGCTCATGTTTGGGAGCCAAATTGTATTAGGAAAAAAACGCTTGTTGGTTGAATATTTGAATTTGCATAAGTTAAATGTAATGACTCCCTATATTTTAGGTCTTTCTAAGGATGTGTTCAGTTTTATCCTATGAACATTATAACTCATTATGGCAATTTCTTTTCTCCCTCTCCCCCCCCCCCCGCACCCCCCCTCTACCCCCACCAAACTAGGTAACTTGTTAGGTGTCTCCCCAGCCACACACCCCTTTCTCTGAGAATGCACCCGCCCTGCCCCCAAAAAGGCTTGCCCTGCCTAATACTGCTCTCTTGGCCACAGCTGGTTGGTCAAGCCAGACCAATCAGGTTTCTCTTCTAATTCAAGCTGGGCCAATCAGCACCTCTGTTTTTAGTGTTTGGAAGGGGACTCTGGGATGTCACACAAGTTATTAGTGGTCCTGGAGCTGAGAATCTGATGCAGTCCCAGGGCTGGGATGACCATTTCCTACCTTGTATTTGGAGGAACAAAGCCAGCCTTCAGAGAGAGAGAAGGCTGGGGTGGATATGCGATGGCAGAGACAAGAAACCAAGACCCCAGAGAGACAATGTAGCAGATACTACAGGTCCCTTAGTTATCGCCTCCCTCTGCTGCATAAGCTGAAGGCTGGTCCCCTTGATTTCCCAGCCTCCCTTGCAGCTAGAGTTGGCCGTGTTGTTCACTTCTGACCAATGACATGTAAGTGAAGGCCCCTGGGGAGGATTTCTCTTTGGCAATAAAAGGCACATCTTTGCTAGGAGAAAGGTTTTTGCCCTTTTTCCCTTTTCCTTGTCTCCTCTTTGTCTCCTGGAGCTCAGACTTGGAGCTGGAGCAGCCACCTGGGGATCACGAGGCAGCAAGCAAGAGGCTAAAGCCAGCCTCCAGCGACAACGGAATGGAAAGATGAGAAGGGCCTGGGGCCGCATCCCTGTGCTCTGCGCCATGCCTGAACTGCCTACCTCTGTACTTCCTGTTGTGGAAGACAATAAATTTCTTCCTGTTTAAGCCACTGTAGTCGGGTGTACTTGTGGGACAAACCATTCAAAGCGTAGTGAGTGAAAATAAAACGATTTATTATCTCTCATGATTCCATGCACCAAGGTGGGCACTTGTACTTGGCTGAGCTGGCTTGGCCGGGACTGGTTTAGAAGGGCCGCATTTACATGCCTGGTCACTGGCAGGCAAGTTGGGTTAGGTCAGTGGTTAAATCACCTCAATCTGGAGTGATTTTTGCCCCCCAGGGGACATCTGGCAATTTCTGGATACAATTTTTGTTCTTACAATTGGGAGGGGGTGCTGAACATCCTACAGTGCCCAGTGTCCCCCACAAAAAGGACAAATTTGACCCAAAATTAGCAGTAGCGAGAATGAGAAACCACCGTCTAGAGAGGTTACATCTGGGACAGTTTATCTCTGCTTGGGGTGGTCTCTCGTGATGCAGCTGGCTAGACCAGGCCCTTTCTTTCTTTCTTTCTTTCTTTCTTTCTTTCTTTCTTTCTTTCTTTCTTTCTTTCTTTCTTTCTTTCTTAATTATATTTTTACTGATTTCAGAGAGGAAGGGAGAAGGAGACAGAGATAGAAACATCAATGATGAGAGAGAATTATTGATCAGTTGCCTCCTGCATGCCCCTCCCTGGGGATCGAGCCCGAAACCTGGGCATGTGCCCTGACCGGGAATCAAACCCATGACCTCCTGGTTCATAGGTCAATGCTCAACCACTGAGCCACGCTGGCCGGGCTAGACCAGGCTCTTTCATGTGTGGTGGCACAGGTTCCCAAGAGCAGCAGGAGAGATCAAGCCCCAAAGCATAAACACTTAACCTGCCTTGTGTTTGTTCATATCCCATCAGACAAAGCAAGTCACGTGGCCAGAGTCGGTTTGGGAGGGGCTCGGATTTTCACAATCTACCCACGTCCAGTGTTCTGTTATTTGAAACTGACTGCAGTCCAGCTGATACCAATGGAGAAAGTTGCCTTGATTCCTGATAACTTTCTGGTTCCTAATCTTTTTTCTTCAGAAAGCCAGTTCCAATGCCTGCCCCGGGGTCCCACTAGGACTCAAGATTTGTATCACTCAAGATTCTTTGATGGCAAACAACAGAAACCTCCTGTGGCTAACTTAAGCAGAAAGGGAGTTTAGTGAAAGGAAATGAGGATCTCTGGCCAGTGTGGCACAGTTGGTTGAGCGTCCTCACGTGCACCGAAAGGTTACTGGTTCGATTCCTGGTCAGGGCACATGCTCAGGTTTCGGGCTGGATCCCTGGTAGGTGTGCAGGAGGCAGCTGATAGGTGTTTTGCTCTCACATGGATGTTTCTCTCTCTCTCTCTCTCTCTCTCTCTCTCTCTTCCTCTCTCTCTCTCTTCCTCTCTCTCTAAAAAACTCAATTAAAATATTTTTTTAAAGAAAACACAATATTTTAAAGGAAAGAAAAAACAAAGGAAAGGAGGAAAGTTAGAGGATCAAAGGGCAAGCAAATCTGAGGAGTCAGGACCGTCGGGAACTGGCTTTCCCTCCCTTTCTGCTTCAGCTGGTTTGAGTTTCTGTTAGTTGCTACCAAAATGACCTTTACTGAGACACTCTGCTCCACAGCCCGCTCTGGGAAGCTACCAGAAACCTTTCCCCTGGGGTTGTATCTCGGTCCAGCAAGGGACCCGCAGCCCCTAAACCCTTCCAATCTCCTGATCCCCCAGGAAGCTAAGACAAACAACTTCCCCCCACCCTCGCCAATGGCAGCCCACTTGGATTCCTGGATTCGTGACTTTGCAGATAAGGTGCCCTTCTCTAGAGACTTGGCAGAGCCGCGGAAGCCTGCTGCTGTGGAAACCAGTCCTGAAGCGTCTGCAGAAAAAAACAGCTTCCAGATCGCATTCCAAAGTGCGCTCCTGGTAAGTGGCGTGGTTTCCAAGTTGTGGGGGGTCCTAGGAATGAAAGCAACGCCCTAACGATGAGAGGAAACCCAAACCTGCCCAGGCTAATGGGTTCCTCTGTTCCGCCGAGGCCTCCAAAGCAGGAGTCAGGTCGCCGGGGAGGGGAAACTATTTCGGCTTATCAGCTTGGCCTCCTTTCCATCAAGATGTGCCGCTTGCATCCGTCTGCTCAGTGTCCCAAGTTATTTTGGGCCAATCCATGACCTTATGTGCCTGCTTTTATTTTGAAGCGTTTTTTTTTTCTTGGCCTACCTGTTCCCCGGGAATCCACCACCATGTCCGGTCCGCAGTGGGAAGTCTCAGCAGCCTCCTTGCCTTGAGTGTCCCCTCGGCTTCATATTGCTTTCATCCTAAGACCCTAAGATATTGGAGGTGGAACGCTTTATCTTCTGACTAATTGTGGTCTTACCATCGCAGAAGCCAGAGGTGCTCTTGGACTGATAAATCACGTTTGTGGTTAAACCACCAGCCTTCATTCATTCAGGCAACAAATACTGGGTACCTACTATGCACCAGTACTCGTGGGTACTGTGCTAGACCTCGGGACCTTGGCCTTTGCTCCCCTTTCTTTTCCTGTTCTGATCCGCTGCTCTCCTGAAGAGGGGGTCATTCATTTACTGGGTATGTTACATGGGAGAGCCCGCCTGTGGCGTTCACATCCTGCTTTTCGGCTTTCTATGGGACCACTGCTGGGTATTCTGCGGCGAGAGCTGCATGCAGCAGTGACCCTTTTCCGGAAGTTTCTCTCTGCCTTTCAAGAGTTGACATTCAGTAGCTAATAATAGCAAACCTCTTTTTCTTTTTAAATATATTTTTACTAGAGGCCCGGTGCATGAAATTCGTGCATGGGAGGGGGTCCCTCAGCCCACCTGCACCCTCGTGCGATCCGGGACCCCTTGGGGGATGTCCGACTGCCAGTTTAGGCCCAATCCTGCAGGAACATCCCTCTCGAAATCTGGGACCACTGGCTCCTAACTGCTCGCCTGCCTGCCTCATCGCCCCTAACCACTCACCTGCCTGCCTGATCACCCCTAACCGCCTCTGCCTCAGCCCCCACCACCTCAGCTTCATCCAGAAGGACGTCTGGAATGACATCCGGAAGGTCATTTGGTTGTCCAGTCTAATTAGCATATTACGCTTTTATTATTATATATTGATTTCAGAGAGGAAGGGAGAGAGAGATAGAAATATCAAAGATGAGAGAGAATCATGGATCAGCTGCCTCCTGCACGCCCCACACTGGGGATGGAGCCCACAACCAGGCATGTGCCCTGACTGGGAATCAAACCGTGATCTTCTGGTTCATAGGTCAACGCTCAACCACTGAGCCACACCAGTCGGGCAATAGCAAACCTTTTCCAGTGCCCTAGGCAAGCCATCAGACACTGTGCTAAGCACAGTCCAGACTTGGGTCACACTCACTATGGTTTTACCTATGAAAACGATGAGTAGGAAGTAACCGGCCCAAGACCAAAAGCGTCAGAAGCCAGACTTCGTACCCTTAACTGCTCCACTATCTCTCTTTCTTCAGTGAAGTCCAGGACCCAGCTGGTTATCTACTACTCCATGAGGACAGGTCAGCAACTTTTCCTGTAAGGGCCAGGCAGTAAAAGCCCTTTTCCTGTAAAAGGCCCTTTCGCTTTGAGGACCAGAGAGTCTCTGTCATCACTGCTCAACTCTGCCATTGCGACATGATACCCAAATAAATGAGCATGACTGTGTTCCAATAAAACTTTATTTATAAACATAGGCAGTGGGCCAGACATGCCAGCCCTGCATTAAACTCTCACCCAGACTAGATTATTAATGCCTGCCCAGCTAGAGCCTGCTGCATGGCCACCTGGGAGGCAGGTTATCAGCATCTCCACCACTGAGAGCATTTTGAGATTTTACATAAATGTTTTCATTTAATCCGCTCAAGTATTCCAGGAGGAGATAATTATTACCATTCTATAAACAATGAAAAGTCACCCACTGGGATTTTCAAACTCCTAACCACGACCCCACCTTGCCTTTCACCACACCTATGCCTGGACAACTGGGAGTTTGGCCGGTGAGTCTGAAAACGCCTGCTTTCCACTGGACCCGGCATGAAAGAGCTGAGTCTTCACCACACACATCCTTCCTCTAGGCCAGAGGTCGCCAATCGGTGGTCCGCAGACCACTGGTGGTCCGTGAGGTCCAAAAGGTTGGCGACTGCTGCTCTAGGCTCCTGGTCGGCAAACCGTGGCTCGCGAGCCACGTTCGGCTCTTTGGCCCCTTGAGTGTGGCTCTTTCACAAAATACCACGTGCAGGCGTGCACGTACAGTGCGATTGAAACTTTGTGGCCCATGTGCAGTTTGCCGACCACTGTTCCAGGCTACCTGGTTCACTAGCCCCCTGCTGAGAGTCACCTGCTTTCCCTAGGTAAGACCTCAGCCTGGGCTTGGGGCTCTCTCCCTCTCATCCGCCTTCGCCCATCTCTGCATGGTGCCAATTTTACAATTTCCCTGTCGGGTGCCCCTGCAGCGGCCACATGCGGTGTTTATCTGCACTCTCATTTATTCCTTCCGCCCTGTCGGCTGAGCAGAGAGCTCCAGATGACCTCTGGGCCACCCTGATGCCCAAGGACCAGCAGGTCACCTCACCGGCCTGGATCTGATGCCGCTGGCACTGTCCTCAGGGGAGCAGGGGACGGACACCTGAGAGGTTTGTTTTTGCGGCGCTCCTGTTATCTTTTGTGTTGAGTCATGTGGGTGCATAGAGGTGTCACTTTAGCAGCTTCTCTTTCTTGGCAGTGACCTTGAGACCTAAAAATGGGCCACCGGATGCTCTGGAGGGGACACTGAGAAAGCACCCAGTCTGACCCCAGCCCCTAGACAGAGCAGACCATCTTGCATTCAGTCATCAATGATTTCGGCCAGGCCAGGCCCCATGCTGGGCACTGAGGAGCCAACGCTGAGCCAAAGGGACAGCTCCCTTCCCCAGGAAGTTGTGTTGGGCTCAGTGGGGTGGTATCAGATTTTTTTTTTTTTACTCCTCACTGAAGATATGCTTATTGATTTTAGAGAGAGGGGAAGGAGGAGAGAGAAAGAGAGAAACAACGATGTGAAAGAGAACATCAACTGGTTGTCTTCCATATATGCCCCAACCAAGGATCAAACCCACAACCTAGGTATGTGTCCTGACTGGGAATTGAACCCACAACCTATCAGTATACAGGACTGACACTCTAACCGACTGAGCCACCGGGCCAGGGCAGTGTCAGGTATTTAATTAGCAGCTTCATTGAGGGTGCAATACGTGCTGAGTGCCAGCCACAGGCCGGAGCCTCGCCCAGCTCCCCAGCATGGGGTCCAACAAAACTCACTCCAACTGCCAAGTCCTGCTCCTCGCCCACTCCTGCCCACAACCAGAATTCCAGGACCAGAGCCTGTGCCCAAACAGCGAATAAATATGGCTTGATTGCCTGGGTGTGGACGTGCACTGCTTTCACGGTGTAATATAACGATCATAATCGGCTAAGCATATCATTGCCACTTCGGGAAGGGGTCCCCAGGGCACCTCGGGTGCAGCTCTGCTGGGTTTTAAGCCACAAAGTGCACGCGCGCGCGCGCGCGCGCGTGCGCGCACACACACACACACACACACACAGACCCTTTGAGAGTTTAAAACAGGCTAAAACTCAGGCTGTTCAACTTGGACAGTGAACTGCCTGGGGTTTAACAGAAGCAGAAAACACAGCTTTTCCCCAGCCTGCCCAGCTGAGCAGATACAACTAATTTGAAAGGGGAATCTCAGTTTTCAGGTAGAGTCTTCCCTTCCAAGATAACCACAAAAAGGGAGCTCGATAGATAGATGCTTGGTTTCTAATGGCCTGCCAGTGGGGCAACTGCAGCTGTCCCCAGCATGCTCTTTCCCCCACCCCCACCCCGCTCGGCGGTCCCTCAGCGCCTTCCCTGTGGCACCCTTCCCACAGCTTGCAGACTCGGCAGGAGCTGAGAGAGCCTCTGAGACCCACCAGGCTGTGACCCATTCCCTGTCATCTCTCCTCCAATTGCTCCAGATGCGGACTTGGATTGTCCCTAAATCTTGACCTCTGTGCATCTTCTCACTCCCTCAAGGGTTTCCTGGTGACCACAGAGTGCCTTCGACGATTAATTAATAAGCTGGTATTTACAAAGTGCTGAGTGTGTACTGCACTTTGAGCCAACTTTATCTCGGCGGCCTCCCTAATCCCTTCTTGTTTCCAGCATCTCAGGGTGGAGGGACCACCTAGTTCTGATGGGGCAGATTGGAGTGAATATCTGCCCCATCATCCACCATTTCTCCCCACCTCTTTATATATATATATAATTTTTTTTATTGATTTCAGAGCGAAAGGGAGAGGGGGAGAGAGATAAAAACATCAATGATGAGAGAATCATTGATCAGCTGCCTCCTGCACGCCCCCTACTGGGGATTGAGCCTGAAACCTGGGCATGTGCCCTTGACCGGAATCGAACCTGGGACCCTTCAGTTCGCAGGCTGACGCTCTATCCACTGAGCCAAACCAGCTAGGATTCTCCCCCTTCTTTTTCAAAGTGCTGTTGTGTTTTTTAATGCGACGTTACCCCTCCCCAAAAGACAGTTACACAAGTGGATGTGGGAGGAAGAAGAGAAACAAGCCGATGATGACTAAGCCAGCCAAGCCGCCTCGCTGCTGGGATGCCGTCAGAGTTGGCTCTCGCGGCCCCGCCTCTGTAACAATCCTTTGCGGAGGGTGTGATTTTTCCTGAAGATCATTCTTTCCACATGACCAAATGCTGTAACGCGCAACCAGTCCAGATCGTTTCTCTCTGCCCAAATCCCTGCTTGGGGCACACGCCAGGGTCATTCACAAGTGATTTCCCTAATGAAGAGGCCACCAAGAGTTCCTGGGAGTTTCACAACCTAGTCAGTGCTCAGCAGTTATCCCTGCTTTTCCTTGCTTCACCGTTTCTTTGATTTCTAAAGTGATTTCCATGAAGTTCGATAGCCTCAGAATGTTCACATAAAATGTAGCCCTCCAGCCGCCCACCCTGGCCAGAGTGGCTCAGTGGTCAGCGTCGGCCTGCTCACCCAAGGGTCTCTGGTTGGATTCCCGGTCCCGGGTATGTACCTGGGTTGCAGGTTCATCCTACCCCGGGTCAGGGTACGTGCAGGACACAACTAAGCAATGGGTCTTTCTTACACTGATGTGTCTCTCCTCTCTCTGTCTCCCACCTCTCCCCTCCCTTCCACTCTCTCTCAAAATCAGTGGTAAAAAAATATCCTCACTCCTTGGGTGAGGATTTAATTGATGATTGATTGATTGATTGATTGAGCGATTGATTCAAATAAAATGCAGCCCCTAACATGCCTCTCTGGCTTTAGAGCAGATCAACCGTTGTCTTTTATAGGCAGAGCCCAGCCCACGGCCTGCAGATGGAGCCGAGCACTGGCAGCGTGAGCTCTCATCCTGCAGCCACAGAGCCGCAGCGCTCGCGAACCCAGAGAACCTGTGCAGAAATCAATCGCAGGTGTTCCACGGGCTCGCCCTGCCAGGCAGCTCTTCCTGAGCTCTGTCTGCGTATAACGTATAGCGGCAAGTCCTGCACGTACCACTCCCCCGCTACAAGATGGAATAGGTCATGGTCGGAATTCCCCAACCTGTGCATCGGGGAGCCGCCCTGCCGCCCGAGAGTGGTGTCCACACAAGCCAAATGGGTAATTGATCGGGGTGTTTAAGACCGCCAGCCCGTGGGAATAATTCAAACGAAACAGGTTTTTCACACACGAGTAAGTTGTTTTTTAAGAACGCAAACCCTCACGCAGCCTCTTCCCTGTTAAAAGTGCGCTCCCACATCAAGCAGATGCAGAGCATTTCATAATAAAGGCAGCCCTGCCTCATGCAGACCCATTACAAATCGCAGGTTAAAGCAAGTTGAGGTTCATCCTATTTTTTTAAGCTATTAGCCGCTTTGTGAGGAAGACTAAGAATCTGGCCAACCCCAGCCTCTGTAGACACCATTTCTGAGGTTTGCATCTGCACCCTGTCCCCAGTCTTTTGTGATAGCAAACAAGCTATTGTGCTTCTGGTAGGTCCTTCAAGGCCATATGTGGGAGATACAGAAACCTGTCTCCTGCAAGTAGTTGGGCCAAACTGCCCAAGAGCAACAGGAATGTCATTCCAAGCTTTAAAAAAGACAAAATCATGTCATTGAACCTGAGCTGCTTAATTGAATCCAGAAACAACCTCAAAAATAATGAAAATTTCATGTTTTCTGAACGCCAAAGTTTTTTCTTAAGTTCGTTCTTTTAAAACTGCCTTTTAAATTAATTCAGCAATATTTTTAAACTCTGGCAAACCGACAGATATCAGTCGAGAGTCTGTTGTTCAAATCACTTTGGAACAGGTGCTGGCTTTACCCTCCGGGGTTCTCCTCTGCCTCCAGAACGCGGGTCTCCTAAACCCTGTCCATCCTTTCTCTGCGCCTTGGCTGGTGGGAGGGGTTTCTGCGTAGAGGCCTTCAGCACCCCCCTAACATTTTCAAGAATAAGCGCACCCCTCCTTCTAGATTAGTGATTCTCTGACGTCAGAGAGCAGAACTCCCCCGGGTGCTGGTTGACATGCAGAGTTCCGGGCCCTACCCCAGAGATCGGATTTGTCTGTCTGGATCGGAGAGGGACTCCGATTATTAAACATCACCCTCCTCCTACCCGCTCTCCCCCGCCCTGGGTTTCTTTGGCTGGAGGTCCATAGCTTTGCAGTTTGAAGGTGACAGGCCAGACCATAGAGAGAAACGGAATCCCGTGAGCCTTCGGAGAGGACGTGTCTCCTCGGAGGCCCTCGGCGAAACGGCGGCACGCAGATCACGGAAGCAGACAGCGTGGCCAGCACCTGTTCCGCCAAGTCATCCCTGTGATGAGCTGGGCCAGGGGGAGAGGACCAGCCCCTTCCCCTTTCGCTCTCCCCGTCTCCCACACCTTTCAGGGCTGGGGCCCGGCCCCATCTCCCTCGGCCCCATCTCCCTCGCCGCCTCAGGTTCATCCTTTTCTAAAAGATGCAGCAGCTTAAATCTAAACCGGTGTGTGCGTGGGGGGGAGGGTCCCTGCTCACCGGGTCCCCCTTCTTCATACCCATGCAACCCTCCGCGATAACGCCAGAGTGTAACAACGAGTCGTCTCCATGACAACCGACAGGGTGTCACGGACACAGGATCACGACTCCACCGCGTGGAGATTCCAGAGCAGGGGTTGGGGGTGGCGACCCCCGCACACCCAGACTGCAAAGCGGGGAGCCCCACTTCCTTCCCGCCGGTGCCGGGCCCCAGCCCGACCTCTCCCGCTCAGGGGCGCAGCGAGAATGGAGCCGGGGGTGGATTTTTACGGAGATCCCCGTCTCACGGGGCGGATGGTGGCAGGCTCGGCGCCACCGGCTCACGCCAACCCCAGCGCCTGACTCCCAGCCCGCCGGCAGCGCAGGGCCCGGAGCGGGGGCGGGGAGCGGGCGGGCCCCGAGGGGCGCAAGTCCCACCTCCGGGGCGGCGCCGGGCGCGGGGAGTGTCAGGAAGAGGAAGAGCGCGCCAGAGGCGGTGCGGGCGCGCGGCGAGCGAGCAGGGGCCGGGCCGAGGCGATCGCCGCGCGGGCCACCATGGCCACGGACGAGCTGGCCAGCAAGCTGAGCCGGCGGCTGCAGATGGAGGACGAGGGCGAGGGCGGCGGCGAGGCCCCCGAGCAGCCCGGCCTGAACGGGGCGGCGGCGGCGGCCGGGGCGCAGGACGAGGCGGCCGAGGCGCTGGGCAGCGCGGACGACGAGCTGAGCGCCAAGCTGCTGCGGCGCGCCGACCTCAACCAGGGCATCGGCGAGCCCCAGTCGCCCAGCCGCCGCGTCTTCAATCCCTACACCGAGTTCAAGGAGTTCTCCAGGAAGCAGATCAAGGACATGGAGAAGATGTTCAAGCAGTGAGTGCCCCCCACGACCCCGCCAGCCGCCTCGGGCCCCAACCCCGACCCCGCGCCGCCCCGGGACCCCTGCTGCCAGCCTGGCTCCCCGAATCCCGGCAACCAGGGATGGGGACCTGGCAGCCCCTTCCAGATAAACACGAGCTGAACCCTCCACCCCACCAGGCGAAGGGTCCGGGCATCCCCAGGCCCTGGCTCTCAACCCCTCGCTGGGTGACGGGGTGACGCCGCCCCCAGTTCACCAGACACATGCACCGGAGTGGGGCACCCGGAGGCTCCTTCTAGATCATCACGAGCCCGGGGAGCCCCCTCTATCCCTGCTTACCTGGCTCTGAACACTCCGGGTCGCTGGCCTAGGACCTGCCCTGTTAGTGACGTTCCCCCCACCATCTGACACTGAGACTGAGGACTCCCCAGGCGTCCCTTCCGCCCCCCCACAAGCTACTCAAATCCCCCCTCCCTACCCCAACACCCACCCCTAGCGCTTCAGCAAAGGTAATCATACCCTGCACCCCATGCCCCGCACATTCCTCACCTTGGGGTCTGTTCACTCCCTCTGCCTGTCTCAGATCCACTCCCCCCTCCCCCTGTAGTTATTCAGCACCTGGTAGCAAACTAGGACCAAAACCCTTCAGCCCCTCCCACCCCTACCCCCCCCCCCCACTCTGTTAGCCAGGACCCTGAACCTTGACCCTCAGGTGGTCTCCCTAGGGAGGGACCCCTCAGTCCCTGCCCTCCCCCCATTTTGCAGGTATGTGCAACCTCTCCCTCCCCCACAAATATCTCCTAAGGCTCAGTCCCCCCCTCTCCCCACACACTGCCCCTCCCTCCTCCTGCCCTCACCCAAGCCCACCCAGCTGCTTTGCTGTCACTACCCCCTGCTTCCTTCAGAAAGTCCCATCTCTCCTCACCCCCTCCCCTGTGCCCTCCTTGCTACTGTGTGTCCCCTTCCTGCCCCACACAGGGTCCCAGATGCCCCACACCTTCCTCACTTCCCAGTTGCTCCAGCCTTGCCCTTCACCCCCCATAGCCCCACACCTGTGTTCTCAGCAGGTTGGCCAGGCACCTTGGTGGGTGGACTTAGCCCTTCCCCCCAAAAAAACACCCTACTGTCTCTGTTGAAGGACTAGAAAGGGTTCCAGGTCCACTCTGGTCATCCCTGATTCAGCCCAGTTGGGATTGAGATGGTCAGCCACGCTCCCCGCTAGCCCCCCTCCCTTTGGCACCCTTCCCACTTCCTGTCCTGCCCTTGACTTCTAGAGGGGACCCAGCCCAGGAGTTCTGGTCTGGAGTGGATCTGGAAGGAAGTGGAACTATCAGGAGGCCGGGTCTAGGGTGGAGGCCAGGTCTAGGGTGGAGGCCAGGTCTAGGGTGGAGGAGTCAGGCGGTCTCTGACCAGGGACAAACAGCCCAAGGCCAGGGAGGGGTGCTGGGCCCACCTTGCCCCAGGCAGGAGGAAGACCGGCTGGGGCTGTGTCTCAGCCACAGACAGCTGGCTGTCCGGCCGCAAGCAGGAAGCCCAAGAAGGTGGGGTTTTGCAACCCCAGAGCTGGATAAAGACTCTTCCCACTTCTCGCACTTGCTGCAGCTGCTGCTTCTGCATTTGGCCCCAACAACGCAGGGGAAGAGGTTTCTGGTTCCCAGGCCTGGAGGACTAGGTGCCCCATACTTTTCTAGGGGCCATCCTGGGGGGAAAGAGCCCTTGGCTCCCCTCTGGGCCTCTGCCTGCCGGTCCCAGGGCCCTGCGGCTGCCTCTTTGACTCGACTTATTGGGAGTTCTAAAGTTTCTTGCCAGCCAGAGGTTGGCACGGTCGGGAAAGCAAGGAAATCTCCCAACAAGGACATTTCCGGGCTTTCCAGGAGGTGAAGATTTCCAGAATTCTGGCAGGAATAGATTGAAAGTTCCTTGAGCTCAGGATGCGTGTCGCTTCACTGTCTAGAGCAGTGGTTCTCAACCTGTGGGTCGCAACCCCTTTGGGGGTCAAACGACCCTTTCACAGGGGTCGCCTAAGACCATCGGAAAACACATATATAATTACATACTGGTTTTGTGGTTAATCACTATGCTTTCATTATGTTCAATTTGTAACAATGAAATTGGGGGTCACCACAACATGAGGAACTGTATGAAAGGGTCGCGGCATTAGGAAAGTTGAGAACCGCTGGCCTAGAGCTTCCTTGTCGAGGCTGCCCCGGAGTGCAGGCGAGGTTACTCAGCGCAGCCGCGATCCCTGCATCAGTAGCACCAAGGCACTAAGGAGCTCATTGATCCTCCGAGCCACGGGGCCATCATTCCCACTGCACAGTTGGGGAGTTTGAGCACAGACGTAACTTGTCAGGATCTGAACCCAGGTCTCTGACTCCAAAACCCATGCTCTTCCTTCCTTTCCGCGTTTCCCGTCACAGCCATCGGCTTCCACGTGGAAAAACACACGCCTCCAACACCCCTTCATGTTCACGGGTGATTTCCTGCCTTGTGGAGCCACCCAGCACCAGCCCCCTCCTCTCCCCTGGAGCCCTCCTTCTCTTGGGGTTCCACAGCATCCCTCCCCGCCCTCAAGAAAAACATGGGCTGTTTGGGAGAGCCCAGCCACCCCCCAGAGCAGGGCCTTGGGGCCGTGGCTGGGGGGAGCGGGCTCGAAGCTGCCTTTGCAGAACCAGCTGGCTTTTTGCAGAGGCTGTTTTTGGTGTTAGTTTGACGAGAACTTTGATGAAGACTTGGGGGAGTTGAACCCTAGCAGGCCGCCTCTTGGCACCGCTGCCGCTTGCTTGCTGGGGCGCGTTGGAAGGGGTGAGGGGCAGGAAGGGGCCCGGGAGCTGGACTTCTAGGGAAGGAAGTGCTGCCCGCCGGGGGCCCTGGCCTGAATGGAAAGCTGCAGACTTTGTATTCAAGGAAACAAGGCTCCACTGTGCCAGCCGAGCCCAGCCCGCCCAGGCCGGTGGTGAGCCGCCAACAGCCAGGCTCTCGTGGAGGACAAAACCCCCGTTCTGCTTCTGCTGCCTGCGAGGGGCTGCAACCCGCCGGGTCCCAGCCGGGCCTCAGGACCACAGCCAGGGCTCTGCCGAGCGACTTCCACCCTGGTCCCCAGCTCCCGGGCAGGGAGGGGGGTCCGGCCCTCCTGGGAAGCCGTCCACCAGAGCCCGGCGCAGGAGATGGGAGGTCAGAGGGAGCTGGGAGCCGGCCATTCCTTGGAGGCCAGGAGCCTGGGCGTCTTGTGGCCCTGCCCCCGAGTCACCTAGTGCGCCTGCCCTCCCTGGGCCTCAGTCTTCCCACCCATCAAGGAGCAGGCTCTCCCCGATGATTCGCAAAGGGCATTCGGCAGTGGCCTGGTTACCCAGGGGTCCTGAGCCCTTCTAGGTGGCAGGACTACCTCCCGGGGTCTTCCAGTCCCTCCATCCGTGTTCGTCGGCAGACGCTTCCTGAGGAGGGAGGCGGGGGGAGCGAGGGGGACGGGGGACAGGGGCTCTCCACCACCATCACTGACCTCACGCACAGCCATGCGGGCTCCAGCAGGGACAGGCCTCGGGGTTGGCCCCAGCCCTTCTCCCCATTTTACAGAGGAGGAAACTGAGACCCAGAAAGGTGTCGTGATTTGCTTGGGGTCTCAGGGAGGTCTTCAGTGGCTGAACCAGAGCATCCTTGCTGGACAGTGGGGATAACGGGGCCCACTTCTGGGGCTGAAGCTCCGTGAGGTGACGCAGGTAGAGCTCTGGCGCCGGCCGGCACGTGGGTGCACCGCGTCAGCGGAGCCTGGACAGTCAGTCCTCCCTCCCTGTGCGGCTCGGGCTGCGTCCACTGCCTCTAATCCACCCGCTCCCCCCGGGCTGTCTCTGGAACCCTCCAGACAAGGGGGGAAGGTGTGGCCCCAGAGAGCGTCAAGGGGGCCCCTCTGGGCTGGCAACAGCCTGCGTGGGACTCTGCAGGGTTTTGTAAGCGGAGACCTGCCAGAGACGTGGGCAGCCGTGTAATTCTGAACCGGCTGCGGAATCTGAGGAAGATGCCCTAGTTCCCTGCCTTGCCCAGCCCGGTCCCCAGCCACCTCATCTCATGACCCCTTGCGTCAGAGGCAGGCTTCCCTCTCCTGGACTCCTCCTCCCTCCTCTTCACCTGCTCAGATCCTTGCCGCTCACAGCACCTCCCCCCTCCTTCCTGGAAGGCAGTGTGGTGCAGTGGTTAGGGGAAGGGCCTTTGGACTCTGCGGCTCTGGGTCCTGGGAGGGAACGCTGAACCCTTTCTGAGCCTCAGTTCCTCACCCCAGGACAGGGAGAATCATGGCACCCCCCTCACAGGGGTGGCCTGTAGTACGTAACCCAGTGCTTGGCACCAAGTCAGGCCTTAGTGAGTTCCTGTCACCATCAGCCCCAGCTCTAGCGGTGGTTGTCTGAGCTGTCACCAGGCTGCCTCCACCTACCCCCAGGGAGCTCCTGGGCTGGCAGCGAGCCTGCTTTGGGCCCGAGTGACAGGGACCCAGCAAGGCAGGCGCACCTGCTGACAGACGCTCTGATTGACAGCTCCACGTGGCTTTGATAAATAGCAAAAATGGGGACAGGAATTCATTATCACGTAGTTACGCGGAAGACGGGTGGCAGAAAATGGGGAAGAGCAGACAGCGGCTCCGGAGTGGTACAAAAGCAGAACCCCGACGCCCAGCTTCTCTGAGCCTCAGTTTCCCCCAGGGCTGCAGCACGCGCCAGGTGAAGTTCTGAGGATTAAATTCTAAAAGTCCTAAACCTTTGTAGAGTCCACCATCGGGTCTGGTCTGTGGGTCTTGGGGAACATAGGTGGTGATTCTGAAAGACCTCAAGTCCACTCTTTGGATCACTCATCTAACAGACGTTACATTAAGGTTCTGCTGTGTGGGCTAGAGATGGGAGGTTCCATTTCTTTATTTCTCCCGTGAGCACTGAAGTTCTAAGGGATTGCCATGACCAGTGGTCGGCAAACTGCGGCTCGCGAGCCACATGCGGCTCTTTGGCCCCTTGAATGTGGCTCTTCCTAAGCCTTAGGAGTACCCTAATTAAGTTCATAACAATGTACCTACCTATATAGTTTAAGTTTAAAAAATTTGGCTCTCAAAAGAAATTTCAATTGTCGTACTGTTCATATTTGGCTCTGTTGACTGAGTTTGCCGACCACTGGCCATGATGCTGGGCTCTCCGCAGCCAGCCCCTGCCTCCACCCCCTCCCCCTGTTCCATGGAGCCACACAAGGTCAGTTAAGGAGCCCCTGTGTGTTATTTCAGAAACTGAATTTCATCCTCCCGCCCGCACAGCGAGGTGAGTCCTGTCCTTATTATCCCCATTTGCCAGAGGAGGACATTGAGGCTCAAGGAGGTGGCAGGATTAGAACCAGGTCCAGGGAGCTCCTGGGGCCACGTGAAGGCTGTGTTTAGGGTTGGGGGACAGGAGACTTTCGGAGCTTCAGGGGGAGACCCTCTGGGGGAGGTGGAGGTTGGGACCTCCCACCAGCAGCAGCCAGAAGCGTGACTCTCTGGGGAGAGAGGCTTTCCATCCTCTTTGTTCACCCTCTGCTCGCCCTCCTTCCCTTATGGTTCTGAGTCACCTTTCTCCTCCCCCGGGGACATTTAGTTCCCATTTGGTTCGCACCTTCCCGGCAGCCTTCTCTCCTCCCTGCC
The DNA here is from genome assembly GCF_963259705.1 of Myotis daubentonii. Taxonomy (NCBI): domain Eukaryota; kingdom Metazoa; phylum Chordata; class Mammalia; order Chiroptera; family Vespertilionidae; genus Myotis; species Myotis daubentonii. The sequence goes on along the minus strand of NC_081842.1, from coordinate 211,382,648 downwards.
CTCTGGGCCCACGGCCCGCTTCAGCTGTCCCGGCTCTGGGAGGCCAGGCCCTGCTGCCTCGGGAGGTTAAAGGCCTTTCCTGCCAGGGGAGGGAGTCACTGCCACCTCAGCAGGGACAGTCCCCACACCCTCCAGCAGCTGAGTTCCCTCTGGCTGCCCGGCAGCCTTCTGCTGGGCTGACTTCTGCTTTTCAAGGCCTGCAGAGAAGTGGGGGTTCAGGGCCAGGAAGGAGGCCTGTGTGGAGACCCAGCTCCAGCCCTCCCCAGCACTCAGCCTTCCTCTGATTGAAAGGGCCACTCCCTTCCAGGCGCTGTATCTCTTTCATCCTTCTTTAACACCCTGTGAAAGTATCATCACCCATTTCACCGATAAGTAGACTGAGCCTCCAGGAGCTTCGCATGACTTGTCCAAAGCCACACAGCTCAAAAGGAACATGAGATAGGACTTGAAATCAGGTCTGCCTCGACTCCAAGTCCCTGGTTCCCATGGGACCCAGATAGGGCAGCACCCGCATCGCTCAGGAGCTGGTGGAAATGCAGATGCCCAGGTGCCGCCCCAGATCTACTGGATCAGAATCGGCATTTTAACCAGATCCACCGGGTGTGCATGTTGAGAGCGGGAGGGAGGGAGGCGGTTCAGGGTGAGCGGACAGGAAACCCACCGCTGACACTGGGGGTGGAGGGTGTTGCCCCTCCCAGGCCAGCGTGAAGTGGTTGAACCCCCCACTTCGGATGTTCCCAAGCCCCGACAGCCCCTCGCGGGTTGCCATCAGCCTAGGGTCTCCCACTTGATCCTCAGAGCAGCACATGCGCGCGAGCACACACACCCTTGGCTGACGCAGGGCAACAGGTTACCTTTCAGATTCTGCAGATAAGACAAGAGGAAGTGGTGAGCGGCCGGGTTTTCCCTGCATGAGTCAGGCAGTCTCTGGTGGGGGCGTGCGGAACGGATGGGCACTGCCAAGCAGTCGTCACCCAGCATGTGCGCATCCACCCTGCGGGGGGAGGCCGGCAGGGCCAGGCTGGCTGTATGTAACAGCAAAGCCAGGATTTTTCTCTCTGGCAGAACGTCCCTGCCCCTAAGGGACCTAGGTTTCCATTTCGTAGGACAAAGAGTAGAGGCCTGGGAGCTACTGAGGCCTCCCCAGACAAGATGGGGGAGGACCAGGTCTGTGAATGCTGAGACCAAAGCCAGGTTGGGGGGAGGGGGCGGGGGGGGGCGGCGGGAGGACACGGGAGGAAAGACGGGTTCTTGGTCCATAAACACCACCTCCAGTTGTCTGTCTTCCTGGACTCCGGTGGGCAGAGGGGCCATCAGCAAAGGCCTAGGATGGGAATCAGAAGAGACAGATCGGGGTCCCCTGTGCTCCCAAACCAGCTGCTCCTGCCATCCCCTTGTGCAGTAGCTGCCATAGCTCCTCATCGGCCACCGGGCTGTGCGGCACAGCTGACGGATGGGGAGGGCCAAAGCCAAAACGGGCTGCCTGAAGGAGGCAGTGAGCCTCCCGCCCTCAGTAGTATGTCAAACACCAAGCGGGAAAACCACATTTACAATCTGACCCTCACAAATGGCTGCATGTGGTGGCCTCCAGCATCCCCGCCCCAGCCTGGGCTCCTCTGCTACAGGGTCTTGTAGGCATCAGAATGTAGCACAGTAGTTAAAAGTGCGTGTTTTCCAACAGGCCTGGGTTCGGACCCCAGCTATGTTCCTGTGAACTGTGGCTTCAGCCAAGTCACTTCCTCCCTGAGCCTCAGTCTCTTCATCTGTATTATGGGGATATTTATGCCTCCTTCACAGAGTTCCTGTGAGGATCTGATTCAGAACACTTGCACAGTGCCTGGCACATAGTAAGTGCTCAGTAAAGAGTAGACACTAATAATATTCTTATGAAAGGGGGACCACACTGTCCATTGTAGAAGCCAGCCACTGCCCACCCGCATGACTCCTGGTTATCAGAACCGGGGCGGGAGGGTGGAGAAGCAGCCGGCTGGTGGGACCTGCTCTTCCCAAAGGACAAAGTCCGCCTGGGTGGTGGCTGGCTGTGCCACTTTCAAGGACGGATGGGAGGGGATTTTGTCACCAGCATCCCGGGCGGCAGCTGCCGAGCCCTCCCCGTTGAGAACTCTTCAGAGGGAGGCGGGGAGGAATGTGGGCACGGTGCCAGGTGCAGCCACCTCCCTCCAGTGCTGGAGGAAAGTGCTGAGCTCCCAGCCCGGGAGGTTTGTTGCCAGTCTTGCCGACGGAATCGGGCCTCCGAGGCAGGCCCCACTCCGGGCTCTCAGCCCAGCCTCCCCTCGCCCTGCAAACTTGAGAATTCAGGACCCTCCATGGGACCAGGAAGAAGAGGGAGGCAGGTAGGCAGGGAGGACAGATTTTGGAATCTTGCGAGCTGCCAACTGTGTGACCCTGGACTCGTCGCTGCCCGCACTGGGCCCCAGTGTCCCCACATAACATGAAGGGGGTAGACCAGGCTATTCAGATGGCTCTCCTGTGCCAACTCTTTCCCTGGATCCTCTGAGCCACCTGCAGCCTCCGTTCCAGCTCAGGGAGAGCACTGATGGATGAGAGGCCCTCCCCAGCCAGGGGATGCCTGTCTCCCTCCAGCCTAGAGCATCATTCTCTCCTGTGTGGCCAGTCGCCCACCTGCTGTGGCGCAATGACAGTCCCTGCCTTTGTCGCTTCCCTCCCTGTCAGAGGAGGGACAGGAGAGTAATCTAGGGCCGAGGCTCCTCTCTCCCTCTGCCCAACAGGAGAGTGAAGGACTGTGTCCTGCTGTCTTTCCACCTCCCCCAGGGGCCGGGTCTTTGAATCAGGCCTAGTGAGGGATGTGGTGGGACCTTCAGGGGAGGGGGAGATGCTGGAGGGACCTCAGGGACACCTTGTCCACCCCCTGCCTCCTGGCCAGCCTACAACAGGCATGTCCGCCCAGCATGCACTGTCAGGCCTGGTACCAGGGGAGAAGCCGTTGTATTTCTTATTATCATTAACGTTATTGTCACCATTATGTGCAAAGTACTTAACATAGTGTCTGGCTCTCAAAAGGTTCTCAATGGCCACTGTTATTATAATGAAATTAGCAGCTTTTAAGCACTTACTGTGTATGAGGCGTTGTATATCTATAATCTCATTTAATCTTTGATCCTAAAGGTAGACATTAAGAATAATAGATTTATTTTATTTTTTGTTATTTGTATTTAATACAAATACTTATTTGTATTAATTAAGTGCTTACCATAGGCTAGGATCTCTTTTAACCCTTTCCTCGATCCTGAGATGGGTCCGCTGACACCCAGGATGGGAAAATGGAGGATTTCAGAGACAGGTGATTTGACCAGGGTCACCCAGCCAGCAGGTGGCAGGTCAGAGGTTCGGACCCAGGTCAGGCTCAGCAGAGTTGATGGGAGCGCAAACCTTCAAGGTCATCTTCAGGTTAACCCTGGTACCTGGCTGAGCCCACCCTCATCAGAGCCCCGGGCACATGTGGGTGCCCGCTCCCCGGGGGATCTCATGGGAACAGCCTTCTCCAATGTCACCTCTGGGGCCCGGCTCCCACCCCAGCACCTGGCCTCTCCCTGACCTCCATCGCCCCCGCCCCCTTGGCTATCAATCCACTGGCACTTTGGCCAGTCCCTGCATTGCCCCCCTGGGGGCTGGAGCCTGCCCAGGATGGGGCCCAGGCTCAGTAATTGATCGCCCTTTGATTGATGCAGGCGGCGGTTCAAGCTGTGGTTTAGGCTGCAGCGCAGCCAGGCCCAGGAGCTGCCAGAGACCAAGAAATCCAGAGCCCAAGTTTCCGTCCAAGTTTGGACACTCTATCTGCACTTCCTCTGAAACCGAGCCACCACTGGCTGCGGGAGAAACCCGGCCAGCCGGCCGGCCAGCCGGCCGCTTGAGCAGTAAATAAAGCCGGGCTCAGGAGAGGGTGGGGCGGCGGAGAGTGGAGTGTGGGAATTGGAGGGAGGGGGTTCAAATCCCCGGCCTGCTGGTTACCGGGCCAGTGCCTTCACCTCTACGGCCCTGGTTCCCCCTTCACCCCATGGGGATGTGCTGCTGACCTCCCAGGATGGCTGAGCGCAGAGGGTGTAAAGAGAACGTGCCTGCTACACAGCAGGAGCTTGCTAACGGCAACTACATCTTGTCAAGGTGGTGGCGGCTGCCATTTCTGGAGCCAGCTCTGTATGCAGGTGCTGAGTGCTGGCGTGCATGAACCCAGCCCTCACAGGGACCCTGTGAGAGTCGCCAGGACGGCAGGGGGTCTCAGCCTTGGCTGGAGGCTTACATGGCACCGGCTCCTGGAACCCGGGCAGCCTGCACTGGCCCTGACATGTCCCTGACCTTCACGGAGCCCAAGTTCAGGAAGCAGTAGGAGCCTTGTTTTCCTAGGAGGGGAGTCCCTAGGAAAGCTGACGTCCTCACCAGGCTGTTTCCACCCTGTCGCTAAGGGTCATGCAGCGGCCACCCAGCCCGCTCCCAACTGGCAAACAGCCTCCAAAGATGGAAGGAGAGGCCGCTGCCTTGACCCCCCCCTCTCCCCCCAAAAAAAGTTCTTCCAGCTCTAAGTAGAGCCGGGACCATGGATGGGATCATGGGCCTGCCCAGCCCTCCAGACTCCCACAACCCTCTACACACTCGCATCTGCTTCCAGCCCAGCGATGGCCACTACCCTAGGGACCGCTGGCCCGTCCATCCCCATTCCACCCGCTCGCATGGTGGGGAAGGAGTCCTGAGGACCCAGTGTTCCATGTGCCGCACCATTTCCAACCACTGACTCACTCGCTCGGGAACTATTTATACCCCTTGCACAAATGCTCTGCTCAGCGCTCCAGGCAGGCGTCTCTGTTCTGCTGGCAGCCCCAGGACATGTGGAGCGGGGCTGGGCCCAGAGCAAATGTGCAGGTTTATGAGCCAGACACGTTGTGGGGAGAAGGGATAGCCCAGCTCTCTGTTTTGCTGCTGTGTGACCTTGGGCAGGACACTGAACCTCTCTGAGCCTCCATTATAAAATACTTGTTTTTTAAATATTTTTTTTATTGATTTCAGAGAGGAAAGGAGAGGGAGAGAGAGGCAGAAACATCAGTGATGAGAGAGAATTATTGATCGGCTGCCTCCTGCACGCCCCCAGGTTATTGAGCCTGCAACCGGGCATGTGCCCTGACTGGGAATCAAACCGTGACCTCCTGCTTCAGAGGTGGATGCTCAACCACTGAGCCACGCCGGCTGGGCAAAAATAAGGTTATTTTGAGAATTAAGTAAAATAAAGTATGTCAAGTTCCTGGCACAAGGACAGATTTCAAAGAGTAGTTGCTGTTAGATGGCCAAAGTTGTGTGAAGTTCATGTGTAACCAGAGACGGGAAGGGGGCTGGGGAGCCCCAAGGAGGGCAGAGGACTGAGATGGGTGTTTAGGTAGGAATGTCCAGTCTTCAGCACAGGTTTCTGGAACTCAGCCCCTCTGTCACCCAGCCAGCTTGAGGCCTTGGGGACTGCACAAGGTTTCTTTAGGCTCAGAAGGGCCGCTCTCCCAGCCCTGCGACCACTCCCAGCCCAGCAGGAGACCGGCAGGCCGAGGTCTGCTTAGCCTGATAGAGGGCCCGGCTGGTCTGTGCAAACAACACCCACGTCTGCCGAGCTGTGCGCTCCACGGCAGCGCCTCCCCCGCTGGGGGCCAGGGGACAGGGCTGGAGGCCAGCTCCCACCCTGGTCAGGCTCTGACACAGGAGGCCAGTTGAGAGGGACGCTGAGACTCCACTCCCCACCCCATCCTGTCTGTGCCAGGCCCTGGGTGGTAGAAAGAGACCTGAACCGTGTAGAGCAGAGACCCTGGCATCACCTAATCACGGCTCCAGGCCTCTCCAGCCACCAGCCGTACCCCTCCGCTGGCTGCAGGCACCCTGCACAGCTCGCTCCCTGGGTACACCCAGCCGCCCCCCGGGAAAACTAGAAGTGGCCCTCCCTCCTGTGACCTCTGGGCCTGCCCTGTGACACGTGGCACCTTCTGCCTCCCTCCTGGGAGGGGGCATGGAGTAGGAGAGAGATGGGGCAAGATGCCCTTCAGGTAACCCTGGAGATGGTTAGTGAGCGCTAACGTGAGAGCCCACGCCCCCAATCCATACCCCCGAGGTATTGTGAACTTCTTCTCCCTGCTTGTTCCTATCTCATTCAGCACAGAGAGGCTATGGTTTCAGGTTCCCTGTACAGCAGGCTTGCCCCAAACAGTACTGTTTAACATGCAGGAGGCCACCAGGCCGTGCAGTGAGTTCCCCATCATCAGAGGTAACCAAGCACTGGAGATCCCCTTCAGCTGTGATGGGATGACATGTTGGTGGGTGGTGCCCTCTGAGCCCTGGCACTCTGGCTTGTGACCGCTCTGCCTGGTCAAGTATGCCGTGTCAGGGTGTCCTTAGGCTTGTCTCCTTGTGCTCACAGATACGATGCCGGCCGGGATGGCTTCATCGACCTGATGGAGCTAAAGCTCATGATGGAGAAACTTGGAGCCCCCCAGACCCATCTGGGCCTGAAAAACATGATCAAGGAGGTGGACGAGGACTTTGACAGCAAGCTCAGCTTCCGGGAGGTGAGACCCCCCCCCCCTTTGCCGTGGAGTGGCATTGTCCTTGAACATGGGGTTTTCTTAAGGGAGGAGCGACACCCATTTCTTCATGTCGTGAGCGCTTACAGAGTGACTTCTGTATACCTGACCCTGAGTGGGCGCTGGGGGTGCAGCGAAGGCCCTGTGCCCCACGGGTCCTAGAGTGTAGAGTGGGAGAAGCCAGTGTGAAATGACATGACGCTGTGACTCAGGAGGAGAGGCGGGCAGGCGGAGGGAGCGACAGGTGCTGCGGGTCCGAGAGGAGCTGAGGACTGGGGCACTTCGCACTCTGGATCTCACTCAGGCCTCACTCTGAGAGAGGGCCCACGGGCAGGCCTTCCTGTGGAGGGGGAAACAGGCCCCCACCAGTGGCAGTGGCCCCAGGCAGCATAGGGTTAAATGCCAGTTGGGGGGTGGGGAGTGGGGAGGGGGCCTCCAGAGAGCAAGGGCCAGGCCTTGGAGGACTAGCAGGAAGCAGAGAGGAGGCGGGGCAAGAGAAAGGGGCGGGCAGTACAGGATAAGGGTTTGGACTCAGGACATGTGTTCAGATCCTTCGTCCATTTCTGGGGCTGGGACTTGGGGCAGGTTTCTTCCTGCCCTGAACCTTCCTCATTCTGTAAAGTGGACACCATCATGTCCTGTTAGGACTCAGCAAAGGGGATGTAGAGTGAGTTAGTCTGGGGAACGCTGGAGACTACGTTAAGAGGTAACCCCAGGCCAAGTCATCAAGACTCTCAATAGCAGCTGAGTGTGGACAAGCAGGCCCGCCGTAGCCCCGCGTCCTGGGAGGGCAGGAGCTGGGTCCCCTAGTCCCCCATTGTACAGATGGGCAGACCGAGGCCCAGGGAGGAAGGGAAGAACCCAGACCTCTGACTCCCAGTCCCAGGAGCACACCTCCCAGGGAGGCCAGGCTGGGGCTGGGTGGCTCTCTCTCTCTCTCTCTCTCTCTCTCTCTCTCTCTCTCTCTCTCTCTCTCTCTTTCTCTTTCTCTCTCTCCCTGACGCCCCCTGCTTTTCTCCCCGCGGCAGTTCCTCCTGATTTTCCGCAAGGCGGCGGCTGGGGAGCTGCAGGAGGACAGCGGGCTGCACGTGCTGGCCCGCCTCTCCGAGATCGACGTCTCCACCGAGGGCGTCAAGGGGGCCAAGAGCTTCTTTGAGGCCAAGGTGAGGAATGGACGGAAGTACAGAGCCCAGGGTGCTGCCCTGACCCCGGCTCAGGGACGGGGGTGGCCGGGGTATAATGGGCCCTGGGTTAGCTCGAGGGTCAGCAACCCTTCCTGCCCTGAGGGGCTGCAGACGGGAGAAGGGGAGCTGACGTCCAGGCTGTGATCCTTTCCCGCTGCCCCCGGGTGGATGCGGGGTGTGTATTCTTGAAGAGGGGACAGTGGCCTCTGGCCACTAACTCAGGACTGGGCCTTAAAGGGTAGGCCCAGAGACACACACTGGCTCCTGGGACCTCTGGGAGACACTAGCCCCCGCCAGCCCCCCGCCTGGAGGAAGTATGGCGCACCCCAGAGGCCACTTGCATGCACAGCACCCTTTCAGTGCACGCTCAGATGGAGGGGACAGTGGTTCCTGGATCCTGCCCTCCTTGGGCCAGAACACCCACCCTCCCTTGTTGCTCCCTCTTCCCATGTTAGCCAAGAACATTCCTTCAGAGGTCGCCTTCCGCCTCCTTCTGGGGTTGAGGGGGTGTTCAGGTCCATTGGGGGGACCCTGTGCAGCTGTCTCCCCGGGACAGGAAACAGGTTAACGACGCAGCGTCAGAAGCTCCCCCGTATAGGGCCGTGCTGTGCAGCAGCCGCTGAGCCTGTGTATCTCTTTCAACGAATCCACGAGGTCAGAGTTATCGAGCATCAGGCTCTAACTGGAGAAACTGAGGCTCCAGAAGTGAATGTAGAGCCCAGCCCAGGGTTGGAGGTAGTGAGAGGGGGAGCTGTGTGGGCATTGCTGGGCGGACCCCCGAGAGAGCCCACGTGGAGGCGCGGAGACCCCTCCAGCCCTGAGCCTCCTCTCCTCCCGCCACCCAGGTCCAGGCCATCAACGTGTCCAGCCGCTTCGAGGAGGAGATCAAGGCGGAGCAAGAGGAGAGGAAGAAGCAGGCGGAGGAGATGAAGCAGCGGAAGGCGGCCTTCAAGGAGCTGCAGTCCACCTTCAAGTAGCCGGGGCCGGGCCCGACCCAGAGCCCAGTCTGGCTGGCGGGGGGAGAGGCCGGGGGGGAGGGGGCAAAGTGGAGGCTGAGCTGGGATCCTCCCCGTGTCTGAGGGACCATACTGAAACCTACAAACGCCTGTGAACACAGCCCGGCCAGGGTCTGGCAGGGGTGGCCCGGCCTCTCCCGCCCTCCACCACGTTCCTGAGGCCCAGCCCTCCCTGTGTCCTGCCCCTCTCGCACCCCTGGCTGTCCCCTGCCTGCTCCAGCGCTGCTCTCTGCCCGTGAGCCTGCCCGCCACACACGCCTCTCCCTGTCACCTCCTCTCCTGCCCAGAGGCCACCTGCCCTCCCCCGGCAGGCTGCACCGCCCCCTCCTAGACTGGGGGAGCGACAGATGGCAAGAATTTCGGCTGGCTCGTAGAGGGGGACCTCAGCGTGCTCCACGCCCTGCACCTGTTCCTCCAGCCCCGCCTCCTCCCTGCTGGCATGGGGGGAAGGGGGGTGACAGGGGAAAGGCTTCTATTTTTGTGATGGGACCCAGGCCCTGGCACCCCACGCAACCCCAGTGCTCGGGCCCAGCCAGGAGGGTGAGGGGACAGCTGTGTCAATCTACCTCACTCTCGCAGCCATGGCAGGGAAGGCCCTGGGGGCAGAACACCACCCTAGTCCCCCAGGGACCACCTGAGGGTCCCAGGGGGCTCTGGAGAGAGCAGGGGGGCTCAGAGGGCCCCCTCATAGGAAGGAAAAACAGTGACGTCTCCACTCTCCGGGAGGCGCCCAAGAAGTGCTTTAAGAGGTTTGCCCGGACCAGGCAGTGGGGAGCAGGGGACCTCCCTGGGCCTTCACACCCTCCTTCCCCAGAGTGACGTTCACCGCCTTGTCACCAGCGACGGGACTATCCTGTCACCCCCACCCCGAGGAAGCATGGGGACCCCAGCCTCCCTGTGCCGCCGGCCCGGTCCCACGCAGCCCCCATGTGCTTGCTCACGTGTGTGCGTGTCTGTGTGTGTCTCTTGCTGTGTCGTGAAGCTGTGCCCGTCACCCAGTCCCAACCAGTGAATGGCCACCGAGGCCACGGTTATGCAACTTTCGGCGTGTGTCCCTGCTGTTCGGGCTCGATAACTTTATTTTAGTAAAAATGCCCCCCAAGAGTCTAAGAAGCTCCTGTCGGACATGCAGAGGTTTTATTTTTTTGGCCTTAGAATCTACAGACACTAGGGGGCACTGGCCCCTGCGGCAGCCCTGGCCCGGATTGCGTTTGCCTTAGTGGATCTGTTTACACAGATGAATATAAGAAGTTCTTTTTCTTTGGCTTATTGCTTTTTTTTCCTCCCTTCTCACTCCTCCCCACCCCCACCCCCCCCCGCAAAAGAGCTACTTCTTCATTCGGTGGTACAATTATTTTTTTTTAACTAAAATAAGATAAAAATTCTATATTCTTATGTGCGTGTGGTTCTTGTCGGTTGGTGGGGAGGGAGCGGGCTGAGGTCACCTGGGTGCCAGGGGGCTCCCGTGTCACCTCAGAAGCCAGGGATAAGGGGCCCTGCCTAATGGAAGGGGTGGCGTTTGATGGCCACCTGCTGTCACTTGATGTAGATTAACTCATGTAATCCTCACAGCCAGCCCATGGCAGGGATGCTATTTCTTTCCCAGACAAGAACAGGGAGACCCAGAAGGTGTCTCAGAGGCACACAGGCAAGAAGGGTGCAGGCCAGGGCACTGAGCCCCCAGCCTGTGCCCCCAGCCAGTTCGGGGGGGGGCATACATGTCCATGGGGCCGTGGTGCACATCACTGTGGCTGGAAGTAGCATCAAAGCCATCAAGATTATAAGTTGGTGTACTCCTGAGTCCCCTTCCCCCTCCCTCCCCCACACACAGATACCCCAAACCTCCCCAACCTGGCACACAGGCGGGGGTAGTGGGGTGATGAGGACAGAGCCAGGGTACTCCCTGTATGACTTTGGACAGATCACCGACACACTGGGTCTCAGCCTCCCCATCTGTGCGATGCAAGGGTGGGCTAGTGTCCCAAGGCCTTCCCAGCCCTCTGGTTTCCAGGTAGAGCACCCCCTCTCCCAGGCCCAGCCTAGGGTCCCTGGACTTTGGGTTTAGGCTGGGTATTACTGCCCCCGGGTGGACATGGGTGGTACTACAAAAGCCAGGATGCCCTGAGCCTGGGCTGTCCCATGCCAGGGCCCTCCCCCAATGGGTCTCAGTTGGGAGGGGCCTCTGCACAGGGCCCCCCTGACTCCCAGCCTGGGCAGAGGGCACAGGCTGAGGAATGAAGAGGCCCGAAGTGATTTGGGGATCAAGGGTGAGAAGGGAGCCCTAGCTGGTTGTGCTCAATGGATAGAGCATCGGCCTGGGGACTGAAGGTTCCCAGGTTCGATTCCGATCAAGGGCACATGCCTGGGTTCCCAGCTCGATCCCTAGTAGGAAGTAGCCAATCGGTGATTCTCTCTCATCATTGATGTTTCTATCTCTCCTCCCTCTCTGAAATCAATAAATATATATATATATATTTTAAAGAGTGAGAAAGCAGACAGCTCCTTAAAACCCTCCCCCGGTCCCATTTCTCAGTAAGACTTCCCCTCCCCCCCCTCCAGTCCTGGCCACAATCCCTCAGTCCCCAAACCGTCTCTGAACTCCCAGTATTCCATCCTGGTTTTGGCAGGAGGGGGAGTTGTTGGTTTTTTTAAATCCTTACCCGAGGATACTTTTCTATTGATTCTTAGGGAGAGTGGAAGAGAAAGGGAAAGACAGAGAGAAATATCGATGTGAGAGAAACACATCGATTGGTTGCCTCCTGCATGAGCCCTGACCAGGGCCCAGGCCGGGGAGGACCCTGAAACCAAGGTACATGCCCTTGACTGGAATCAAACCCGGGACCCTTCGGTCCGCAGGCCGACACTCTATCCACTGAGCCCAACCGGCTAGGGCCATCCTGTTTTAAGGAGAAACCCTGCCAGCCCCAAGGCCCGCCCCTTAGGGACCTCACCTGGGATGTAACAGCTGCCACCCGCATGCCCTGTCCCAGCAGCGAGGAGATAAGGGCCCCAATCCACGGCACCTGCTGTTTTTCAGACTCCCCGCTGCCTCCCTGACCTTGGCCTGCTTCTCCTCGGGTCCCCGCTCCGGAGCCCAGCCTCCACCGAGTCACGCTGGGTACTTTTCCATCGCAGCCTGACGCTGCGTGGCTGTGGGTCATTGAGGCCCCAGATCCTCCGAGGCCCCGCTCCACCCTGGCAAACAAGGCTCAGTGGATGGGGCCTGGCATGGGGCAGCAGCCTCCCACTCTCAAGTCCTCAAGTGCATTTTGGAATCTGTAGAGAAGGAATCCTTTCCAACCCGCACCCCATCAAGCTCCCACCCAGAACTAACTTCTGGTTCAGGGACACCCCAAGGAACACTTACCACCCTGCCCAGCAGAGGGCTCCAGCGATGCTGAGCTGGGTCTTAGTATCCCTGAGGTCCCAGCCCTAGCACAGGGCCTCCACATAGGAGGTGCTCTGCAAATGGGAGATGAATGAATGAATGAATGAGTCAATGGCCGCTATGTGCATGGTATATCAGTGCCTCACCGTCTGGGCATACAAGAGCAGAAGTCCAGGCTGAGGTCATGCCTTGGGAAAAATGGATTAAACCAGATGCTCTAAGGGACAGACTAACCCCAAACTGCTGGGGCTCCGGATGGAACCGCTGGGCACACCATAATGAGACCCACACCAAGGGCCGTAGACCCAGATCTGCCACTCAACCTTGACCTTCCAGTCATGGACGCTTTGGACTGATGGGGACCTAAGAGTGTGTCTGGTTCTAATTGCCCATTTTAGAGATGGGGAGACTGAGGGCCTTGCAGGGAGACAACTGAGCTGGCTCCGGGTCGGAATTTGGCCAGGGGACGCCCACACCTCAGCCTCTGTTCCCAGCCCGGGAGGAGGTGCTGGGGAGCAGGGATGCCCCAAGCCCAGACAATACTAGTTGAATGAGGGGGTGGGGAAGAAAAAGAGAAAACAACAGGAAGAGAAGAAAGAAATGAGAGGAAGCTATGAAGACAGAGGGATGGGGTGTCAGCAGTGTGAAGCCCGGAACGGTTCTGTTGTTGCCCAGCTGTGTGGCCGTGGATGGCCCCAGGCCCTCAAGTCTCAGCTGCCTCATCTTTAATGAGGGGGTAAGAGTGTCTCTGTGGTGTTGTCGGAGAATTCAGTGCGTGCGAGAAGCATTGAGCACGATGCCTGGCACCTAGTAGGTGCTCAGTAAGTAACAGCTAAAAGAATGAGTTAGGGAGAGAGAACACACTCCCAGCAGAGTGGTGGGGCCCCCCAAACCTGCACACCTCAGGATTTGCTCTCTCCGGTTACTTGGGGAAATCATGCCTCGAGCCAGCCCTATCTGCTGCCCAAATTAAACAGTAACCAGCCAAGGTCAGGGAAAGGGCCTTGTGGGAGCAGGTTTCCTTCCGAGAGGTGGCTCAGCCTGGACGGGTGGGCTCGCCCGCTGCTGCCTATAAATGCGCCCTTCCCGCCTGGACCGGCCACTCGCTCCTGAGCACGCAAACATGCTGGGCGTCACCGTCCTCGCCGCGCTCCTGGCCTACGGTAAGCTGTGGGTTGGGGACAGCTGCAGCCCACGGGCTGTGAGCTCGGGCCGGCCTCCCAGGAACAAGGACCGGAGCAGGGGGCCCTCTGCTCTCAGGTGGGGGGTGGGGGTCCAGGGAAGGAGCTTGGGGGTCCTATGAGAGTTCAGGTACTGCTGGCTGCTGTGTGTCAGATGAGCCACTGCCCGCTTGGCAACTTGGCTTCCATATCTGCACAATAGAGCTGATGGTCTGACCTCCCAGGGGGAGGATAGAGCTGAGATGCGGAGAGCCCCAGGCCGCGCTCACCCTGGTCTCTCCAGCGACCACCGGGGCTTGCCTTTGCCAGTGGGGCCATCTCTCCCTTGGGGATTCTTTCCTTCCCCGTGTTGGTGGCCTTCTGCCCAATTAGGAATCAACAAACGTGGCTTGTATGTCCCTCACTCTCGGCAGGACCTAGACAAGCCACTTCACCTCTTGAAATCTCACTGGCTCTTTTGGCAAATGACAGCACTTGATGAAGAGTCCTGTCCTGGCTGGTGTGGCTCCCCTGCACCTAAAAGCTGCTGGTTCTATTCCCGGTCAGAGCACATGCCGGGGTTGCGAGCTCAATCCCCGGTGAGGCTCATGCAGGACAAAGCCGATCAATGTTTTGCTCTCTGCTCTCACATCAATGTTTCTCTCTCTCTCTCAAAATCAATTTTTTAAAAATCTTTAAAAAATTATTTGTAAAAGAGTCCTTCTAGCTAACAACCACAGCAGTAATAATAACAGCAGCCTGATTACTGCATGTTTACTGCATGTTCACAGGCCTACGCTAAGCCCTTCACGTGCAGGAGCTAACGACCCTGGGAGGCAGGGTCTACTAGCACGTCCACTTTACAGATGAGACTGAGGCTCAGTGAGGCTCCATATCTCGCCCAAGATCACGTGGCTGCTCGGTGGTAGAGCAGAATTTGAGTCTGGGTCTGTCTCCCTGTGGAGCGCATGCTCTTGACCACTCCACACAGCTCCCAGCTATGACAGTCTGGGCCTGTATGGACTCAATGCTCACACACACACACACACACACACACACACACACACACATGCCCTTTACCCTGTGGCCTAAAAACCAACAGCAGGGTAAGGATGAAGGACCCTGGTGGTCCCGGGCACTCGCACGCATGCCAGCCACCTTTTAGTCCCTCTGTACAGGCCTTTCACTGAACCCTTTGCAGGCATTGTCTAATTTGTTCCCAGGACAAGCACACCAGGTGCTGCTATTCTTCCCATTTCACAGAAAGGGAAGCTGAGGCCCCGAGAACTAGATGGCTCCCCCAGAGTCATCCAGTAAAATCTGAATCCGTGTCTGCCCAGCCCCAAAGTTCCACCTGTCCCTTCCCCAGCGGGGATGCCAGCCCCCTCACCTGTGTCCTTCCTCTCCTGTCTCCCCCAGCCTCCAGCTGCGGGGTCCCCACCTTCCAGCCCAACCTAGCAACCCGGGTGGTGGGAGGAGAAAATGCCGTGCCCCACAGCTGGCCCTGGCAGGTAAGCACTGTTGCAGGGGTGGGAGGTGAGAGGTGGGAGGTGGGAGGAGAGGGGCATGGGATGGGGGTCCCTGTGAACTGACACGTGGCCCCTCCTCCAGATCTCCCTCCAGTACCTGAAGGACAACACGTGGAGGCACACGTGCGGTGGCACCTTGATCGCCAGCAACTTCGTCCTCACGGCTGCCCACTGCATCAGGTGGGCGGGGATGATGCCCAGAGCGGGGGTGGGGGCCTGAGGAGCTGCTTTTATTGAGCACCTATTACTCACTCAGGCACGGCCCTAAATAAGCCGCTTATCTCCAGTAACTGCCTTTTCATTTCTCCATCCAGCAGTGTTTATTGCGCACCTACTATGTGCCAGGGCACACAGCAGTCAGGACAAAGTCTGTGCTCCCAACGAGCTTATAGTCTAGCAGAAGACAGAGCAACAGACCATTAAACAATCGAATATGTAATATATCAAATGTCAGTGAAGAGAAAAGGCTGGAAGAGAATAAAAGTATAAGGGGTTCTATTTTAAAGGAGGCGGCCAGGAAGCTCTTTCTGCAAAGGGGATATGCGGGCAAAGACCTGAAGGAAGTGAGGCGAGGACTCATGGTCTGGGAGGAGGAGGAGGGGGAGGGAAGGGTGCTGCAGGTGGAGGGAACAGCCAGCGTAAAGCCAGTGCAAACTTAGTATGTGTGAGGAATGATGAGGAAGCTGGGGTTGCAGAAGCAGTAGCCGGGTTGGGGGGTGGGGGCGGGGGGGGGAGGGTTGGGAAGGAGGAGAGCTAGAGAGAAACGCAGGTGAGATGATGCAGGCAAGAAGCAACCGATTCTCACAGCAGTCCTGCAAGGGAGTTCCACTGTTATCTCCACTTTACAGATGAGAAAACTGAGGCCCGGGGCTACGCACCTAGGAGGCAGAGTGGACTTGGCCAGGGCCCTTCTCTGCCCCCTGGGAAGGGTCAGCGGGGATGGACACTCCCTTCCCCCAAGTGGTTGCCATGTGGCCACAGAGCTGAGTCACCGAAGCTCCGAGGTCCCTCTCCTTTTTTTATTTGTTTTAGTTTTATTTTATTTTTATTTACATTTTTTTCTTACTCCTCACCTGAGTGTATTTTTCCACTGATTTTAGAGACTGTAAGGGAGAGGAGAGACAGAGAGAAACGTCGATGTGAGAGAAACACCTTTATTGGTTGCCTCCCACACAAGCCCGACCAGGGCTGGGGATCAAGCCTGCAACCGAGGCGCGTGCCCTTTTGATCAAACCCAGGACCCTTCAGTCCGAGGGCCGGCGCTCTATCCACTGAGCCAACCCGGCTGGAGGGAGTTCCCTCTCTACCCCACCAGCCAGCGGGGACGGGAGGCCACCCTGACCAGCCCCCTTCCTCTGTTTAGCAAATCCAAGACCTACCGTGTGGGCCTGGGGAAGAACAACCTGGCGGTGGACGACGAGCCGGGCTCCCTGTTCGTGGATGTGGACACCATCTTCGTCCACGAGAAGTGGAACTCCTTCCTGGTGCGGTGAGTGCCCCCCTGACATCTCACGCCCCCGGGGGGCAGCGCAGAGGAGGAGGGGATCCCAAGACAGAGCTGCAGGGCCTGCCCCCACCCTGTCCCTGGGCCCCATCCTTACCCTGCGCGGCCAGCGGATGGCTCCTTTACGCAAAATGGCAAAATACTAAGTGGAGACAGACACCCTTCCCATCTCCGTCACGGGCCAGGGTGCCCCAGAGGTACGCAGGGAATCACCCCACGCCCCCCATAGGTCTTGCCTGAAGCCCCTCTGCCAGGGCTGAGCTAGCACTCGCCTTAACTGAGTGCCTACGCCTTGCCATAAGCACCTTATGTGCCATCTCTTATTTAATCCTCACAACAGCCCTGCACAAGGAGCTCAGAGAGGTTAAGGAATGTGTCCCAGGTCACACAGCCCGTACCTGTCAGAACTAGACATCAAACCAGGTCTGCTAAGGTTGCCAGCTCTCATCCCGGTGACATGAACACATTTTAAAAATTGCATCCACAAGGGTCCCTCTTCTATCATTGTAATTCCCTACTTCCCTTTGCTTAATTGCTGGCGGGTACTTAACCTGCTGGTCCCAAAGGCGTCATCTACATCTAAAGGGGCGGGCGATGGCGGTGTTAGAAGGCAGATCATCTGTCCTCCGACATCTCTGTCAGCCAATTAGAAGCTGGCAGTCAGGATGTTCAGGGAGGACCCCAGTCACCCTGGGCCTGACTCTCAGCTCACAGCTGGGCCTCTGAGCCTGGGCGGGGGAGCCGAGACCTCCTGCTCAGTCAGTCCTCCGCTCTGAATTCCAGCAATGACATCGCCCTCATCAAGCTGGCGGAACCCGTGGAGCTGAGTGACACCATCCAGGTGGCGTGCCTGCCAGCGGAGGGCGCCATGCTGTCTCAGGACTATCCCTGCTACGTCACCGGCTGGGGCCGCCTCTGGAGTGAGTACCGCCCCGGCAAATCACGGGAGCCTTCCTGGAGGAAGTGGCTCTCCCAACAAGCACATCACCCACTTGGCCCATCACTTCTCCTCTTCAGAGTCTCTTAACGTTGTAATCACAACAGCTACTATTCGTTAAGCACCTACCATGTAGCAGACACTCTAACTACCGCGTAAGAAGGGGCCCCACAAGGATTGAATGGATTAGAATTGGTCAAGTGCTTGTACAAGGCTTGACACAACTAAATGCCATATAAGTGACTATTCAATGAGCTCAACAACCTTTTGGGGGGTGGGAGGGTTAGATCTTATGGTACCATATGCCCTACAAGTTCCAGCCAAATTAAAAGGATACATGCAAAGAGATGAAACTATGGAAGACTTAGAGAAAAATGCAGATTAATACTTGGAAAATCTTGGGGGTGAGAAAGACCGTTTATTGTGCGACGTTACGGCAGAATCTTACAAGGAAACGAGGGACAGTGAACCCCCAGAATCACCTCCAAGGGCTTTCTGTGATTGGTCCTGCCTCCAGCCGCTCTCCCTTCCCCCTCCTCAGAGGGGCCTCCAACCACACAGTCTGAGACCATTGGCTCAGAGCCTCTCCTCTCCACTGAGGGCCTATGTGTGGTTCCCACACACTCCCTGGGGACCTGGCCCAGCCGCACTCACCCCGAAGGCCTGGGCTGCCTGGACGGGTGCCCGCTCACCACTGTTCTCTCCGCAGCCAATGGCCCCATCGCCGAGGAGCTGCAGCAGGGTCTGCAGCCCGTGGTGGATCATGCCACCTGCACCCAGAGCGACTGGTGGGGCGCCATGGTGAAGGACACCATGGTGTGCGCCGGCGGTGACGGCGTCACCTCAGCCTGCAACGTGAGTGTCCGGGCCCCGCACCCTGTCCCTAGCCAGGTGGCCAAGTGAGAATATGGACATGGAGTAAGCGCTTCACGGGGTTGCTGTGACAACCAACTGAGTCTAACAAGTGGAGAGGGAACATCATGGAAGTCTCTATACATGTTCCGCCGTGCCATCAGCTCCATCGTCCAGGGAGACAGGGGACTCGGGGGGCCTGACACAGACCCAGGCAGCACCTAGGACAATCAGGGACTGTCCTGTTTTCAAACACACAACCCCTCTCCCCACTCCCACCTGCCTCATGTTCCCAGCTCTCCAACATAGCTCCCAGAATCCTCATCCCTCTGGGCATCTCTCTGGGCATGGTGACCTGAACAGTGAGGGAAACTGAGGCACGGAGAGGGTTACCGTCATCCCAACATCACACAGCACATCAAGAGCTCATTTGACACCCCAGGGCCTCCTAGAATGAGGCCAAGATAGCCCCAAGCCACCTCTTCTCTGCCCCCCTCACCGTGGACACGCTGAGGCCAAAAGAGGGGGTGCCAAGGCTGCGAGGAGCCCACACCCCCACCCCGGCTCCCCCTGGCTTCCCAAGCCTGCCTGGGGGAGGCCTGGGGCTGACGCCGCCTGTCTGGTGCAGGGCGACTCCGGCGGCCCGCTGAACTGCCAGGCTGAGAGCGGCGCCTGGGAGGTGCGGGGCATTGTGAGCTTCGGCTCCGGCCTGAGCTGCAACACCCACAAGAAGCCTGCCGTCTACACCCGCGTGTCCGCCTACATCAACTGGATCAACCAGGTGCGTGCCTGCCCCCCAGCCTCCTTCCTGCCGGCGCCAGCCCCTCGCCTGCACTCGCCCTCATGCCCCCACTCCTTGCCAACTCAGTCATTCATTCACTCATTCCTTGGCTGATTCCATCATTCATTCATTCGCGTGCTTGTTCCCATTGCACCCATTCATGCACTCACTCACTCAGTCAAGAAGTACTGAGTGCGTGCTGTGCACAGCCTCGAGTCAGGTGCGGTGAAGGACACGGTCATTGCCATTCGTCCTTGCTTCAGCAAATACTCAGGTCCTGATCCCAGGCACCACCCCAGCCCCCCAAAGAGAAACGTGGCCCCAGGAGAGTGGGGCTCAGCAGAGGAGAGGGGCAGCATGGCTGGCCATATAGACCTTGAGGACAGGGGAGCAGAGGGTCCCTCAGCCTGCAGCTTTCACGTGGCGGGTGGGGGTAGATGTGTTCTGAGGCCCATTTGCACTGCGGCCTGAAGTCCTGGGGGGAGGGGTACAGAGCCCTTGGGCAGAGGCGGGGCTGGCTTGTGAAGTCCCGGGGCTCCCTACTCCCCCCGCAGCAGGGGACATGGATGTGGGTGCAGGCGCACACACACTCACCCTGTTCTCTGCTCTGCAGAAAATGCAGCAGTGAGTCATCCTCCGGAGCCACGGCCGCAAATCCCCGCAAATGCAATAAACCTCGTTTGCCCTTGAGCCAGCGCCTGCACTCTTGATTTGCGTCTCCGTCTCGCAGCAGTTCCCGGGCCCTGTAGGGGTGGCCCCTTTCCACACTGGGAATGCAAAGAGAGCCCCCCTGCCCCCCCCCCAGCCAGGCTGGTCAGGTCTTGGAGTTTGGTCCTGGACCTGGAGGTGCTAGTGGAGGGGACCCCAGGAAGCCACCTGGTGCCTGAGGGGATATGAGTTAGGGACACACCAGACACTTGCCCCCAACTTCTCACAGCTGTGGCCCTGATCAAATCGCCATCTTCCTGATCCTGTCCCCCACCCCCCAGAGAAACCTGGTGGGTCAGCTGTAGGTGGAGGATGGGGTCTCAGCGGCTGGCATGGGGAGGGTGCAGGCAGAGGAGGAGGGCACAGCCCAGCCCTCAGGGGTACAGGTTTGAAGAAAGCAATTGTTGCCACACATGGTCACAGCAGTCAGAGCTGGAAAACTTGCACTGTATTAGACAGGCCGGGAAACTGAGGCCCAAGAGAGGAAGGAGCTGGGCCAGGTCACAGGAACAGAGAGCCAGTAATGCACCTGCCACAGGGGCCCCGGGAAGGGAGGGCCCTCCTGAGGCCCATTGGGGGGCAAGTGTGGCCAAGAAAGAGAGGGACCCAGTGTCCAGTGAGGGAAAGACCAAGTGGGGACCCTGACCCCTGACCACAGCACTCCTGAGAATGTGCTGATCCAGAAAGGAGGTGCCCGCCCCCCACCTCTGAGCTCCCAGCTCCTCCTGGGCGAGCCCTCGCTGTACCGCCTGAGGCTGGTCCGTGGGCTGTCCTGCTTTCCCACGGATTTTGGCCCCGGGAGGTGGGACGTGGCGGACCTCTCCTGCCTCACTGACAGGCCATTCTCAGGAAAGACAGCTCACTCAACAAGAAAGACATCACCAAGCAGCTGGTGCTGCCAGAGCCCGAGGCACAGGGCAGGCGGGGTGACCGACAGTCCCGGGGCAGGGTCCTTTCCTAGGACGTGAGGCTTTCCGCGCAAAAACCAGGCCCGTCCCAGGCACACGGGGGTGGTTGGTCGCCCTAGCAGGGGCAGGAGATGTGACGGGAGCATGAGCAAAGAGAGAGCCATGGAGTGGGTGTTGGGACTGTATTTGCAGAGTAATAGGGAGCCATAGAGAGTTTTAGATAGAGAGATGACCGCTGTGGTCCAATGCACACACTGGAGTGTTCATCTGACAGCTGGATGGAGGGTGGCTTGGAGACAGGAAGGCCAGCTGCAATTAGGCTAACATCACTGTGGCCCTGACCAAGGTGATGATAGAAAGGAGAGAGGGGGCCGAAACCGGTTTGGCTCAGTGGATAGAGCGTTGGCTTGCGGACTGAAAGGTCCCAGGTTCGATTCTGGTCAAGGGCATGTACCTGGGTTGCGGGCACATCCCCAGTGGGAGATGTGCAGGAGGCAGCTGATCGATGTTTCTAACTCTCTATCTCTCTCCCTTCCTCTCTTTAAAGAATCAATAAAATATATTTAAAAAAAAAAAGAAAGAAAGGAGAGAGGGGGCTCAGGAATTCAGTAATAACTCCTGACTTATTTAAGAGGCACCTGTGCAGTGTTAAACAACAGCCCCCAGTCCCAAATCTATGTAACTTTTGGGAATGTGGTTGGATTAGCGCACCTACTCGTATTAGCTAATAACTGTTGAAACATAAGCCACGGTTCTGTTTGCTCGATGAGAACACAAATCTGAGATTCAGGGACAGGACCCACTGTTGTGGCCAAGAGTCAGCATCTATGTGACTGGACAGACCAACAGCCTCCGGAGACGTCCACGTCCCAGTCCCAGAACCGGTGAGGGTTACCTGAGATGGCGAAAGGGATTCACAGGTGTGACTGATTTAAAGATCGTGGGACGGGGAGTGGCCTCAACTACCCAGGTGGGCCCGATGCAATCACATGGGCCCTTACAAGAGGGAGGCAGGCGGGTTAGAGTCAGGAGAGCTAAGAACGGAAGCAGGGGTCCAGGTCCGGGTCCGGGAGATGCGAAGATGTTTCCCTAATGGCTTCGTGGACGTGGGAGGGATCACAAGCTGAGCAAGGCAGGCGGCCTGTAGCTAGAAGCTGGGAAAGGCAGGGACAGGGGTTCCCCGCTAGGCCTCCGGAAGGACCCAGCCTGGTGTCGCCCAGTGGCACTGGTTGTGGCCCTCTGGCCTCCAGAACTGTGAGAGGACACAGGTCTGCGTTTTGCGCCCCTGCAGTCACGGTGAGTTGTTGAAGCAGCAACAGGAAATAAATACACCGTCTCTCCTGTCTTCTGGCGAAATCTAGAGTCCGCGGTGGGGGTCAGGCAGGGAGGACGGGCAGGTCAGGAGGACCCCCTGGGATCTGGCTGCAGTGACGGCAAGGATTTGTGCACTTTGCCCAAGAAGTCACAAACCGGTGGTTGGAAGCGGGGGGAAGGGGGCACTGAGGCACTGACCCTGCCAGCAGCCCACTAGAATGCCATCGTGTCTATGGCTGATGCAGTCGCCGTGGCTGGCGTGTAGTCAGCCCCAGGGAATCTGTGTGCCAGGCACCATCCCATACACTGTCTCATCTAATCATCATGGCAGCCCTGATCATTATCCCCTTTACAGAGGAGGAAACTGAGGCTCAGAGAGGTTTAGAAACTTGCCCCCAAG
The DNA here is from genome assembly GCF_963259705.1 of Myotis daubentonii. Taxonomy (NCBI): domain Eukaryota; kingdom Metazoa; phylum Chordata; class Mammalia; order Chiroptera; family Vespertilionidae; genus Myotis; species Myotis daubentonii. The sequence goes on along the minus strand of NC_081842.1, from coordinate 211,360,380 downwards.
ATCACACTGCTAGTGATGGGCGCCAGGTCTTGAACCCAGGTCATCTGACTCCAGAGCCTGTGTGGCGAGCAACCATATTACTCTGCCATTAATCCCCAAATCTTAAGGCGCCCCTTACCCTGAAGCCCTCCCCTGGCCCTGTCGGAGGGGAGGGGGGGTAGGCTGTGGGTGTGCTGACAAGCCTGAGCACAGCTGGCAACGAGCCCAGACAGACAGAAACCTGAGAGGAGAATTATTGCTCACAGATGTTCACAAAGGGCTCGCACCCACTGAACCGGCTACTGCGGGCACAATGAATAACGCTGGGGAACAACCAACCTCAAACCCTCCGTGGCATGCCATGGCAGGAGTTACTGCTCACACGTGTGGGGGCAGCTGGGGACCCGCTACGTGGCCCTGCTGATTGTGGCAGGAATCCCTCCTATGTCTAAAGGACCTGGGGGTTGGCTGAACAAGTCTGGGCACTCACAGGCTTGGAGCGCTGAACTCTGCCACTGACAGGCCGCGACAGTGACTGAGTCACTTAACCTCTCGGAACCTCAGTTTCCGCATCTGTAAAATGGGCACCTGCCTCGCTCTCCGTTTCCCAATGAAGTCACAGCAGCTTGTGATTGGAGTAATTACATCTACTGGCCCCACACCTGGACTCCTATTAGCACATCTTCCCTCTCCCTTTGTTCCTAGGAGAGAGAGCCTCATTCCCAGCAGGGCTTGGGGGCCGGTTCCCCCACGCTCCCTCTTCTGAGGTTGGGGCATGTGTCTGCAAAACTTCTCGTGGTGGTGGGCTGGGGCATGTAAAGACAGAGAATAAACACGGAGCATCTACCCGAAGCATCGATCTTCCATGAAGATTGGGTGGGAAGAAAGAGAGGTGACATTGAACCAGCGATGCTAGGAAGTAAGCTACAAAATTCAGACAAGGTTTTCCAGATGAAGACTGAGAATTCGGAGACATCTTGCTGCTGTGGAGACTGCTTCGTGCTAGACCTCAGATCCGGAGCCCGCGAACCGAATCTGTTTTGTAAATAAAGTTTTATTGGAACCCGGCTATGCCCAGATGGCTGCTTTTGCAAGGTTGACTAGTCGCAACGGAGACCATATGGCCCACAAGCTAAAATATTTACTCTCTGGGCCTTTACAGGAAAAGTCTGCCAAGTCCCGATCTACTAGGATTCTTTGATGGAAACGTGTGAAGCGTTCTGTGCTATTCGTATCCGAGGCCCCCCGTCTCAGGATTTAAGCGTGAACATTGTATTGCACATTTACTACTGTTTTAAGTGAATACGCTGTTGTTTAATTTTACTCACCAACCTAAGAGAGAGGTGGGATGCTTGTAGTTCCTATTTGATAGGTAGAGAAAGTGAGGAAATAGATGCATCTTGCCCTAGCCCAGTTCTTCCCAACTCGCCACGGGCAGAAGAACCGCCTGGGTAGCTCGCTAACCTGCAGATGCGGAGCTGGCAGCCTGGGGTGGAGAGTCTGCACTTCTCACCGGCTCCTCAGCTGTGCGGATGCTGCAGGTCCACACCACTCTGAGCAGCAAGGACCCAAACCACAGAGTCAGCGCACGCAAGCACCGGTGTGAACCCAGCCCCTAACCACTGCGCTGCATGGCTTCCCAGAAGAATGTTTTCGCACGAATGAGTCATAAACCCCATGAGAAGTTCACATCTACGTCTCCCTGCCCCCACTGAGACCTCCAGGACGGAGCCCAGTTCAGAACTCGACAAACTCCCTCGTTGTCCAACAACAGACAAATGGGGAACCGAGCACCGAGGGGGAAGTGGGCTGCGTGGCTGTTTTTCTCTTCCTCCCTGGCCCCCATTCCCTCTCTCGAACCCTGGATTTTTGTGTCTGTGCCGTCCTTTCCCCACTCCTCCTACACGTGGTCTGGGTGGAGCCCCATGACTAGATTTGGGGGTGGGACATATGAGGCCTGGCCAATCATTGTGTCACATCCCCACCACCACCACAACAGTTGGCTCAGGGCATGTGACTGAGGCAGGTCCAATCAGAGAGAGTTGTGGGACTTCTGAGCCCTAGAAGGCCCTCAGCCCCTGCTGCAGGATGAGGAGGAGTGAGGGTACCACAGCAAGAGGGAGAGAAAGGGAAGGAGGGGTGATGTTGCTTCCCTGGGGACAGTTTGGCACTGTATGGAGACATTTCTGGTTGTCATGACCTGGGGCTGGAGAGGAGGGTGGGAGCCAGGGAAGCTGCTAAGCCTCCTCCAATGCAGAGGAGAGCCCTCATAACAACGGATCATCACCCCAGATGTCAGTAGGGCTGCAGTTGGGAAACCCTGAATCAAAGATCCTATAGCCGCCCTGTCCCCATGGATGGGAGAACCTGCTGCTCCAGGCCACTCCGTGGAGCCGAGAAGGGACCCTCAGAGCAGCGGAGCCCTGGGGACACCCTCAGAGCCCTGGGGACACCCTCAGAGCCCTGGGGACGCCCTCGGAGCCCTGGGGACACCCTCAGAGCCCTGGGGACACCCTCGGAGCCCTGGGGACACCCTCAGAGCCCTGGGGACACCTTCGGAGCCCTGGGGACACCCTCAGAGCCCTGGGGACACCCTCGGAGCCCTGGGGACACCCTCAGAGCCCTGGGGACACCCTCGGAGCCCTGGGGACATCCTCGGAGCCCTGGACCCAGCTGGGCCTCAAGCCAGCCCTGTTCTGTGCTTTTCCAGTTTGTGGCCCCATCAATGGTCCGATGGCTTATGCCTGTTTGATGAGATTTTCTGTCACTTTCAACTCCTCCAAGCAGCATGGTGGGCACACGTTCTTCTCTCTGCTTTATAGATGGGCAGTCCCAGCCCAGAGAGCCTGTCTGACTGGCCCAAGGTCACACAGCAAGCTCGTGGCATGTGCCAACTGGTATTTGCTCCGTGACCTCACACAGGGCAAACTGTGTTTTTATATTAAAACAAACACGGCTTCACAAAGCCGAGTGCCAAATTCACACTAACTTTCAAGATAGAAGAGGAGACTTCAGAAATAGTTTGCTGTTGCAGAGACTGCTGCAGACTACAAACGAGAGTCCAAACACTCGCGGGGTGTCGGGGGATCTCTCTGGTGCTCCCCGCCTGTAGGCATGTCCCCGTGCTTTTCAAATCCTCTCCACAATGTTGTGAAACAGTGGGCACATCTTTCTCTGCCTGGGTCACAGATGGGCCGGCCCCAGGCCCGGAGGTGTACATGACTCATCTGAGGCCACACAGCAAGCCACGGCCTAGAAGAGCGTTCCTCAACCTTGGCACCATCGACATTGGCAAGGAGGTCATGCCTGTGTGTGGTAGGATGTTTAGCAGCTTCTAGGCCAGTGATGGCGAACCTTTTGAGCTCGGCGTGTCAGCCTTTTGAAAAACCCTAACTTAACTCTGGTGCCGTGTCACATATAGAGATTTTTTGATCTTTGCAACCATAGTAAAACAAAGACTTATATTTTTGATATTTACTTTATATATTTAAATGCCATTTAACAAAGAAAAATCAACCAAAAAAATGAGTTCGCGTGTCACCTTTGACACGCGTGTCATAGGTTCGCCATCACTGACTAGTCTCTACCCACCAGATGCCCATAGTACCCCTCCCGAGCCACGACAACCAAAAATGTCTCCAGACATTGCCAAATGCCCCCTGGGGGGTGCGGGGCAGTACCAGCTCCATGGAGGAACACTGTCCAGAATGCTTTTCATTCAGCATGCCAGCTTTGTCTCTGAAAACTCGACTCCAAGGACCAACAACCCATCTTTTTCTCCTTCCCCAGCCCATAACACAGTCTCTTGGAAGCAGATTGAACCCATATTTCAATATCCACCTTTGGCATCTTTTTTCCAAGGTATTTCCAGGGTGACAGATGGGAGAAAATGGAAAAACAATATTTGAACACAGGCCCTGTTTTCCACTGGGCTTTGAGAAAATCCCCACCTTGTGCACTCTTGGTCTATCTCCGGCCGATAAGACCGCTCATAAAGCCAGGGCCCCAGCCAAGTCCAGGATTCCTACGGACTCACCATGATCAGGGCGCTGCTGCTGTCTGCACTGGTGGCTGGAGGTAAGCACTGCCACCCAGAGGCACTTTCCCAGTCCCCTGGTGGGACTGGGGATGGGACTCCCCTGCCCACACTAGGCTCGGTCCTCCGATTATAAGAAAGCTAGAGTGACATTCCAAGGACAGGCAGCAAAGGGCAGGACTCTATGGCCTCTTCTCTTAGGAGTTGGGGGAAGCAGCAAGTGTAGGTGAGATTACTTGGGTCACTGCTTCCTGGACTCACAACCCTTTCTCTTTGCACAGCTCTCAGCTGTGGGCTCCCCACTTACCTGCCCCATCTGCCCAGAGTGGTTGGCGGTGAAGATGTGAGGCCCAACAGCTGGCCCTGGCAGGTGAGTTGCCCACACTCCACTTCTTCCCTCCCTGCCCCCACCCCCTCACACCACCCCTTTGCCCTCCACCGTGGGGTCTACTGCACTGGCAACGATGAGAAAATTCACCAATAAAATACGTTTCTGTGGCCTTGGTCAACCTTGGAGGGTAGAGGAAGGGGTACCTTCTCCAGCTGCAATAAGGAGCCGCCCCATCCAACTACCCGTACACATGTGTGTCCATAAGCACAGGTAGTGTGGGGACATGAGTGTGCACATATGCGTGTGCGGGGTGGTCATAGAGGTTTCCTGGAGAGGATAATCTTTTTTAAAATATATTTTTATTGATTTCAGAAAGGAAGGGACAGGGAGAGAGAGATAGAAACATCTGTGATGAGAGAGAATCACTGATCGGCTGCCTTCTGCACGCCTCACACTGGGGATCGAGCCCAAAACCCGAGCATGTGCCCTTGACTGGAATTGAACCCAGGACCCTCCAGTCTGCTCTATCCATGGAGCCAAACCAGCTAGGACCGGAGAGGGTAACCTTGGCCACACACCCGTAGGAAGTGAAGGAGAAAACTGTGCTAATACCTGGGAGAAGAATCTTCCAGGCAGGAGGAACAGCAGTGCAAAGGCCCTAAGGCAGAGTGGGCTCGGTGTATTTTTCCATGCCCCAGAGGTCGGTGTGGCTGGAGCAGAGGGGAGTGGGAGCCCATGAGGTGAGGGCGGTCATGTAGAGCTTTGTAGACCTTTGTACAGATCTGGATTTTACACTGGACGGTCTGGGCAAAGAGGAAACATGGATATTTTGTGTTAATTTTTAATGTTGCATTAAAATGTTATTGATCCTGATTCCTGAGTTTCTTGGTGCCCCTTACATTTCGCACCTGAGATGAGTGCCTGGCTCACCTGGCCCTGGCCCTGCTCTCAGGGATGGGGGGTGGGACGCTGAAGAGCAGGAGACCCAGTTCTTTTGGCTACAGAGCACCCATGCTTCTCCCCAGGTCTCCCTGCAGTTCAGCTCCAATGGCCAGTGGCGCCACACCTGTGGAGGGACCCTGGTGGCCCAAAACTGGGTCCTGACCGCTGCCCACTGCATCAGGTAAGTGCTGTTCCAAGACACCCAGCAGCTCACCCCGCCAGCCAGCATTCATCTCCAGCGTTCAGCCCCAGTGCCCTGAGCCCCCCTATATAAAGGAGCCTTGCAAATATCCACTTGCCTGGCCAAGAAACAAGCTTTCGTCGACCTTTAGTTTGGTCTGCTGGGCAACTGATGGATCAATAGGTGGCATAGACTGAGTGTCCTGTGCAGGACACTGAGCAGGCATGTTTGCGGGGGAGGGGGACTCATTTCCTGCCCTCCCGGGGTACTGGGTGTGGCCTCCGGATCTGGAATTGGGTTCCCTTGAGCAATTTGAATGACTTCTCCAAGCCTCGAAACCATCACCTACAAAAAAATGCAGATAACAGAATTTCATGTGGATTAAATGAAACAATGTGTTAAAGGCCTGGCACTTAGTAAGTGCTCAATTAGCACCAACTGTTTCCATTACAAAGGCCCACAGGAAAGAAAGGCTCCCTGGCATTCATTGTCCACCTGTCTTTTCCCCTCCTTAAGACCTCTGCTTATCGCACCCCAGCAGGTGCCCAGTGGCATTGGCCTTGGGTTGGTATGACTCTCTCCTTGCCTGGAGGGGTGCCTTCTCCTCACCGAAGTTATAAGCTTTAGGAGGTGGTGGGGGAAATAACAGAGGCCTGAGAGTCAGGAGTCCTGGCTTCGAGTTCTGGACTCTCACTAATTAGCTGTCAAACTCTGGACCTGGCACTCCTCTCTGAGCCTCGGTTTCCCCATCTGAAAATGAGAGGTTTGGGAGATTTAACTGAAAAATGCCCTTGAGGGAAATGACTCTGTGTTCTCTGTGCCCATCTCATTTCCCCCATAGTAACATAGAGTTTACATTACTATAACTTTTATTTTACGTTGTAGTTTATCGTTGGTATCGTTTAGTTATCATGCTTATATAGTTATAGTCATTATGTTATACGATAACTAACCAATTGCCTCAGGGAAGAAAAATTCCCAAGTGCCAACTAGTGGCATACTTGGACCCATCCCAGCGTTATCCAAAGCCAGGCTTCTGGAGACCGTGCACTGGGGTGTCCCTGCCCATGGAGGGGAGGGGGGCGCAGAGAGAGGACCAGACAGTCAGGAGCTGACCCTCTCCGCTCGCCTCCCTTCTCCCAGCTCCTCCAGGACCTACCGCGTGGTGGTGGGCCGCCACAGCCTCTCCGTGGACGAGCGTGGCTCTCTGGCCGTCAAGGTCTCCAAGATCGTGGTGCACAAGGACTGGAACTCCAGCCAGCTCTCCAAAGGGTACCTCCTATCTGGGCGCACTTGGGGGCACAGACAGGAGGGTGTCTCCCAGAAGGCACCCCTCCTTTGTTCCTTCTGTATGGAGAGGGAAGGAGCCCTGACCTTTGTATGACCTTTAGAAGTAGAGCCAGCCCCAAAGATGCCTGGGATGGGGGTGTGAAGTGGGGGAGGGAGAGGCAAAGACTGTCAGGGCCCCCTGGGTCTCCTGCCAGTGAAGCCGCAGATGCCCTGTCCCCTTCCCCCCCCCCCCCCCCCGGGCACCACTGACAAGGTATCGCTTCCAGGCCAATCCCTGGGGACACCCGGATGGGTCTGCAGGCCCCATGACTGTTCAGTGGAGTAGGACACGGTGTCTCCTGCCTTCCCCCACCCTGTACCCCTCCCTCCAAGGCCTTTTACATTTTCAAAGAGACCCTGAGAGCCTGCGGGGACAGCGGACACAGGCAGATGACCAGGGTCTCTGTCTGAGCTCTCCAACGCCCACAGTCATTATCCCCCCTTTCCTCTCAGATGGTCAGATGCCATCCTATGCCCACCCCAAGCCTCTACTTACCCCCCCATGTACCATGCCATGCTGGACACTGGACTCTGGGTGCGGGACACACAGAGGGGCACAGGTCACCGTGCCAGGTCGCAGGGAGCTCAGGGCATGCGGGTGGCAGTGGGGCAGTGCGGGGTGGTGGTTAGGAATTGAGCTTCTGGAGCCTGGTGGCTCAGGTATGAACGATGACTGCTGACCCCGCCTGGGTTCCTCTGCTTTTCTGTGCCTCGGTTTCCTCTTCGCTAACAGGGCCTGCCTCTAGGGTTGTTGTGAGGATTAGATGAGATACTGTATGGAAAGCACTTAGAAAGCGGCCTGGGAGGAGGGTGGCCCAACTTCCTGGGGAAGGGGAGGAGGAGGAAGCGAGGCAGGAAAAGGTCCCCTGCAGAATCCACCACTCGCTCCTGCCCGTTCCTGCTCTCAGGGGGCAGGCCAGCGGAGGTGCACAGTTCGCTGCTCTGGGATTAGCTGCGTCATTTGCAGAGCTTCCTCCCTCGCCCTTGGGGGTCGATGCCCCTGTTGGCTGGGACTGTCGTCCAGATCCTCCACACGTGGCCTCCGTGTGGCCTGGCTTCTTCGTGGCGGAGGCTGGGTTCCAAGCACAGGGGCCCCGAGGACCAGGCGGAAGCTGCATCTCTTCGCACGTCCTAGTCTCAAAGGTCACCTGGTGTCACTTCCTCCACATTACAGGCCCCGGGCCCCCTGTCAATCCAGGGGGGGGAGAAACCCAGAGCCCACCTCCTGATGGCCAGAGCGTCTACATCACCTCGTAGCAAATGGGCTGGGAGATCCCACTGCAGCCACCATGGAAAAGGCACCTGCTCACCACTAACCGTCTCCTAGACGAGAGCGTGAGAGTAGGGAGGAACCCGGGAAGACTCAAGGTGGGAGGAGAGCACGGAGTAAGGGCAGAAGGCCTTTGCATCTGAGCATCTCCTGCCGTTTTCTCACTGAACACAGGAAGGAGATGGTCAGGACAGACATCACCAATCGGGACATGTGTCCTTGTCAACACAGCCCAGCAGGCAGCCATGACTAAGCCATCAGAGCGGACATTGCAAGACAAAACCTCCCTGCCCGCCCTGTTCTAAATAATCCCCTGAAAGGCTCTCGGGGGAATACAGGGCTCCAAGCTCCGCCAGAGACAAAAATGCAGCCTGGGGTTTAGAGGCAGCTGCTCCCCCGTCCCTCGGAGCCCTGGCAGAAGGAAGCCTCGCAGTCAGGCTGGCCAGGGAGGGGCTCAGCGGTTCCAGCGGGGGCCAGACCAGGAATGAAATTAGGACAGGCACAGTCAGCCCTCTCTTTACGCTCTCCCGCTTCTCCGACCCAGGAACGACATTGCCCTGCTCAAACTGGCCAGCCCTGTCCCCCTGAGTGACAAGATCCAGCTGGGCTGCCTCCCTCCCGCCGGCAAAATCCTTCCCAACAACTACACCTGCTACGTCACAGGCTGGGGAAGGCTACAGAGTAAGTGGGGACCGGGACCCCCAAGGGCTGGGAGGGAGGGAGGCAGTGTCACCCTTGTCCAACCAGGGGCTCTCTCCACACTCTCATCCCAGGGTGTCTGGGAGAAATGCTGGCTGCCTGGGAGGGGCAGGATAGCATAGACTGATAAGCAGTCAGGCTGCCTGGGTTCGAACCCCAGCTCCTCCACTTGCTAGCTCTGTGACCTTGGGTACATGACTTCGCCTCTCCATACCACGGTTTCCTCATCTGTAAAATGGGAATAATAACAGCACCTACATCACAGGGACCTGGGAAGTGACTGAAGGAGGTAATCCATGGGAAGCACTTAGGGCAGTGCGTGGCACCTAGTAGGTGCTGTGTGATAGTTGTCATGTCACTGTGACAGAATGAGGGTAATGGTGACTACTTGACATCTGGCTAAGAAGTTTCTCTGTGTGGCCCAAGGCCGGAGTCCAGAACAGCATCCACTCTGTGACCTCAGGCCTCACAAATGTCCCTGGGGCCCTCATCACACCCTCTCGCCACACATCAAACTTACCTGTCCCACGTGCCACTGATTTTACTGCTCAGACCTGGCTTTGTTCGAGTCTCCTTTTGACATAAACTCCAGGGTCAGAAAGCCAATGATGGTAGGCCCCAAGACACAGAGGACCTGCCTTCCCTTGTCGTATCACCAGAGGTCTGGAAGGCTCATGCAGGTAACTGTCCCTTTCATGATGACACAAACCCATTAGTATAAGTGAGGTATTTTCCCAGAGGTGCGTCAACACACATGCACTCAAATAAGTTACCACCGCCCTCTGGACGGGCGTATGTGCAAAACAGGGACACGGGGAAACTCAGCAGAAGTGAGAAGCAGGGGAGGCGTCACAAGCACAGCCTCTTGCTCATTTACCCAGAAAGCACCGGGGCAGAATGCATTTCGCCGGAGGCAGCAAGAGCCAGGGAAAGGTCCACATGCTTGGCTCTCGGTCCCAGCTCTGTGGGTGAGCTCTGCAACCCTGGGCAAGCCACTTTGCAGCCTCGGTTCCCTCATCTGGCAAAACGGAAATACAGATGGCAAGATTGAAAGAGATGACAAAAGAGATATGACAATGCTTTATACATTGTAAAACATTATACGTGTTAATTATTTATTCAGTGGTCTTGGGCAAGCTGCTTAACTCCTCTCAGCTTCAAGATCCCATCTGTCATACAGGAAAATACATTTACTGTGAGGTTTAGCATGTTTTGGAAAGCATAATAAAGCACAGGTGTAGAATTATAATACTATTAATCCTTGCCATAAGTAGCAGTGATAATAGTAACGGAGGTGATGGTGACAGTATCTTTAGGGGCCATTAGGAAAGCTCTACCTTAACCACATTAGAATATTTTTCCCAACTGGGGCTCGAAATGCCAGGAGGCTCACTGTTATATTTAAGCTAAGTGATAGAAGCCCATGAAAATAGCCAGTCTCAACCAAGGGCAGAGACACAGCCAGGCTTTAGGAACAGGAGAGAATCAGGGGCTGGAAGACTAAAAAACTCCAGAAACCCTCTCTCAAAATGTTTTTCTTGGTAGATCTACTTCATTCTTCTCTCCCTAGAGGAAAACGGCAGCCACTGCCAACCGCTCCCAGGTTTACAACCTCTCTGCCTGGGATTTCTGAATTCTAATCCCAAATTCCCAAGGAAGGAGTTCATTGGCTGAGGTTGAGTCAGCTGTTCACCCCTGAACCAATCATCAGTGGCCAGAGCACTAACCAATCAACTGTGAGGACACAGGATAAACAAACATGGCTGCTCCCCTTGCAGCCATGGATGGATGGGAAGTCAGAGTGACCAGAAGATAGGGCTGGGCAGGAAACCCAGCAGGCGTCTACTACTTCCTTAATTCTCAGCAGTCCCTTTGTCCCTGTAACGCCATCTCTCTCTCTTCTCTTGTCTCATCAGCCAACGGGGCTACTCCTGACATCCTGCAGCAGGGAAAGCTGCTGGTTGTGGACTATGCCACGTGCTCCCGCTCTGACTGGTGGGGCAGCTCCGTGAAGACCAACATGATCTGTGCTGGGGGTGATGGCATCATCTCCAGCTGCAACGTGAGTGCAGAAAGTCGGGTGCAGCCCCTCCACAATGAAATGGGGCTGGGGGTGGGGAGAGGTTCTCGGGGGCCCTAAAATCTGCCCCCTGCCTGCCAGCAGAAGCACCGGAAACAGCTCCAGACATTCCCGTCCCTGACCTTTGTCCTTGTCGTCTCCAGAAAAGATGTTTTGAGATGTTCCTTGTAGTATCCACCCCGTACCCTCGCCCCCTCCACTGCTGGGAAGTCCTTCCTTGGGTCTCACTGGGGTCTCTCATCACCGTCATCTCTCATATTCTCCCCTCTGTGTCGGAAGGGAGCCAAGGGGTGCATGCTCTGGGTTAGGGCCTTTCTAAGTGACTTCGGGTTTATCTGTTGAATTAATTGCACTCATGGCCCAGTGTGTCCCCTTATGGTAGCTGCCACAGAGCCTCCCTGGAGACCGTGTCCTAACCGAAAGGAACTGCGAGGGGGTGGACCTTGTATCAGAGTGAGGGCAGAGCAAGGAGCCTCACATGTCCTGCCAATCACACTGTGCCCTACACGCTGCCCCCATGCAGACCAGCCCCCGGCAAGGTCCCTCATCATGGGTGGAAATGGCCGATGGTGGTTGAGCGCCCGCCATTCTAACTGTAGGATGCAGTCTCTGCTCCTTCACTTACTGCCTGTACAACCTCAGGCAAGTCACCACCTCTGGAGGCCTCAGTATTTCCTGTCAGTGAAATGGGAATACTAACACTAACCACATAGGTTTCGGTGAGGATCCGTGAGATGAGGAGTAGGAAGTGCTTGGCTTAGGTCCAGGCACCCAGAAAGAATAAAGGCTCGTTCTTGTTGGTATTATGGTGCCACCTTGAGCTGTGAGGTGCCACAGAGCAGCTGGTCGGAGACCATGGCGACTTGTGGTGGAACAATATAAACATACTGCAAACATGGGAACCCGGGTCTCTAGGGACAGCCCCTCCCCCTCCCAGCACCCGCCCAAGCTGCCAGGCCCTCCTGACAGAGCCCCGCCTTCCCCAGGGAGACTCCGGAGGACCCCTGAACTGCCAGAAGGACGACGGCCAGTGGGAGGTGCACGGCGTGGTCAGCTTCGGGTCCTCCCTGGGCTGCAACTACTACCACAAGCCCTCTGTCTTCACCCGCGTCTCCAACTACATCGACTGGATCCATTCGGTAAGAACCAGCTGCACCCCAGGCCCCAGGGGCCTGCCCTTCCGGACCTGGCTCCATCTAGGGTTGGAGGATCCCCTCCTTCCTCCTGAGAGCCAGGCCGGAGCCCCTAGAGGAGGCCGCAGACCTGGGCAACCCCTGCGCGGCCCCCTACGGGCCCCACAGTTTCTGTGTGGATGAAGTGACGTGAAAATGCACGTAGAGATTGACAACAGCGGACAGTCCTCAGGCACTAAGGGTGGGTTCCTTAGGATGAGTGGGGTGTTCTGTGTTTGCTTATCTGTGTGTCAGCCCAGACCCCACCTTCCAATGCTATCAGCGCGTTTATCTGCAAAGGCCAAAGCCTGGTAGGCTGAGACCCACCACAGTCTTAATCATGGGAAACAACCCCCCACCCCCGTGCAGAGGGTAGGTGACAACCATCTCGCTCTGCACGGGACTGGAGGTTTCCTGGGAGGCGGGACTTTCCATTTTAGATGGGAACAGGCCAGACGAATGGGACTCAGCTGGTCTCACTGTTATAGTGAATGTGTCCCCAGAGAGCCGTCTCCTGGCAGCTCAAAACCAGGACCTCATAAGCTTCCACGCCAGCCCAATTCCTATTTTAATGAAGAACATGCATTTATAATAATGACCATAAAAATTGTTCTTTAAAAGACTGGCACCAATCTTGGAAGAAGTGGGGTTATAATCAGCAGCAGGTCTGAGCAGCCCCAAAGGGAAGAGTCATCATAAGAAAGGCAGGCCTGGCCCTGGCCGGTTGCTCAGCGGTTAGAGCGTCAGTCCTGGGACTGAAGGGTCTTGGGTTGGATTCTGGTCAAGGGCACATGCCTCCGTTGCAGGTTCAATCCCCTGCGCTGGTCGGGGTGAGTGCAGGAAGCAACCAATCGATGTGTCTCTCTCACATCAATGTTTCTCCCCCCGACCCCCTCAACTCTGTCTAAAATCAATGGAAAAAAATATCCTCAGGTGAGGATTACAAAACAAAAACGAAAGCTGGGCCTGGGGAACCTGGGGGCATGGAAGGAGGAGGCATTGTGCCTAGTGATGGCTGCTGGGAGGGAAGACACTCCATGTTGATTAGGGGCACTTTTCCCCGCCTTCTGGCATCACCCCCACCTCAGTTTGCTCTTCTGTGAAATGGACTTGAACGCGACCAGGACTCCTCCGTGGGTTTAGGAGCCAGAGCAAGGGGGAGCCGGGTGTTTGTGGCCAAGTCCCACAGAAGGGGAAGCTGGCATCCGAGTTCATTATTTTAATTTTCAAAAACTATTCAACTGACTCAAAGTGACACTGTTATAAAACCAAATATGAAACCACAGCCATGAGCATGTGGTCACAGGGGGAAACACGCCATCAGACGGGCCCCGTCAAAATAAGCAGGTGGCTGCCTCCAAGTTTCCCATTCACACTCGCCGGCTCCTTGCTCATCCGTCTGCCGCTGGCACCGCTTTCCAACAAGTGTCACAGACACCAGAGATTCCAGGCAAGTTTGTTCAAGAGAAAAGTGTAAAATCAGGAACAGAATGGCTATTCACTGGTAGGCTTTTGTCTTTGTTTTGTGTTGTGTTGGGTAAATTGGGGGAAAGCCACGATTCCGTTTTGGCAGAGGAAAATTGGAGTCTGGCTTTTAGAGTGTCACCAGCATTTCAAAGCAGCCTGGCCCAAGACTGGCTTTCCCAGACACGTCCCAGGATCCTTTCCCAGCCCCGCTGCCATGTGAGTCCCCTGGCAGCTGGTCCTGGCAGCACCTTGAGGGCCCAGAGCAGAGGCCAAAGGCAACTGTCCTGAGTTTTTGTCCCAGCATCAGCTGTTCCCAGGGACAGACACAAGCACCACAGAGGAGGCCGCAGCCGAAAGCAGGGCCAGATGTCAGAGGGGATCAACGGGAAAGTAAGCCCTTGCAGGCAGCGAGGCAGCGGTCCTGGGTTCACGGGACAGCAGCCAGGCAGGCACATGTGCCTGTAACGGGTTCCAGGAGTGGCAGAACCAAGCACCCAGCTGTCCCCTGGTGGAAGCTGCCCGGCAGCTGCAGAGGCTGGTGAAACCTTGCAGCGGTCACAGCCCAGCGGCACGCCCGGTGTCACCCACAGGCGCTTGGGAGCACCAGCCCAGACAAACCCAGACAGGTGTCAAGGTCAGGAGGTTGCCATGGAAAGGCAGGAGCAGGAAAGTGACAGGAGACAGGTGGCCGAGGGCAGTCACCTTTTCAACAAATGTTCACTGAACGACAGCAACACATGAGTCTTCAGCGTTCACCACTTTTTTATTTTTACTTTAGAAGGTAATACATACTCTTTACAAAAACATTAAAAGAATAGAGGAGTATATCAAGTAAAAAAATACGCCAAAAAAAGGAAGGGAAAAAAAATAGTAATAGTCCCCCTTGTCTCTCATCTCCAATTCCACCCCCGCCCCAGAGATAATCATTGCTAACAGAGCCGTCTTCTGGACTAGGTTATGTCCACCTATACACACTGTCTTCTAACCGAAAATAGAATTTTACTCTTCACACTGCTCTGCAACTTTAACACCAAACCACATCTACACGCGAGCACATATATTTATGGCATCCTTTGGACCAGCTAAGTAATATCCCGTAGTGTGACTGTAATGAACGAAGCTTCCCCCCCCCCCCCCCCCGCTTCCTGGTTCCCACCCCCACACGGCCGCAGGGACATCCGGGACATGCCTTCTTGCACACGGATTGAGCATCTGCTCCAGCCATCCAGCAGCATCTCCGGGTCATGGGTGGCGTGTGAACACGTTTCAGAGAAAGCGGCTAAACCGCCTCGGAAAACAGGCTACAGCAGCGCTATGCAAACCGCGGTGCCTGTTAACGAGTTCAGGGCTCCCGAAACCCTTGCGAAACACATGGAATCAAAAAGCTATCATTTGTAGGCATTCTCGCGCAGGTCGGTGGAAAGCTGTGATAACCAGAACTCCTCGGGTGAGCGCTGCTCCACCCCGGTCGCCTCTGGTTGACCGAGCAGTGCAGAGCCTGGAGGAGAAAGCCGGCCACGCGCAGCTCTCTGCTCTGCTGGGTTAACCTGCTTGTTTTCTTACGTGTCCTGCAGGTGATGGAAAATAACTAACCACCAGAAGTTCCCAGCACTGTTTCAAACTTGGCAGGCCCCAGAGGAAAATAATAAAGTGACAACAACATGAATCACACCTGGGTGAGAGTCTTATTAGCAAACCATCCTCACATCCAAGGCTCTAAAAGCAAGAAAGGCCAGATCAGGATCATTCAAAAGACCTCAGGGTTGGGGCCTTCTCTGGGGTGGCCAGCCGATCATGTCCCCGTCCCCAGCATGGCCGCCCTGCAGCGCAGGGTCCTCCGGCCAGGAAGGCCCCTGGAGGCACAGGCTGGACTCAGAAAACCCGGGTGCGGCCAGGTCTCTCCACGGGTTAACGGGGTTCCCCTGGACAAGCCACCTGACCTCCCTGAGCCACCTCCTGGGATGGGGTAGGGGTGGGGGTCAAATGAAATATTTTGAAAAAAGCAAGTCTCCTTTATAAGGAAGAACAAACGGGTGAAGCACAATGAGGGGGCAAATAGGCACAAGAGAGTCCATATTCACCTGAGGTTTATTTTGTTAAGGACATTGCAATGCAGGAAAAATTAATAACTTTCAAGACTTCATTTAAGATTCACAGATGGCAGCTGTTCAGACCCCTGTAGTGCCAAACTCGCTGCTCTAAGAGATGCTGGTTTGTGCGTAGCTAAAACATCCCCACAGTTCAGTGGTTTGCAAGTGGGGGCCCACCAGGGGACATGTGGCGATGTCTGGAGGCATTTTTGGTTGTCACTGTCCAGAGAGAGATGCGACTGGCAGTCGGGGCAAATGTCACCGCAGGCGCCTCCTGGGTAGACGCCAGGGATGCTGCTAAACATCCTACCACGCACAGGACAGCACCCCCCCCCACCCCCAGCAGAGGAGTGTCTGGCCCCAAATGGCAGAGGCGCTGAGGCTGAGAAGCCCTGCTCTAGAGGAAATACAAGGATCGGACCCGGTCGCTAGCCAGGCAGCCAGCCACGGGGCGGGGTGCCTTAGGGGGAGCCGCACGTCATCCACGGCATTCTTCTCCTCTCCCTCCATCGTCGGTCGCTTGTCTCCAACTTGGAAGCTGCTAAGAGCCTGTCTGCCACCAGCTGAGAACGAGCAGGCCCCCAACGGCTACAAAATCCTTCCACAGGCGACAGCCGGAGTTGAAGGAAAGCCCAGGCCTCGGCAGACACCGGGCGGGGAGCAGGAAGGTCAGGGGGTAAAGGGTCAGGCAGGGTCAGGGACCCTGGCGTCATGAAGTTTTAAAGAAGAGTTTTTTCCGGAGGAAATTAAAACACCCAGGAATCTGTTTGTAAATGCCTTTCTCGGAAACAGCATTAGCGACCTGTGAAAACACGACCACGGGGAGGTCTGTGAGTTCTCTCCATCCAACCAAGAATTCCTTCCGTTTCTGGAATCCCAGAGGGGTGGGGGCATGTCTCCTAAGGAAGCACCTTTAAACGGCTCGACTGCAGCCTACTTGGGCGGCTGGGGGTGGTTAGAGAACAAGCATCTCAACCAAAAATTCAAAAATAACTCAGAATTCAAAATTTCCAAATTCAAATCTTACCAAGTTCACCTGCCCATGGCACACGGGGCCCTGCCCCTGGCTTTTCTTCTCCTCTCTGCTCAGCAAAGCAGAGCCAGAGACTACGCAGAAGACAGGAGGTCCCTGCCCAGACAGCCCCCTCTCACGGCGCAGACACCCACGCGCTCTGGGACCCTGGGAGGGAGCCAGTGCTCTGAGTGGGACCTCACTCAGCGAGGCTGGGCCTGTCAGGACATCCTCCCTGCTCTCTCGCTGGGGCCTCACCCTAAAGAGGAGCCATGATTCTGGAGGGTCAAGGGTATAGGACCATGCAGTGGGGCGAAGGGTGCAGGGACAGCCCCGCGACCTGCCTACGGGGTGCCATGCTCTGTCCACTGAGCCAGCCCACCCCGGAGCTGAGGACGGGCTCCGTCGGGGGAGAGGGGAGCGGAAGGTGTCAGCCTGGGGACCTCGGAGAAGCCGAGGAGGATGTGGCCCTTGGCATAAGAGGCCAATGTCACCACAGGCAGTAACATCTTGCGTTAGAGAAGTGAAAGCACTGACGCGTGGGCAAGCCAAGGTGTGGCCGCGGATGGGGTTTCGCATCTTTTTTTTTTTTTTTTAATAAATTTTTATGGATTTCAGAGAGGAAGGGAGAGGGAGAGAGAGATAGAAACATCAATGATGAGAGAGACTCATTGATTGGCTGCCTCCTGCATGCCCCACACTGGGGATCAAGCCCGCAACCTGGGCATGTGCCCTGACCGGGAATTGAACCGGTGACCTCTTGGTTCCTAGGTCGACGCTCTACCACTGAGCTACACCCGGCTGGGCATCACATCTTTTACCTTATGTCTGCGTGCTCCCCCCGCACCCCGCCCTCCCAGCAGCCTCCCCTCTCCTTCCCAGAGGCGGGGCTCACCCGGAGCAGGAGGCTCTGCAGGTCTTCCGAGTGAGCCCACTGCTCCAAAACGCCAACCAGGGTCTCGATGTACCAGGAGCCGCTCTTGGTATCCCTCCAGGAGACAAAACCTTGGGAAGGAGAAAGGCCGGGCGTTGTTGGAGCCGCCCCGCCCCATGCATGCAGACGGGCCCCCCACCCCCCACCCCCCACCCCCAACTCTGACCCATTCACATATCCAGCCCACCGCTCTGCGCCCTGTCCCACTCCCCTGTCCTGCGTGCCATCTTATTTCATCCTCACCACCACCTCGTGGCGTTGGCTAGGATTCCAGCTTTCCAACAAGGACACCGAGGCTCAGAGAAGTCAAGTGACTCCTCCGAGGGACCAGAAAGGAAGGACACGAACTCCTGCCCCACCTGCCACGTGCCGGGCACTGCGCTCAGCGACGTGCCAGTCACCTCGAGAAGCCCCGTGACAGGTAGGATCCTTGGTCCCACTTTAAAGGTGAGAAACTGAGGCGAGGCCAGGATGCGGTGAGGCACACAAGCCCCAGGGCGCATTCCTCCATAAATTTTGTATCCCCGGCGCCTCGCCTGCCTGGACCCGAGGCTCAGAGAGGTGAAGGAACTTGCTCAGGGCCACACAGGTGGGTAGAGGGGAACGGAGACTCAGGCCCAGGTGTTTTCTCTCACAGCTGCTTCTGGGACCGATGGGGGTCCCCTGGCGGATGCACTCACCTGGGAAGGTGGAGTAAGACACGAAGATGTCACTCGGTGTGGGCAAACTAGACACGGCGTCCGGCTGGTCGTAGCTGCCGGGGTGGTCCTGGAACGGGAAGGCGTCTGGCTCGGGGTGACCGTCAGGGGCCCTGTCCTCACGGGAACCGGAGACCACCTCAAACCCATGGTCCTTCTGCCCTGCAGGGAGCGAAACCAGACAGCACTCGTCACTGAAACACAGACCACAGCTCGGGCTCCATGTCGCCTGTCCCAGCCCAAGACCGCCCGTCCGGGTTGCCGTGCTGGGCAAACACGTCTCAGAAACCGAAACAAAAGTTTTTTGTCTACAAAAGTTTTACACATTCATTAAGTAAAATTTGGGGGCAGAGGGTGGAAAGATGCAGAAATGTAAAAAACAGCTATAAAAAGTTACAAGGTGTGCACCCAAAAGAATTCAAAGCAGGAGTCCGAGGAAAACGTGTGCCCAAAGGGTCACAGCCGGACTATTCCCAACAGGCAGAGATGGGAACAGCGCCAGTGCCCATCCACAGGTGACTGGATGAGATGTGGCAGAGACGTCGGAAGGGAAGTGCTCAGGCTCAGAAAGGAACGGAGCCTCCGCTGGTCCACAGCACAAGTGGGTGAACCGTGGGAGCACGCGGAGTGAGAGAAGCCGGACACTAGAGGCCTCGGAATACGACTCCATGTCCAGAGCAGGCAAATCCCCGGAGAGGACAGCAGGTTCGCTGTCACCAGCGCTGGGAGGAGGCGGGGACTGGGACGGAGCTTCCTTTTGGCGTGATGAGAAAGTTCTGGAATTAGATGGTGGTGATGCGAATGTCCTCCATGCCACTGGGTTGTATACTTAATGGTTAAAATAGCAAGTTTTATGTCATTAAGAAAACAAGTCACAGTATTTCAGCCTTACAAATGGGAAGGAGCCCTGACTGGTTTGGCTCAGTGGATAGAGCGTCAGCCTGCGGACTGAAGGGTCCCAGGTTCGATTCCGGTCAAGGGCATGTACCAGTAGGGGGTGTACAGGAGGCAGCTGATCGATGTTTCTCTCTCATCGATGTTTCTAACTCTCTATCCCTCTCCCTTCCTCTCTATAAAAAAAAATCAATAAAAATATATATTTTTTTTAAATGGAAAGGAAATTTTGATGCATGTTACAGCTTGGACGGGCCTTGAGGACATTCTGCAAAGTAAAACACGCCGGTCACAGAAAGAAGGCAGCTGAAAGGGGTTCAGGAAAGAGAGGCGGAGGCGGAGTGGCCCAGAGGGTCCCTGAGGGCAGGGTGTCTGGAGCAGGGGCCTGGGACCCAGCCTCCGATGTGAGACGGGAGGACAGTCCTGGTGGGAAAAACGGCCAGCGGTTTGGGTGGCTCGTGTTTGGTGGGAAATAGCAAGGAGGTCACAGCTCACCCAGGAAGCTGCGGTCCCATCTGCAGGAACAAAGATGAGACAGCGATGGTTCTGGCAACCCCATAACAGCAACTCCAACATCTGCTGACCCCGCACCCCACATGGCTGAAGCTCAGAAACTTGGTAATTTGCGTTCTCACAGCTCACGGGCAGGGGCCAGGATTCTGCCTTCTATTTTCCTGCCTCTCGGCCCCCCTGCTGTGCCCCAGGGAGGCCCCCACGCCTGCAAAGGGGGCTTGAGGGTGTGGAAGCTGGACTGCAGCTTACTCAGGTTGCTGCGTCTGGTTATTTTCTTGGTTGAGATTCTAGAATCTGGGACTGACCTGAGTGGACCAGGGGAGGGGACCTGAGATGTGAATGCAGGACTGCGGCCGGGGCCACCTGGGCAGCCAGGTGTGGGGGTCGGGGGGCACTTCAGTGGACAGTGGGGGATGACTAAGAATGGCCTAGCAGCAGTTCTCAACCTGTGGGTCGTGACCCCTGAAAATACATCCTGCATATCAGATATTTACATGACGATTCATAACAGTAGCAACATGACAGTGATGAAGTAGCAACGAAAATAATTTTATGGTTGGGGGTCACCACAACATGAGGAACTGTATGAAAGGGTCGCGGCATTAGGAAGGTTGAGAACCACTGGCTAAGGAGACAGAGGTGGGCAGAGGGACTGTCCGTGAAAAACGGAGCAGAGATAACAGGATCCCAGAGGGGACTCTGGGGAGAAACGAGTGGGTCGGACAGGGGACGCTGGCCGTGTGTATTCACGTGTCACCCTCATTCTACAAACCTGATGCGAAAGCCTAGCTCCCGGGTTACGCGCTGTATGTTCAGCTTTGTTCTTAAGGAGGCTCGATCAGATTTCGCTCACAGACACTTTCATACGGTCCTACCTCAAATGCAGAACTCCCCGGGGGCGGGACTAACTCCTTCCCCGTCAGCGAGAACATGCAGTGGGGAGGGGACCTGTTGGCTGAGCACCTGCAATCCACAAGCACTGCAGCCTCCCGCGCCTCCGCCTGCCTTCTCGGCAGGAGCTCTAACAGGGCAGGCCCTCGGCGGCCGCCCGTGCACCGCCACGCGATGTCACCGTGCACCATGCTGCTTACCAACCCTCCACACCGAAGTTCCCCACTTGGACGCGGGTTTCCGCCCGGGTACCTGCGCTGCCTCTCGGTGAAGAGCGTTACAGGATTTTTAAATGGTTTTACACTGTAACAACAGGGAGCTCTAAAACAGCAACCAGAATCCAGGACAGACTTTCTGCTACATGTCAACAGGACACCCCGCCAGACACACTGAGAGGGGACATGTCTATTTCTGTTCTCAGCTGACAGGCCGCCCCCGTGTGGCCACAGCGGTCATCACAAGCTCCTGCGGGGGCTCCACAGGGACCAGACCTTGGTCTTCCCAGCGAGTTATTTGGGTTTGTTTTTTCACAGCAGGAGTCTCCATTATTTCAGATTTCACTCGCAGATATTTTTATATGCTTCTATTTCAAGTTCAAAT
The DNA here is from genome assembly GCF_963259705.1 of Myotis daubentonii. Classification (NCBI taxonomy): domain Eukaryota; kingdom Metazoa; phylum Chordata; class Mammalia; order Chiroptera; family Vespertilionidae; genus Myotis; species Myotis daubentonii. The sequence continues at coordinate 211,339,262 of NC_081842.1, read as the reverse complement.
CATTAGAATCTACATAAGATGCAACCAAACTGTGAGCTTTGTGCCAGGCGAGGACCCGCCTGTAGGGCAGACAGGCCTGCCCCTGCCCTGGGAGAGCTGACCAGGGCATGAGGCTGTCTCAACACAAGAAGGTGCTGTGAGCCCTGGCTGGTTTGGCTCAGTAGATAGAGTGTCGGCATGCAGACTGAAGGGTCCCAGGTTCAATTCCGGTCAAGGGCATGTACCTTGGTTGTGGGCACATCCCCGGTGGGGAGTATGCAGGAGGCAGCTAATCGATGTTTCTCTCTCATCGATGTTTCTAACTCTCTGTCCCTCTCCCTTCCTCTCTGTGCAAAATCAATAAAATATATTTTTTTTAAAAAAAAGAAGAAGAAGAAGGTGCTGTGACAGGGAAGGACAGGAGCGGCCGGAGCACAAGAGCCAGCTAACCCTGAGGTTGGAGGAAGCAGGTGTTCAGGGAAGACTTCCTGGAGGCGGTGACAGTTAAGTTTTTTTTTTTTAATTAAATCTTTATTGTTCAGATTATTACATTTGTTCCTTTTTTTTTTTCCCCCCATAACTCCCCTCCTCCCAGTTCCCGCCCCACCCTCCGCCCTCACTCCCCACCCACTGTCCTCATCCATAGGTGCACGATTTTTGTCCAGTCTCTTCCCACATCTCCCACACCCCTTTCCCCCCCAAGAATAGTCAGTCCATTCCCTTTCTATGTCCCTGATTCTATTATAATCAACAGTTCATTCTGTTCATCAGATTATTTATTCACTTGATTCTTAGATTCACTTGTTGATAGATGCATATTTGTTGTTCATAGTTTGTATCTTTACCTTTTTCTTCCTCTTCCTCTTCTTAAAGGATACCTTTCAGCATTTCATATAATCCTGGTTTGGTGGTGATGAACTCCTTTAGCTTTTCCTTATCTGTGAAGCTCTTTATCTGACCTTCAATTCTGAATGATAGCTTTGCTGGATAAAGTAATCTTGGTTGTAGTTTCTTGGTATTCATCACTTTGAATATTTCTTGCCACTCCCTTCTGGCCTGCAAAGTTTCTGTTGAGAAATCAGCTGACAGTCGTATGGGTATTCCCTTGTAGGTAACTGAGTTTCTTTCTCTTGCTGTTTTTAAGATTCTCTCTTTGTCTTTTGCTCTTGGCATTTTAATTATGATGTGTCTTGGTGTGGTCCTCTTTGGATTCCTTTTGTTTGGGGTTCTCCGCGCTTCTTGGACCTGTAAGTCCATTTCTTTCACCAGGTGGGGGAAGTTTTCTGTCATTATTTCTTCAAATAGGTTTTCAATATCTTGCTCTCTCTCATCTTCTGGCACCCCTATAATTCTGATGTTGGTACGCTTGAAGCTGTCCCAGAGGCTCCTTACACTATCCTCGCATTTTTGGATTCTTTTTTCATTTTGCTTTTCCGGTTGGATGTTTTTTGCTTCCTCGCAATTCAAATCATTGACTTGATTCTTGCGCTCCTCTGGTCTGCTGTCGGGCGTCTGTTTAATATTCGTTATTTCAGACCGTGTGTGCTTAATTTCTAGTTGGTTCCCCAATATAAGATCGAGGGTCTTATTCGTTTTCGTGTAGATCTCATTAAGTCTATCGGCAGCTTCTAAACAGTTCTTGAGAGACCTTAAAAGTGTGGTTCTGAACTCTATTTCTTCCATTGACAATTTTGTCCTGTTTCTTTGTCTCCGCATTTTGTTATGCTTCTTTGGTGCACCCCCTAGTGGTCTTTGTTCTCAGTCTTATAGATAAATCTTGATTGTTGTAGCTAATTCCAGGGAGGGTTTGACCTCCAGGCCAAGTGGCTATGAGAATCAGCTGTGTCAGCAGTGAGAGAACTTCTGTCCTCTAGGGAGGTGCTAATCTAGCCTTTGCCTGAGGCTATCCGGTAAATGCCTCTGTGCAGGGCTTGGGCAGGGCGGGTCGCACAGGATCAACAGGGTGGGCCGGAGAGAGCAGTTATGGCGGCTCTCAGTCCTGTCCCCAGGGGCTCTGCCTCTCTGAGTCCCAGCACCCGCTGCAAGGCTCGGAGAGAAAGCTGCACTCGCTCTGACCGAAGCCAGACAGTCCGCTTCTCCCGTTTGAGCCTGGGTCCCTAAAGACTCGCCTGTATCTGGAGCTCAGAGTCTGCGACTCCCTCCCGATTGAAAACAACAACCGCGCCCTCCGCCGCCAGCCCGCTCCGCGCACTCCGCACCTCAGAATTTGACTTCAGCACTGCGCCTCCTCTGAGTGTCCGTGTGCGTTTCTCTTTCCTCCTAGTTGTAGGACTTCCACTCAGCCAGCGTTCCTGTGGTTCTGGGTGATGTCCGTTCCGTGTTTTAGTTTCACTTTTGAAGTAGTTGTTCAAAGCAGCAAACTCCTGCGTTAACCTATGCCGCCATCTTGGTTCTGTCTCAAGTTTTAACCAGAAGGATGGATGGTCAAGAGTTGGCCAGGAGACAAGGCAGAGGACGGCACAAGGAAAGGCAGATGGGCAGGCCAGAGCCTGTGGCAGCCCGGGAAGGTTGAGCGGCGCTGGGCAGGCACAGCATGCCAGGCTTGGGGAGGCAAAGTTGGTCGGGGCCAGATTACCAAGGGCCATGTGGGCCCCACTAAGGGGGCCGAAGACATGGCAAAGATCCTCCGTGCTACTGAGAATGGGTATTGGGGCGGGCACGGAGCTGGAAGACAGGCTAACTAACTTTCCCAGAAAGCTGGCCTCCCTTTCTTGGGGGTAGTGGGAAGGAGATCTGGTTGAGGGAGCTTAGGAGAATGACAACAAGGAAAATGAAGGAGTTTTTTCTTTTTCTTTTGTTTTTAATCCTCCCTCGAGGACATGTTCAGAGAAAGGAGAAGGGATAGACATCAATGTGAGAGAGAAACATCGATCGGTTGCCTCCCTTGCATGCCCCGACCAGGGATTGAATCCGAAACTTAGGTACATGCCCTGACCGGGAATCAAACCCGCAACCTTCCAGCGTACAGGATGACACTCCAACCCACTGAGCCACACTGGCCAGGGCTGAAGGAGTTGTTCTTTCTCCTCCACTTGGTTTATTTTTGTCAAGTCTCTGGCGTTGAAGGTGCCAACGCTGCAGGAACCTCTGCGTTGAGACCTCGAAAGGCTGGACAGAGCTGACACCTACCTTAGGCAGATGCAGGTGCTGCCACTCGAACAACAGCGACCGTGTCCGGGCCCTCTGCCTGCCTGGAGAGACCCCTTGGATATTGTGGGGGGCTGGATGGAGCAGGAGGCAGGCGGCGGCTCCTTCCCCACCCGCCTCTCCCGCAGGGAGGCTGAGGACCTGCTTACCTCCCCCGCAGGCCTGGATGAAAAACAGCTTGGGCTTCCCTCCCAGACTGGGGCAGCCGGTCCCGTTGAAGATGTTCACGATTCTCTCCACGGGCACAGGACTCCCATCTGTGCCATAAACAGCCCCCGGGAACTGGAGGTGGCTGGCCTAGAAGACCAAGAACCCTGGTTACAAAGCCAAGAAGCCGGGGAGGACTCCAACAGCCTGCCCGGGAAGGTGAGGCCCCTACCTGGCAGCCGTGAGAGAGGATGACCACCACGCAGCAGTCCAGGGCCCCGTGGTCCCGCCGCGCCAGCTCCATCAGAGCCTGGACCATTTGCTGCAGAGAGAAGGGTGCAGGTGAGCCAGACACCGGCGGATCAGGTCCCCATCCTGGGCACCTGGGCAGAGCGCCCTCCCTGCTCCCAGGGCCAACAAGGGAGTAATGACACTCGTAGCAGTCACAGCAGCCACCATTCTTGGGGCAAAGGTGCTGTGCTGGACACTGTTCACTTAATCCTCGCAGCGACGCTAGGAGGCGAATCCTGTGCTCTCTGTGTAGACAATGAAACTGAGACTTGGGAGTCACCTGCAAGGACCAGGAGGGCCAGTCCTCCACCCAGGGCTCTCCGAGTCTGAAGCTTAAACTGGAAACCACTGGGCAACACTGCCTCTCATGGTCCAACAGACCTAAGGGCTAGTCCTGGGGAGTCCCCTGCATTCAGGGTCCCTCACAGGGAGTCCGCCCCACCTCGCCCGCCTCTCTGCAAGGACAAGGCCTCACCTTGGCAGTCAGGTCGCTCTCCACCTCCACCGCGAAGTGCAGCAAGCGGAAGCATCTCTGCAGCTTCTCGCAGTCCACGTGGGAGCCCTTGCGGGTGCTGAGCCCCGACTTAAGGCAGAAGTTCACGTTGTTGATAATGAGGCAGTGGCCACAGGGGTCCGCGTTCAGGACGTATGCCTGCCAAGCCCAGGGACCAACGTAAACCGGGGTCTCACTGCTCTCACCAGGCGGGAAGGCGGGAAGGCGGCCCCTGGGTTTCACTCGGGTGGTGGGCAATGGGCAATCGGGAGCAGTGAGACAGGAAAGGGGTCTGCCCTGCCTCTGAAGGAACAGCGGGGTCTACGCCCAGCATCGCAGGGCTCAGCAAACAGACTGCAAAGCAGACCGAGGGGAGCACTAGGTGTGATGTTCAAATCGCTCAAAGTGGGGAGATCAGTTCCCACGACCGTGCTCAGAGGTGGGAGCTGCTAGCTTAGAAATCCAACCCCACAGACACGCACCCCCAAAGGACCTCACAGACCGCCCAGTCCAGGGGAGCACTGAGGATCATGTGGGTGACTCTGTGGGCAGGCTCGTGCCCAGGCCCACCTCGGAGCATTGACACCACTTCCTCCCCAGGCTCAGCATTTCCCTTGTAACCCTCTCTCCCATCAGCCTGTTCATTTTGTCTGTGGTATGTAGCACTCTTTCTACTCATATATTTCTTCCTAGAAACATATAAAGTATCCCAGCACAGAGGCCAGAGCAGTCACACAATAAACGCTGTGAGTGAGCGAGTGAGTGACTCGGCCTCGGGTGGGTGCCACAGCCAATTCTGACCCCCTGACGTCACAGATGAGGAAAGGGCAGGGTGGGCCAACCTGCTCTAGAAAGAGCTGAGCCAGAGTCAGGAAGCTGTAGAGGCCTGGGACTGGGACCCTCTCTCCAGCTGGGCGGGGTTCCCTGAGCTCCCGACACAGCTGCAGGGAAGGGCCTGGGGAGCAAGGAGCAAGAGGGCCCAAAGCCAACGCAACTGGCCCCAAAGCATATGAATGCTCACCAAATCGGCATTTCCCCTCCGTCGCCCGTGAGCACCTGGAGAGAAACACACAGGGAACACATGAATGTCAGGGTCCAACAGGGGAGGGGCCAGGGACTCTGGAGCTGAAGAACACAATGAATAAAATAAAATAAATGCAACAGAGAACATCAATCTCAGACTTGACCAAATAGAAGAAAGAATCTGTGACGCAGAAGACGAGTCATTTGAAAGTACCCATTCAGAAAAGAATACATGCTTTTCAGAGGAGGGGCTTCCAAAATTAAAATATGCCACCCATCCCCTATGAGTACTCAGAAAGGCAAGACCAAAATTAAATTCTGAATTTCAGCCTGCCTGGCTGTACCAATGGCCACGCCCACCTCTCTCAGTACTCACGGATATCACTGAGTCCTCCAGCACCAATGTCCACTGGCCGGGGCACCCCTGGTCTGAGAACCTGTGGATAGAGCTCCTCTGGCCCCGATGCCACTGGAGTGAGTCTGCCTGGGCTCAGCTTCGACGGATCCTGCTTCACTACTCTTAGCTCCTCTGGTCCGACCGCCACAGGCCTGAGGTCCCGGGGTCTGATGGCTTCCGGATTCTGCCTTGCTGCCTGGCTACTCGCTCTCAGCAGTGAAGCCAGGCTCTGCTGGCCTGTGTCCTCCAAGCAGGAGATGAACAGTGGAAGGGCCTGACTCCCTCGAGTCTCCAGATCTATGACCAGCTGCCTGGCCTGATCGCGCCGAGACCCAGAGCCGGCCCTCTGTTTGGAGAGAAACACGTGGCGCTATTTATTACTCACACACTTTCTTGTGACTCTCACCCTGCCCCCCTATTTCCCAGATAGCATAAATCTATAAACAATCAGCCATATGGGCAAAAACTGAGCCTGCCTTTCCTTATCTATTCATTCAGTATTTTGGAGGCGTCTACTATGTGCCCAGGGCTGTGCCAAGTGCTGAAGATACAGCAGGGAACAATCTCGGTCCTCAAGGAGCAAACATCATGTGGGGACTGCACACAGATAAATCAATAATGACACAGCAAAGAGAGATGTGCTCCCGGGATAGCACAAGGGACTGGGAGAGTACAGGGGCATCCAACTCAGTCCTCAAAGGTCAGAAAGTCTTCCAGCAGGGGACCTTAGCTGAGGCCCTCGAGCAGCGGTCACCAACCTTTCGGACCTCACGGACCACCCGGACCACTGGTTGGTGACTGCTGCCCTAGAGAATATTAGGATATGAATAGCAAGATGTAATGATGGAAGCAGAGGCTCGAGTGATGTGGCCACAAGCCAAGGAATGCCGGCAGCCTCTCGAAGGAATGGACTCTCCCCTGAGCCTCCAGAAGGAAGCAGCCCTGCTGACACCTTTATTTTAACCACTTAGGACTCGCTTTGGATCCTTGACCGCCAGAAAGGCAAGAAAATAAATATGTGTTGCCTTAACAAAAAGAAAAAAAGAAGGAAGTGTAAAATAGAAAATGTAAGTTGGGATGGGGAACTGTAGCGAGGGATGAGGCATTTGTGTGGTCATGTCAAGGAAGCTGTGAGAAGCCACGCAAGAGTTTTAAGAAGGGAGGGACAGAATCAGATCTGCCTTTTAGAAAACTCATCCTGGAGGCAGGGAGGACAATGAAGGGAGTGAGCCACAGCCAGGTCGGGTGGTGGCAAAGATGGAAGAGAGAAGTGAGAGGGCAGACCACAGAAATAAGAAAGGAGAATGGACAGGATCTGGGTGGACGGTGAAGATGGAGAAATGGTTAAGGTTGACAGGTGTGGGGATGGAGAGGCAGGTCACTGAGACAGGGAGTGGAGTGGGAGCAAGAAGATACTGGTTATCTGCTGGTTGTCCTCTGAGACCCAGCCCTGGGCAAGTTCCTCTGGATCCACAGGAATAAGACACGGCCCTGTCCTCAAGGTCCTTCAGCAGCACTGCCCACGGGAACATTTTGAGATGATGGAAATGTTCTTTGTCTGCGCTGTCCAATACGGCAGCTAAACAAGTGCTTTTAAAGAGAACCTCCAATGTTCAACTTTATTATTCCCTCCACTACCTGCATAAGGCCGTTCGTCTCCAAAACCCCTTACAAAACATAAACTTAACACATGAGGGGCTGGCCAAGGAGGACAAGGGCACAGCCAACTCCAACACGTGAGCCCCTAGTCTGTGGCTGACACTGCTGTTTCACACCCGTCATCTCATTTAGCCCGCAGGGCGGTACTAATGTTGTCCCCATTTCACAGCCCAAGAAACTGGCTCAAAGAGGGTGACCTGCCCAGGGACAGGGTGCCAGGCAATCTGTCCCCCAAGTGGATGCTGTGGCCCTCCATGCTAGAGGAGGGGAAACAAACACGCCTCCTGCTGGCCAAAGCACAGCGCTGCAGCAGCAACAGTGCCCGCTGATATGCAGGCGCGGGATGGTTTTACCAGCAATGAATGCAGTGGGCTCGCTGCCGGCCGGGAAGAAAAACGAAGTTCCCCACAACCGTTTCCTAAAGGGTGTGGGGTACTGGTTGGCACGGAGCGGGGATCTCGGCCATTAAGTTACGTTGTGGCTCCAGCAACCCTCTCCGCGCGGCCTCGCCGTCCCCGTCCGTGACTGAAGTCTGCGCCCGGCAAGGGAACGGGGCGGGGGGGGGGGGGCGGGGGGAAGACGGGGGACGTGGGGGGGGCGCACCTGGATGTCCTCGATCATGTCGGGCTTGAAGAGCTCGCAGGTCAGCAGAGCGTCCCAAAGGTTGGCCACCTGCAGCTCGCGGACCAGCTGCACCCGGCACCGCCGCAGAACCTGCCGGTCAGCTTCGTCCATGGCGAGCAGACCGCTGGGACCCCAGCCGCTTCCGTCAGCTTCCGGGCCTCGGCCACCGCGCCCCGCCCCCTCCCCGGGACCCGCCCCCGATTCTCCCTCACCCCCGGGGTCCCGCCCCCAAGCCCGGCCACCTCCAGGCTCCGCCTCCGAGCCCTGCCCCGCCCCCGCGCCAAACCACGCCCCGCCCCCCGCGCCAAACCACGCCCCAAACACACACCCGCGACGCTGCGGCTGGCTCCTGGCCAACATTCAAGACCAGTCGCGCGGAGTGGGTCCCACTGCTAGTCACTGCTGTGCCTGGAGCCACGGTCTGTCCCTAGAGGCCTCTTCTCTGCCCCCCGTAAAACCATAAACCTGCCGCCCCGCTGCCGGTTTCTCATCGTTCACTGTTCCAAACTCGCGTCTCATCCAACCAAGCCCACCTTACATGGTCTCCCCTTCCCTTCCCTGCTCTTTCCATCTTTCCTCCCGCCCACAAAGGAAAAACACGGATGGAAATCTACTCTTTGGAACCCCCAGTTTGCACCGCTCATTTCCACATTTGAAAAGCAATTGCTTGCCCTAACCGGTTTGGCTCAGTGGATAGAGCGTCGGCCTGCTGACTGAGGGGTCCCGGGTTCGATTCGAGCCAGGAGCGTGTACCTTGCTTGCGGGCACATCCCCAGTAGGAGGTGTGCAGGAGGCGTGCAGGAGGCAGCTGATGGATGTTTCTCTCTCATTGATATTTCTAACTATCCCTCTCTCTTCCTCTCTGTGAAAAATCAATATATTAAAATAAAAAAAAGCAATTGCTCCAGTTTATGGAGTCCCAGCCACATTACATCACATTACCTCATCTGTCCCTGACTACCGTACTACCAGGGAAGTACTTTCCCCCCTTTACATATGTGGACGCTGGGACTTGAGGAAGTGAAGTCATCGGTCACAATCACAGAGGTAGTGAGTGGCAGAGGCGGGAAAGATTTACACTGGAACCTGACTGCAAGTCCACACTCTCAGAATGTATACTCTTGAGCAGCAAAACCTCAGCCCCTTTCATTCATTTATTCCACAAATATTTATTGCAATCCTGTCTGTGCCAAGGTCTGTGCAAGCTCTGAGAAAACACACACACACACACACACACACACACACACACACACACACACAAACAAAAGCCCTGACATTAGGAGCTTATATTCCAGTGGGAGAAGAGAAATCCTATATAATGAAAGGCTAATATGCAAATAGACCAAACGGTGGAACAACCGGTCGCTATGATGTGCGCTGACCACCAGGGGGCACACACAGAACATGGCAAGCATCGGCCATGGGGGGATGGTGGATCAGGTGAGCGGGGGGCGCCAGACCAAGGCAGGGCACCTGTCACTGTCATGGGGATGAGCCTCTGGTGGTTACTGAAAATTCTTTGCTCCTGTGCTCCATGGTCCTCCACGGTCTCGCACCTGCTGCAGGCGGCCTCAATCGCTCCACACTGCTGTCAGCAGGTGCAAGCCAAGGCTGCCAGCAGACAGGGGATGGGGGCTGCAGCAGTGGGAGGGGCCCGGCTGGGGTGCAGCCAAGACCTGCCCCTGTGCCCCCTTGCAGCCTTGTGGCCCACAGTCCTTTTCAAGGTGCACGAATTCGTGCACTGGACCCCTAGTGATAAAATAAAATATGTAGTATGTTACATGGTGATAAATGCAAAAGACATAAAAATAAGTAAAGACAGTGCAGGGAGGATATGAAGTCTATATCTGTAAAGAACCTATCTCATTGGCTCAATGAAAGTTTACCTCCTTCACCTGTGCCTCTCCCTTCCCCCAACACCACCACACATCCCTTTCCCTTGCTAAGGGCAGGGGCTGGCACTAAGGTGGAGCCGGCTTTTGGGTAAATGGGTTTAAGAGTCCTGGGTTCCAGGCCTTGGGAAGGTCCCTGCCCTCTCTCGACCTCAGTCTTCCCATCAGCATATGAAGGAGTTGGACTAGAGAGAATCCCTAAGGTCCTTTCAATTCTGACGCTCTAGGATTCTATGAATAGGCTGAAAGAGAAGCGGGACCAGCGATTGCTTCCCCACCCTAGCAACTGTTGCTAGAGCAGGCCATCTTCTGGTAGCACTGGAAACTCCTCCCTGGATCGGGGAGGTCTCCTTGGCATCCCATCTTGCACCGCGACTTAGCCTAGCTAGCAGGCACGTTTTGACCTCTTTGGTTACGATCATCCGTTTCGATCCAGCCAAAGAGCGCTCCTCATCCCCATGGTAACTGCGTTAGGTCCACACGCAGACGGCGTACGGCCAGGGTCAAAATACACTTGCGAACAAGCAATCAGTCCCTGCCTTCGAGGCGCTGGGCCTTTAAGTACCACGTGACTGCCTTCAGGCTGGTCCCTCTCCCTCTTCCCCTCCCCAGGCCCCGGCGAGCGCTGCTGTGGACCAGAGCCTCCTGGCCAGCGGACATCACTGGACCTTGGACTCTGCAGCCCTTGAGGCCAGTGCCCTTTCCCGGTAACTCCTTCCCGGCGTGACGCGCGGAGCGGCGGACGCGGCGGGGCCGGGCAGGCTCGGGAATTTCCCTTCAGTCTCCCTCTTCGTTGCGGGTCCCTGCTGGGCCTGGGGGGGGGGGGGGCACCGGGAGCCGACCGGGCCCAGCCCAGGGCTCTCGGCGGGCAGCGGAGGAGGCGACCGTCTCCTGGAGGGTGGCGACCTCCGGCGGGAGCCCGAGGCGTTGCTCAGACTCCGAGCGCGTCTGCGGAGCGGCTGCCTGGTTTAGGGGCTATTGCCCAAGGGCCGTACGTAGCCTGCCTACCTGTTGGGCAGATGGTTTCCTGCCCGGAGGCCGGCACCGGCCCGCTGTCTGCAAAAGGACTCCAAGGCATCCGCCACTTGGGCCTTCTGTCTGGAGGCGACCGACGCAGTTGAATAAGGCCTGATTGCACAGCACGACAGCAAAAGAATGATAGATAACAAGTACCGCTGATGGACTTGACCCTGTGCCCCGTAAATACTTCACATACGTTTAACTCCCCGGTTGATCCTTTCAAGACTGTCTTCTCCGCCCCCACGTTTTGGATAAGGACACTGCGGCTTCACCAGTTTAAGGGATTTGCCCAAGGTCATAACGTGGTGGAGGTTGGGTCCCGGTCTTAGGCTGATCCCAGGGCCCATGCGCTTCCCCAGTAGCTACATCCCCATCCGGACTCTTCGCGGGCTGTGCGTGTCTTGAAGGACAGACTAGGTTACAGGTTGCCTGATCGAGGAAGACATTGTTTTCCCATTTTATTCAGCATGCATGCAGTCCTCAACCTCGGCCATCGGGTTAGTCCATGTTGTGCGGACTCTCAGGCAGCATTTTAGACTTCTAGCTGTCAGAATCCACAGCTGTTAGAGCTTTCGCTCACCCTCTCAAGAAAGGTGCCACCATAGACCCTTGAACCTTAAAACTTAGTTTATGAGAAGTCGGGATAAATATGGCCCTTGGGAAGCCTTTGTATGATATCCCCAAGATCACAATCCTGGAGTGCAAGTGTCTGTGCAATACAGCAGGACCGCTGTATTAACCAGCCAGGATTATTCCAGAAAGCCTGGGTGAATTCAGTCACTACACTCACCAGAGATGGAGCTTTAATATTTGAGAACCATGTCTGGTCTACAGCCTTGGTTATTAAGTTCCCTTCACGTGGAAAACTAAATTTTGTCTCCCTACTTTTTCTCCAATGGAAGTGAAAACGTTGAGCATTTCCTGAGGTTTCCATTTATTGCTAACGATCAAATTAAAGAGCAGCTTCATTTTTTTGTTCTTCTAATGGGCTTGGTGAGAAAGAACAGAATTGGAGCATATTTAAATCATAATTGCGCCATTTTTTAAGAGTATTTCACTTTTGTATTTGTACTTAACTCCCAAGGATGCCACAACTCTCTCATTTGGTGATTTTGCACATGGTATATCTCTGATCATTTCATGAATTTATTTATCATATATACTAAGTGGGGTATTCTTATGCCTCATATTTTAAGTTTACACTATTATTGTCAGAATAAGTGAAACAGTGTATTTGAGATGTAGTCACCTTGATTTTCATATACATCTTCCCACATTTGCTTATCATTTCTTCATCTTATTCATTTTTAGTCATTTCTAACGCTTTTTTAATCCAAGGATTCTGGAGAGTTGATACTCTTACTGCTCATCTTTTCATCTATAATTGTCCTATAATAATTCTTATTTGTGATGTAAATAGTTGTGAGGTTGTTGGCTTTTTTTAAATGTAAGTCAAACAGCGTGACACTTTTCCTGCAAAATATCTTTTCTTTGTTTTGTTTTTCATCTCTATGTCTTATACCTTGACCTAAAAAGGAAGACTGTCCAGGTTTCTACCACTGAAACTTGTTGCCTCTTCAATTATTTCAGCTCTGGAAAGGAAGAGAAATGGAAGTGAAAAAGTTGAGCATTTCCTGGCAGTTCTTGATAGTTCTGGTTCTGATCCTGCAAATTCTGTCTGCGTTGGCTTTTGACCCGTACAGAGTCCTAGGGGTCACTCGAAGAGCCAGTCAGGCTGATATTAAAAAGGCTTATAAGAAGCTCGTCCGGAAATGGTAGGTGAAACAAAGAAATAGTCTAATATAAGGTTAGCAGTTTTAGCAGGAAAATGAAGCCTAACTTCCGATTAGCTTTTATTTGTCTCTGTGTTCAATAAATATATAACATATATCTGTCTGAAATATTTTATTTGGGAGGTCTAATGTTCATGTTTTTCTATAATTTTAGTGATGTGACCCAAAGCCTGTGTTACTGTGAGACCCCCTTAATTGCCCTAGATACCATTAGCATATTTAATATTAAGTAGGAGGGAACTTTAATGTTTAAAATATATATGTACTCAACAATGGATAAGCTACCTTCCCATGATGTTATTCATAAAGTAACTCCTCATGCGTGTCATTGTTAAAGGCAACACCATTCAATCCTAATTTCTAGATTATTACTTTTTAAGCTTTCAAACTATTTTAGAATAAGAGCTTTTTGCCCTCAATTTTTTAAATGAATATTCAGGGATTGAGTTTGTTATTTTATAGAAAAATCAGAATTTTACCTGTAGATATTATATATGCTAGAGAATATACACATGTTTATGAATTAGCAGGATAGCAAGAAATTTAAAACTTATTTTGGACAGACAGCATCAGTTTCTTCCACTAATACTAATACTATGGACTTGCCTACGTAGAAATGCTGGATTATATAGCTGGAAGGGAACAGCAGGAGGGAAAGAACATGGGAGACTACAGCTGGGTGAACCAGGCATAAGAACAGGAAGAAGGTTTGGGATGGGAACCATCACTGAGCACCTACATGCTAGGCTCCAAGTTCTATGTTTATCTCATTTAAACCTTATAATTACACTCTGAGGGAGGGTTTTGCTGTCCCAGTTTTATGAGTTAATTCTGTATTACCTCTGGCTTCCAAAGTTTGACCTTCTGCACCAACAGGTAGTTTATTGCTTTTCTTTTTTTTTTTTTTAATCACTTACCTTTCTGGGCAGAAGTAAGAGTGAGTAAGTTAGTGTTTGGGTGGGAAGGAAGTCAGGCAGGAGCAAAATTGCAACATGCAGATGGCACTGCAGGCTGTGTGTGACTGCTGACACCATTATTCTTCAATGAAACATGTATCTTAGTTTTAAACTGGTTGCAATACAGTAAAAGATAGTTTTAAAATATAATGTTTTGAATGGATATTTTAGACCTTATTATCCATATCATGAAGAATCCAGAATCGGTTACTAAAAAACACAATCTCTAATTATGCATGGGCTCTTTTCAGGGACTCTTCACAGTAAAGTTGGTTTTGACATCACTTCAAACTCTTGCCTTTTTTTTTTTTTTAATATATTTTATTGATTTTTTTACAGAGAGGAAGGGAGAGGGATAGAGAGTTAGAAACATCAATGAGAGAGAAACATCGATCAGCTGCCTCTTGCACACCCCCTACTGGGGATGTACCCGCAACCAAGGTACATGCCCTTGACCAGAATCGAACCTGGGACCTTTGAGTCCGCAGGCCGACGCTCTATCCACTGAGCCAAACCGGTTAGGGCAAACTCTTGCCTTTTTATGTTTAAAGCAAAATTTATAAATCTGCAATGAACTCATAAGGTACTCACATTCTTTTGTACAGGACATGGCCTTTGGCAGCATTTTAGAAGCAGAAATGGCCCTGACCGGTATGGCTCAGTGGATAGAGTGTCGGCCTGTGGACTGAAGGGTCCCAGGTTCGATCCCAGTTAAGGGCATGTACCTTGGTTGCCGGCACATCCCCAGTAGGGGGGGTGCAGGAGGCAGCTGATCGATGTTTCTCTCTCATCGATGTTTCTAACTTTCTATCCCTCTCCCTTCCTCTCTGTAAAAAATCAATAAAATATATTTTAAAAAAAGAAGCAGAAATGATCGCTTGAGTATGTAAGACCTATTAAAACATACAGTTTTGACTTTGCTGTCTTCAAAGCTGAAAAGAGTATTATATTAATTAAATGAGTTATATGATTATCTTCCTTAATTAGATTCTCTTTAGGAGTAATTCATCACCATAGAAATACATAGAGTATCATCCAGTGAAAGACTAAAATTTTATTTTACCTTGGATTTTTGCTGTACTATTTTCTGCTAAATTTTGGCTGTGGCAGTGTTTTATCGCTGAAATAGTCTGTCTCCTTTTGTAACGGTTTCATATGCACTGAAAAATAGTAGTGTTTTCTCAAAATGAACTATAGCAGGGGGATGTGGTTAATTGCTGAATTGGATTTGTAGCCTTCATCTCCTGTTTTATAATAGTGTTGCTTATACTTCTCAAGAGTGAGCCTCTTGCTTCGTGAAACCATTTAAAATTACTTTTTTTTCTCAGGAAAACTGTTTGTCTTCCAATAAAGAAGTTTTATCATAGGTACTTTTATTTTGTCATCTCCATTGGCAAAATAAACAATTCCTCCCACTCCAAAGAAAAGAGTTACAGAGAACAGGTTACAGAACATGAGAGTAGAGGAACACAAAATTTTATTTGAAGCAAAGGGGTATAACATGGCCAGTCACCTGAACAGTAGATTTCTCTAATACTTTACTATATTACTTTTAATGTTTATTTTCACTATTTTTCGTATTTTTTAGTTTTTAACTACAGTTGTCATTCAAACTATATTACTCTTTCTACCTTTGTTTTTATTCCCTTAGAGGTAGCTAGACCACCTGTAGATGCCAAGTACAGTATATTCTTCCCTTTGAAATGTATATATTGCAGTTTGTGAAATGTTTCATGCACTGAAAATAGCATTGAACAGTACTTTCCTAGAACTGAAGTTATCTTTTTCTAACTGTTGTCAACATTGTGCTGTCTCCCTGTGTTTAGAAAAATATTCCTTATAAGCTGAAGCTTTCCTGCAGTTCCCTCTGTTGCAGGATCTGTGGTTTTAACCCAGCTGCCCTCACAGCTCTCTCTGGTTCAGTCTCTTTAAAAGTCCCTTCCTACCCTCCCCCCTACAGAGTTCTGTCTGTTAAATCTTTATTTGTATGATCGCATAACTTTTATCTTGTCAGCCCCTAGCCTGAGTTTGAATATTTAAAGCACTTTTTTTTGTCATCCAGAAACATGCTGCAAAACCATCACCTTGTTTCCTTAAGTCATGCTATTTTCTTTTTCTTTTCGAATCCTTTATTGTTCAAAGTATTACATATGTCTCCTTTTTCATACTGTTTTCATTATACCAGCTGAGATTTTCCCCATTAATATTCATAACAAGTATTATTAGGGAGTGATGTCCAAATTCAACAACCAGCCATTTGTAGTTTCTTTATTTTCACTGAAATCAGAATGTGTGGTATAATTCATTAAAAATATGTTCCTGCTAGAATAAGTTGGTCAAGTTGCAAATTGTTTTTATCCTGATATACTTGGTGCTGTTTTTAGTAGTCATTTGCTTCCCAGTGGATGTTCTCTTTCCAGAACCTTGACTAGAGGAAATTTACTAGAAGTTAGCAGAAGTGATTACATAAAGAATAAGGTCTGCAATAGAGTTTCAATAAAATGAACACTGAAAAATTAAACACTGATTTAGATCTTAGGGGTTCTAAGGACATTAAACCCAGCCCCTACTTTCCAGGACTTTAAACTCCCCAAAGCTGAAATTGGTATAAACACAAGCAGATTACATAATAAGATATGACCACAAGATGGATAATTGCTGGCTGTGTATAATAGCAAACAAATAGTTGTTCCAATATTAGTTGAAATCATTTTGCTTCTTAAACTGTAGACTTTGCTCACATCTTAAAACATGTGGCCTTGAAAACATTATCTATTTGCAGGTGAAAGGCCTGCGTAGGTAGAATGTGATAACCAGAGTAATAGTAAAAACTAAAATGAGCTCATTTGAACATAGCAGCAAGATGCTATTTGAAACATGGTTGCTACTAAACAAATTCATGTTGCATCCTTAAAGCTATCTCCTCTAACTGAGAAGAAATTGATATCATTGATACCGTTCTAGCTTTGGGATGAAATGCCGCCATCGGAAAAGAAGTTGGTTCTTAAAGATAAGTGACTTTAGCGTGAGCCAGCGTTAGCCGTGTTGGGGAGCACTGTAAAGGCACACATGTTTCCCACCTTTCCTAGAAAATGCTGCAGGACTGTCTCCTGTTGCACTTTGAAACCGTGCCCGGCTGAAATACTTTGGGAAGAAATGGCCTGTTTTAAAGTTGCATTTTTTAATAGTCATGTGAAGCAGCTGATTGCTTCTACCATTCATTTTTAACAAACTGTCCTAACAGAATAGCCTTCCACTTGCCTCTGAGCTAGGGAACCTTGTGGACAAGGATGTTAATTGACCGTATGTGAAACATTAAGCCCATTCTCACCGCCTGCCCTTTTGTGTTTCAGGCATCCTGACAAAAACAAACATCCTCAAGCAGAAGACAAGTTCATTGAAATTAGCAAGGCTTACGAGGTATTGTGTCAAACTTTGGGATGCATCTATTAGCTCCTACAAAGCATGTCTAACTGTGTAATAAAGTCTTCTCAGACGGCATATTCCCTATGCCCTTGACCCAGTTTCTAGATGATGGTAGAGAGACCATATTTGGCCACATCCAGTGTCAGAACTAGTACCTGAGCACTTAAGCTTTTTTTTAAAAAATGGCCTAACCTGGCCGGTGTGACTCAGTGGTTGAGCATCAACCTATAAACCAGGAAGGAGGTCATGGTTTGATTCCTAGTCAGGGCACATGCCCAGGTTGCAGGCTCGATCCCCAGTGTGGGGTGTGCAGGAGGCAGCCAATCAGTGATTCTCTCTCATCATTGATTTTCTATCTCCCAATCCCTTCCTCTCTGAAATCAGTAAAAATACTTTAAAAATAAAAATTAATAGTAAATGGCCTATTTTAAAGGCTTTAATTAGAACTGTAGGATTACCGTGAAGGTATATCTCTATTTCCTCTTTAGAAACTTACATGATGTACTCCGTTGGCAGCACATATTCTAGAAACTTAAAGAACTACAGACCAATTTGCCTGTAGTTATTAATGTGACACAAGGTTGCACATACATTTAAACACAAGATTTTCAACAGTTTTCTAACATGTCAGCTTAAGTAGTGTGTCCGGGAGACACAAAAGATAAGCTTCCCGCTTTGGGCAGGGTAACGCTCTTCACCACACAGCCCCGCTCCTGGAATGACTTCATCCTAAAGCAGGGTCTCAAATTTCAGACGTCAAAGTTATTTCTAAGTAAAACAAAGTCGGCCAACACACAAGACACTGAGCTCAGTCTGGGGTTACTTTTTGGTGTCCAGCTTTTCATATTTTGGTTTGAATCACTCCAATTAAGTGGCATGACCTAGTCAATTTTCTTGTGGTTGAGCCCTGGTGGTCAACATTATGTGAAGTTTTATTTGTTTTACTGATGTGCTTAGTATTATGATAGTTCAAAAGTCTTTAAATCCAAGATGAGCATGAGTAAGTGACTGGAGTAATTTGGTCTTGAAATACTTAATGTTTCTATTGAGAGAGTGTTCTGGATGGAGAGTGACTGATTTAGAATATCTAATCATGTCATATCTACATTTATTTTCTTCTCATATCTTCCAAGCTGCTTACAGGAACATTCTTTGGGTAAACTTTTTTCGTTCCATAGATTTCTTTTTTTTTCTTCGTTCTTTATAGATTCTTTCCCATGAAGAAAAGAGATCTGAATATGATATCTACGGACAGGGTAGAGAGAACCAGGACCACCAGAAGCAGCAAGAGCATCGCTTCCGCCAGTTCCCAGGAAATTTTTATTTTGAGGAATCGTTCATGCACTTCCCCTTTGGTTCTGAGCATCAGGAGCCCATTGATGAGAGACATTTATTGCACTTTTCATATTATGTGAATAAAGTGGTTCCCGATAGCTTCAAGAGACCCTACCTCATTAAGATCACCTCAGATTGGTGCTTTACCTGTATCCACATAGAGCCTGTTTGGAAAGAAGTAGTCGAAGAACTGGAAGGATTGGGTAAGATAATTTTATTCACTGGAAGATGTTTATATGGGAGAACGTAACTTTCTAATCTTGAGTTTTATGGGATGTTGAGAATGAACGGTATGGTTTCTCTTCACAAGTTCATGGTGACTAGTATTTTCCAAGGACACATTTTCAAGGAAAATGAATCAGCCAATTTCACTTTGCATTATTAATTTGAAGCTTTACCTATATAGTCTTCTAACATCTAGCTGGGGGCCCAATGCATAGGAGAAGCTTAAAAATGACTGGTGAACAAAGCAGCCCTCAAGCATCACTGTTAAGGCTGGTTGGATTTTCAGATTATTCGTATGGTATTTGTGATTTCATTCTGTATATTAATTCGCTAGGGCTGCCATAACAAAATACCACATAAACAACGGACATTTATTTTCTCGCAGTTCTCGAGATTAGAAAGCCCAGGATCGAGGTGTTGGCAGGGTTGGTTTTCTCTGCAGTCTCTCTCCTTGGCTTGCAGATGGTGGCCTTCCCCTTGTGTGTTCACATGGCCGTCTCTGTATGTGTGCAAGGTCTGGTGTGTCTCTTTTTCTGTGTACTAAACTTTTTATAAGGACACCTGTCGTATTGGATTAGGGCCCACCCTTAGAAGGCCCCATTTTAACTCCAGTACGTCTTTAAAGGCCCACTCTCCAAATACATTCACATTCAGAAGTCCTGGGTGTTAGGGTCTTGCAAGGGGTGGAGTGAGGGGCACAATTCAGCCCATAACATTGATGGTCGTGCGTTACCATTCTCGATCGCAGGTTAGTCTTTCCTTTGTTTATCATTACCACTTAGTGCCAGGAAAACCTTAGTGATCCAGGGAGGGTATTTATTTTAATAACTCCATAAAGTTAGAATTACTGAACTAAATGTGTGTGTGTGTGTGTGTGTGTGTGTGTGTGTGTGTGTGAGATAGAGAGAGAGAGAGAGAGAGAGAGAGAGAGAGAGAGAGAGAGAGAGAGAACAAACCTGTTTTGAGTAACTGAAAAGGGACAGACTCAGCCTGAGGGGTATGTTTCTCTGGAGAGGGCATGCGCTGTAAAACCATTGGTTCATTTCTTCTAAAACAGACATTTCAACCTGTCGTTCAGAAGCACTCAGATACTCAGATTTGCCAAAATGCTTTCCTGAGATTGAATATTAAATGACAGTTTTTTTGTTAAGTGCCTGATATATAGGAAGCACTTAATAAATTAACCTGAGAAAATTTCTGATTAACTAGGTTTTCTAGCTTACCAAAGTTAAATTTTTGAAAGCGCCCATTTTATAAGCTTCTTTTAAAAATCTTCCTGAAATGTATTAGTCTACTTTCTTCAACTCAATGACCATCAAGCACCAACTTTTTACTTATTCTTTTGAAAGGTGATTAGGAGTTGGTTGGGCAGGAAGCGGGGGAGTAACATTAGGGCAGAAGGAACAGTGCCAGCAGAGCAACGTTCTCAGAAGAGCCAGCAGCAGCAGGGCGTGACTGGGTGTAGGTAAGGGAGGGTGGGCGGGGGAGGAAGAGCTGGGAGCCAGGTAGTAAGGAGCCTTACATTCCAGGCTAAGGAAGCTGGACTTCGTTTTTTAATGTGTAATAAAGCCAAGAAAAGTTTTTATATAGAGGAGTGACCTAATCAGACCTACTCTATAGAAAGCTAACTGTTAAAGCTACGTGAAGGACAGGTTACAGAACGTGAGAGCAGAGGAAAGGAGGTTACAGGCGGCAACCACTGGCCTGAACTAAGGCAGAAGGAATAGAGAGAAGGACAAGTGTCAGATACCCCCTTCTGCTAAGTCATCATTTCACACCAAAAAATTAATAAGCATTTCTTCAACTGCCAGGGACAAAAGGCTTCATGTAGGTCCCCCATACTTTTCAGGTATAGGGATCGGCGTGGTCCATGCTGGGTACGAGAGGCGCCTGGCCCGTCACCTGGGAGCACACAGCACACCCTCTATCGTCGGAGTCATAAACGGAAAAGTCTCCTTCTTCCATAACGCGGTTGTCCCAGAGAACCTGCGGCAGTTTGTAGAGAATCTTCTTCCAGGGAACTTGGTGGAGAAAGTAAGTACCTGGCTGAGCAGCAGTTGGCGAGATGCCTGGGACTGACTGCTGGCTGCCCGGGCTCTACCTGTGGTCACTTGAGCAGGGCAAGCAACGTGTTAATTAATGTATCATTCACACCAGGTATTTTCCATGGCGTCTGTCAGAGACTGAAATTGAACAGATGAAGTAGAGAGACACAGAGCTCCTCCCCGTTAATAACACTGTGCAGTTTTACGGTCCTAGGACCCTGAGCCTAAAATGACAGTGATTCTTATTCCCTAAGCCAGTGGTCGGCAAACTGCGGCTCCTGAGCCGCATGCGGCTCTTTGGCCCCTTGAGTGTGGCTCTTCCACAAAATACCACATGGGGGCGTGCACGTACAGTGCGATTGAAACTTTGTGGCCCATGCGTAGAAGTCGGTATTTTGTGGAAGAGCCACACTCAAGGGGCCAAAGAGCCGCATGTGGCTTGCGAGCTGCAGTTTGCCGACCACTGCCCTAAGCAAAGGTTGGACCACAACATATAAGATAAAGGATTTCTTTCCGACTCATCGGCTTGTTCCTCTGAAGATACTTTTCTTATGAGACTGTTCAAATTAAGCTCCGTCTAATTGTAGATTTAATGACCATATCTATAGAAAATACCAGATTCCATGAACACAAGTATTATTTTTGGAACTTCCAGAACATATAGTGATGCAACAGTATGATGAAATTTCACATACAGGGGGTTGAGCTAAAGAAGCCAGGCACAAAGAGTTCATACTAGTTTATGGTTTTTATATTTAAGAAGCATTTTCCCCCCAGTCTCTTAAGTTAGGGATCAGAAAAACTAGAACAGGATTCTTGTTTTACTTTAAATGATTTGTTCCTTTAACAATACCAGGGAAAGTGAACATGCAGACATTTCCATCAAATTTCTTCCTGCACGGTTCATTGTCTGTCCTGCAGGATCATTACCTGCCGGAGGGATACTTGGTGGAATTATCTGGAAAGGAAGTTGTCAGAGAGCACGGTAGGGTCCTGAAACCATGATGCGTTGTCCTGCTAGTTCCTCAAGCCTTTACATAGCATCTGTTCTATGCCTGGCACTGGGACAAGTGTTGAGGATAATTTTCAAGGAGTTCACAGTCTAGTGGGTGCTTTTTTCCCTCCGGTATATTAGAGCTGGGAAAGCCTTCCTGGCAGAAATGACCCTGTTCTGTATTTACCAGGTGAGGAGAGGGAAGTAGGAAATGAGTTCCAGGCAGGCATTGGTCCAGGACAGGAACAGCCTGCTTTGTATGAAGTAAGCATCAGTGAGTGGGAGAGAACTCCATTAGAGCATGAAGAGGAATCTTTACGGAACCTGGGCCTTGGCCTGCAGGTGATGGAGCCATTGAGCAATGGGGAGAAATGATCAGATTGGGGTTTTATAGAGATCATTCTAAAAGCAGAGTGAAAAGATACTTTTTTGAATTATTAACATATTTCTAGATAGAAATTTAATTATGCTTTTAATTTCTCTCAGTAGGATTATTTTAAAGCATAAACAGGGAAACACAAAAGTAGCAATTCAGATGGCAATAAGTGAAATTATGTAATGTACAGATGAGGTGGGCCCACTTATTTTTATCATGTTATATGTTTGGATTCGTTTCAGCTGATAGGCCTCGCCCCCTTCCTTTACATGCCTTCTACTTTTTGTTTTGTTTCAAATATGTTTTTTTTTACTTGAGAGAGAGGAAGAAAAAAGGAGAAACACCAATCGGTGCCTCCGGCACACCTACTGGGAGATCAAGCCTGCAACCCAGGCATGTGCCCTGTCCGGTAATCAAACCAGCGATCTTTTGGTGAATGGGACAATGCTCATCCAACTGGGCAACACTGGCCAGGGTTTCTACTTTTGGATACTAGACAGTGTACCTTTTACCTGTTGGGTCCTGATATTGGGATGTCTTTGTTTTCCAGTAAATATCCCTGAGCTTTGTTCTGGGATGTGGTTAAGTTCCTTGGGAACAGTGGTCTTTGCAGGTCTTGTTTTAAGTTTCTCTAATTGAGGACAGAGCAACATTTAGTCCAGGGCCAGTTTTGTGTCACCAAAATGGCAAAATCCCATGCTCTCTGAGTGATGAGAGTTTTGACTCTGGCTCAGGCCCATTTATTTTTATTTAAGCTATTTTAAAAGACCAATTGGTGCATTATCTTCTGCATTAGAGATTAAGGTTAATAGATTAAGGTTAATTAAAAATTAGCCTGTAATTAAGCAAGAACCAACTTTGAAAGCTCATTTTTTAAATATTTTGGTCAGTAATTATTTTAGAAAAGATTATGCTTTCAGAGTTGGAACACATGAAAATATGAAATCAACATCTCTTTCTTTTTATTTTTTTTTAAATATATTTTATTGATTTTCACAGAGAGGAAGAGGGATAGGGAGTTAGAAACATCGATCAGCTGCCTCCTGCACACTCCCCACTGGGGATGTGCCCGCAACCAAGGTACATGCCCTTGACTGGAATCAAACCCGGGACCCTCAAGTCCGCAGGCCGACGCTCTATCCACTGAGCCAACTGGTCAGGGCAACATCTCTTTCTTTTTAATAGTTTTAGTCAAATGAAGACAAAAGCTTAGTTGCCTGCATTTCTTATTTTTTATAAAATATTTTACGCATTTTATTTTATGTAATTATCTGTTGATTGAATGATAGTACAGTGGTTGAAAATTCAATATTGAAATAAACATTCTCTTTTCAATTGAAGGTTACAAATAAAAATTATGTCCAATTCCTCTCTGGCTGGCAGCAAGAGAATAAACCACATGTCCTTCTGTTCGACAAAATGCCAGTTATACCACTGCCATTCAAGGTACTCTGTGTGCTGGGGTAATGTTTTCTCTTATTTCCTTGGGAGGAACTTGTAGCCTGAGTGTCCTTTTTGTAGGTAAAAGCTTATCCCATGAGAAATGTTCAAAGACTAGAAATTTGCCTTAAACACTGTGCACTGAGCAGCTCCTGATGCTATTGCAAGGCTGTGCTTTCCGCACACATGATACATTGAATCTTCAAAAAACCCCAATGACCTAGACATTATCCCTGCTATATAGACCAAGATCCTGAAACTTCGAGTGGTTTATAACAACCCAAGGTCCCCTGGCAGTATGGGGAGTATTGAGTCCCTTGAAGCCTGTCTGACTCCACACCTGCCCTCTCAGTGAGACCCTAGTCTACACTTCCAGCACACCTCTGGTTGTCACTGTGACACGAGATGGTCACTGCCATCTCACATAGTTGGGGTACAGGTAATTCCTCAAACACTCCCTGCCCCTCACCCAGTGTGCATCTCAATAAGATGATGATTTTTCTCTTTATGAAAGAAAAGAATTGTGTTGAGCTTTGTTGGTGCAGTTTTCATGCATGAACACCATAGAATTTCTACAAGTGTACAAGGGTGTAACAGCCAAGTGGGGCCATACAATAAGCTAGTCTTCATCTGATGTAAGAAGTCACACTTGATTTATAATTTACATGCTGTGCTATTGACCTCATTTCTTCCTCTCTGTTATGCCCTAACAGCTGACTGCTTTTGCACACAGAGACAGTTTTTTATTTGGATATGTGTATGTCGGTTCGAGAGGCGCGGAAGAGATGACGGGGCAGTACAACGTCAACGTCTATGTTCCCACCATCTTGATCTTTAAAGAGTACATAAACAAGCCTACAGACGTCATCGAGGTATGTGAGCGCCAGCTGGTTTCAAGATTGCCCTCGCATTTTATCTCGGGCCTTCATGTAAACACTAAACAGCAAAACTGAGCAAAGCAGGTGAGGAGAAGAAACTAGCTTTGCACTTCTTCCTTCAGAGACACAGAATTTAAAAACAAATTTGTTTTCCATCTGATTGGTACTCTTTTGCTCAAAAAATCATCTTTTTAAAAAAAATATGATTTTATTGATTTTTAGAGAGAGGAAGGGAAAGGGGTAGAGAGATAGAAACCTCAGTGAGAGAAATATCATCAATCAGCTGCCTCCTGCACACGCCCTACTGGGGATCAAGCCTGCAAGCCAATCTGTGCCCTGACCCAAAATCTAACAGCAACCTCTTGGTTCATGGGATAAAGTTCAACCATTGAGCCACACCGGCTAGGCATCTAAAAATAATCTTTTGACAGAAAGTAGAATGGCAGTTGCCAGAAGCTGGGCGAGTAAGCAAAGGGGAGTTAGTGTGTGATGGGGCCAGTTTCCATGTGGGAAGATGAAAAGGTTTGGGAGGTGGATGGTGGTGATGGTTGCAGAACAATGTGCAGATATGTAATGCCACAGAATTACACACTTGAAAATGGTTAAAATGGTAGGTTTTATGTTGTGTATATTTTACCACAAAAATCAAATAATAAACCTTTTCCCAAAAAATGGGCTAAGAATATGAACAAAATTCTGAGAAGAGATTCAAGTGACCAATAAATTCTTTTAAAAATTAAATCTCTTTAAAAAAATTAAATAAAAATTAAATCTCATTGCCCTGCCAGTGTTTCTCAGTGGTTTAGCATCGACCTATGAACCAGGAGATCACGGTTTGATTCCCATTCAGGGTACATGCCCAGGTTGCGGGCTTGATCCCCAATGTGGGACATGCAAGAGGCAGCCGGTCAGTGATTCTCTCTCATCATTGATGTTTCTTTCTCTCTCCCTTCCTTTCTGAAATCAATAAAAATCTATTTTTCTTAATTAAATCTCACTAATAATCAGAGAAAGGCAAATTCAACATTTTCTTCTCCCATCAGATTGTTAAAGATTTTCAAAATAAAAATACTCAGAAGTGTTGAGGGTAGAAAGAAACAGACACTCTTTAAAATTTTCAGAAAAGCAATTGGGTGGTAATGAATCAACTACCTAGATTCATTCATCAAGAGTACTCCTGATTCATGTCCCTGTTTGGGCGCCAAAAAAAAAAAAAAAAAAAAAAAGTACTCCTGAGTCCCTGTCATATGCCAAACATTGCACTGCATGCGGGTATCCAGCCCCAAATAAAACCAACAGAATTCCTCGTCCTGTATTCTAGTGGGGACCACAGACAGCATAACATACTCTATTATGGTATGTTAGTGGTAAGTGCTGAGGAGAAAAATAATGCAGGAAAGAGGAATGTGGAGTGTTGGGGAAGAAAGTTTTTATTTTAAGGTAAGGTCATGCTTGAGTAAAGACCTAAGGGAGATGGGATTACCTTTTAGGAATCTCTCCCAGGGGAATAGGAACTCAGAGAATTACATACAGAGATGTTAACACATTGTTTGCGGGTAATTTTTATCACGCGCTAACAGGTGGCGCGGGCCATTTTTGCTAATTTTTTGCGCAAATGGCAACGGTCAGTAAAATTACGATAACTTTAGTTTACATATTTATACGTTACCCGCATTCTACCGCTAGTCTATAAAAAACGTATTAATACGTGTCCCACGCTCTACTACACTGGTAGAACGTATAAATACGTAAAACGTGTAAACACGTTTCCCGCATACAATGTGTTAAGTATCACTCATAATAGCAAAAATGGGGGGGAAATATAAATAACCAACAGCAGGATAATTATTAGTACATTTCAAGCAGGGACCTTATGTAGCCATTTAAAATGGCAATTCAAGAGTACTTAATGGCCCTAGCTGGTTTGGCTCAGTGGATAGGGCGTTGGCTGTGGACCAAAGAGCCCAGGTTTGATTCCAGTCAAGGGCACATGCCTGGGTTGCTGGCTCTATCCCCAGTAGGGAGGCAGCCGATCAATGATTCTTTCATCATTGATGTTTCTATCTCTTCCTCCCCCTTCCCCTCTGAAATCAATAAAAACATTTTTTTAAAAAAGAATAATTATGGGGATTATCTTCATAATAGAACATTAAAGAGCAAGCAGGATGCAAAATTGTATATTCAGTTTAAACACTGATCTCAAGTTTATAACATGAATGTGTGTGTGTGTGTGTGTGCATACACACAGGAAAAACTGGAAATAGGTGAAAACAGTAGTAGTAGTTATCTCTTGATGGAAAAATTATGTTAATATTTGGATTTTCAAAAATCCCTATAATGCCCTAGCCAGTTTGGCGCAGTGGATAGAGTGTTGACCTGTAGACTGAAGGGTCCCGGGTTCAATTCTGGTCAAGGGCACATGCCCAGGTTGTGGGCTCTATCCCCAGTGTGGGGTGTGCAGGAGGCAGCCGATCAGTGATTCTCTCTCATCATTGATGTTTCTGTCTCTCTCCCTCTCCCTCTCCCTCTCTGAAATCAATAAAAAAAAAGTATATTAAAAATATGTATATAGATCAGTGATGGCGAACCTATGACATGCGTGTCATAGGTGACACGGGAACTCATTTTTTTGGTTGATTTTTCTTTGTTAAATGGCATTTAAATATATAAAATAAATATCAAAAGTATAAATCTTTGTTTTACTATGGTTGCAAATATCAAAAAATTTCTATATGTGACACAGCACCAGAGTTAAGTTGGGGTTTTTCAAAATGCTGACACGCCGAGCTCAAAAGGTTCGCCATCACTGATATAGATCCTCGGGTGATGATTTTTTTAAATTGTTTTTTAAAAAAAGAAATCCCTATAATGAACATGTATTCTTTTATGTTTTTTAATGTTATTTTTAAAAAATCAACAAGGACCTTTTGACCTTCTTTTAAGGAAAAGAATGAGAAATTCTATTTACTGATTTGAGAGAGAGAGAAACATTGATTTATTGTCCCACTTATTTATACACTCATTGGTTGCGTCTTAAATGTGTCCTGACCAGAGATTGAACCGGCAGCCTTGGCTTCTTGGGATGATGCTCTAACCACTGAGATACTCAGCCAAGGCCAAGAAATTCTATAAAATCTTTATTTCATTCATTCAGTAATGAATGTAGTACTGCTATGTAATAAATACAGAGCCAGCTGTGACATCCAGAGTTAGTCTTTGTCCCCAACTCACAGTTGGGGAGGAGAGAGACCTAATGGCAATTCCTGTCCACTGTAGCAGACGTCTCACTTAGATGGGTGCCATGTGAACATGGAAGACAAGCACCTGAGACCGGGGGGAAAGGGGAAGGACAATACGTGGGAGGTGGATGGGAAGGAAAGAAGAACAGGTGTAGGAGGAAGGTAATGAATTCAGCTATGGACATAGTGAATTGGAACTGCCTATGGGAAGTCTAAGGAGAGATGTCCATCGGGCAATTGAATACAGGGATCTAGATCTTAGGATGAGCTGGGGATAGAGTTTTGTAGGTCATCAGTGAATGGTTAGAAGCTGGAGTCCTGAGTATGGGGAGATCTCCCAGACATCGTATGTGAAGTAAGAGAAGGGGCCAAGGACAAAATCTGGACAACCACCAGCAAATGAAAACGGGTGCCTGACGGTGACTGAGAAGAAGCTGAGAGAGAGTAGCAAGAAAACAAATGCCATTGAAGGAAGAGGACAGAGGTCCTGTCAATCGAGGTTAATCTGTGAAGATTGCCTAAATTGCTTTTTAATAATAGCTTCTACTCTGGAGACTTGTTATTACTCCTTCCCCAGGGAAACTTGTAAACCAAATGCAGTTGCAAAATTACTGATACAGTGGATGCTTCACCAATTTGCTCTTTAAGGAGGTAAAAATGCGTGCTTAACAAAACCAAGTTCTCCCAACGATTGGTGGCTTAGTGTGATGCTAGAAGCACCAGTTATTTCGCGGGGCTCTAGTTAATGTGTGTTCATTGGGTGTACAGTATTTACAGCCACGTTGTCATTTACTCATGCTCCTGTTGATGGACATTCCCGTGCTGTAGGAACAGCGATGCCATGACCAGGACATGAGTCCAGTGTCCTGAGCACAAGTTTCTCTACCACCACAGTTTTCAGAATGTGGTTCACAGACTCCAGGGTGGCAAGTCCCAAAGGCCCTTGAAGAAGCCTGTGAGATCAAAACTGTCTTCATAACCTTAGACATAATTTCTCCTCCTTTGGGTTGATGTTTGCACTGATGGTGCAAAAGCAATGGTGGGTGAAACGACCAGCAGGTAACCAAGTGCGTAAACCCCGCCACCAGTGACCATGTTTTTCTTCCTAAGCCCTTTCCGTAAAAACAAGCAAACAACACTCATTTTACTTCATAGCCTTGATGAAGCAGTAAGAAGTATTAATGTTATTAATAAACTAGAGGCACAGTGCACGAAATTCATGCACGGGTAGGGACCCTAGGCTTGGCCGGTGATCAGGGCTGATCTGTAGGGAAATCGGCAGGGCAATAGAGGGGACCCCCCACTGGCACCAGCCATGGCTGGCCTGGGGCCTGCGGGCTGGGGGAAGCTCCTGCGTTGAGCATCTGCCCCCTGGTGGTCAGTGCGCCTCATAGCAACCAGTCGTTCTGCTATTCGGTCGATTTGCACATTAGGCTTTTATTATATAGGATAAATTGGCCCTTGAGTACATGTCTTTTGGTGTTTTTAATATTCTGTGTGACAAAATGGGAAGTTTGCATAAAACAGTCTGCTTGATGCCAAAGTGCAGAGGTTGTCTTGAGGACACGTGTCGGTGTGATTGTGAGATTTGAACTAGAAGGAATTTTTCTACTTCATCCAAATTTTTCAATTCAATGAACTTCTTTTTTTAACTTTGTGACATAGGTAGCGATTCCTCCTTGACACACTGATAATGGTTATTTGAGTCTTCTCTTGTTTCCATGATTGGTTTTACCAGAGATTTGTCCATTTTATTAGCTCTCCCAAAGAACCAGTTTTGGGTTTGTTAATTCTTCTGTTTCTTCTTTTTCTATAATTTTTGTTTCATTGATTTCCATTTTTACCTTTATTATACCCTTCTTTCTGTGTTTATCTTTTTGCTGTTCTTTTAAACTTCTTGAAACAGATATCTAATTCATTAATTTCTATTATATTCATTTCAATATAACCCTCTAAGTACTACTTTTATCTGCATCTCAAAGTTTTGGTAAATAGTATTTTCATTAATCATTCAAGTTCAAAATATTTTTTAATATCTGATATATTTTCTTAGATCAATAGGTTATTCAGTGTGTGCTCCTTAACATACAGGGATGTTCTGGTTCACATTTTATATTTTCTGGATTGTGGTTCGAGAACCTGCAATATATGGGGTGGGCAAAAGTAGGTTTACAGTAGTTTGTATGGAAAAAATATACAAGAGTAAATAATATAAGAATAAACTCTGTTTCATGTACATGCAATGGTAAAACTAATTTTGCGCCCCCCTCCCCCCGCCCCCCCCCCCGTATAATCTCAGTCCTTCAAAATGTATGAAAGCTACTAATAACAAAGTGGTCATACAATTTTGTAGTCTGCCTTATATACTTAACTAGAGGCCCGATGTACAAAATTTTGTGGGGCGGGGGGGGGGGGGTAGTCCTTCAGCCTGGCCTGCACCCTCTCTTAGTCTGGGACCCCTCGCTCCTTACCGCCTGCCTGTAGTGGAGGTGGGAGAGGCTCCCACCACCACTGCTGCACTTGCCAGCGTCTGCCCCCTGGTGGTCAGTGTGTGTTATAGCAACCGGTCGTTCTGCCATTTGGTCAATTTGCATATTAGGGTTTTATTATCTATACTAGAGGCCCGGTGCACAAAAATTTGTGCACTCGGGGTTGGGAGAGGAGGTCCCTCAGCCTGGCCTGTGCCCTCTCACAGTCTGGGACCCATCAGGAGATAAGGACCTGCTGGTTTAGGCCTGCTCCCGGGTGGCAGAGGGCAGGCCTAATCCTAGGTGTAACCCCTGGTCGGGCTCAGAGCAGGGCCCATTGGGGAGTTGGGGCCCCGCCTCCTGTCATGCACAGAGCAGGGCGGATTGGGAGGTTGCCATGCCACCCTCAGTCATGCTCAGGGTAGGGCCGATTGGGGGGTTGGGGCACCACCCCCTGTCACACTCAAGGCAGGGTCCATAGGGAGGTTGCAGCGCCACTCCTGTCATGCACAGAGCAGGGCCGATCAGAGGGTTGGGGCTCCGCACCCTGTCACACTGATCCCGGTGCTGGGAAGCCTCTGCTCCGCTGATCCCAGGGCCAGGACGCCTCTCGGATCCCCTGATCTCTCGGCTCCCCTGATCACCGGGGCCGGGGGGCCTCTCGGCTCCGCTGATCACCGGGGCCGGGGGGCCTCTCGGCTCCGCTGATCACCGGGGCCGGGGGGCCTCTCGGCTCCGCTGATCACCGGGGCCGGGGGGCCTCTCGGCTCCGCTGATCACCGGGGCCGGGGGGCCTCTCGGCTCCGCTGATCACCGGGGCCGGGGGGCCTCTCGGCTCCGCTGATCACCGGGGCCGGGGGGCCTCTCGGCTCCGCTGATCACCGGGGCCGGGGGGCCTCTCGGCTCCGCTGATCACCGGGGCCGGGGGGCCTCTCGGCTCCGCTGATCACCGGGGCCGGGGGGCCTCTCGGCTCCGCTGATCACCGGGGCCGGGGGGCCTCTCGGCTCCGCTGATCACCGGGGCCGGGGGGCCTCTCGGCTCCGCTGATCACCGGGGCCGGGGGCCTCTCGGCTCCGCTGATCACCGGGGCCGGGGGGCCTCTCGGCTCCGCCATCTTGGCTGACAGTTAATTTGCATATCTCGCTGATTAGCCAATGAAAAAGGTATCGGTTGTACGCCAATTACCATTTTTCTCTTTTATTAGTATAGGACTAGGGGCCC
Source organism: Myotis daubentonii (assembly GCF_963259705.1). Taxonomy (NCBI): domain Eukaryota; kingdom Metazoa; phylum Chordata; class Mammalia; order Chiroptera; family Vespertilionidae; genus Myotis; species Myotis daubentonii. The sequence goes on along the minus strand of NC_081842.1, from coordinate 211,308,172 downwards.
GGTGCACGAAATTCGTGCACTGGGTGTGTGGGGGGGAGTGTCCCTCAGCCCAGCCTGCCCCCTCTCACATACTGGGAGCCCTCAGGCGTTGACCCCCATCACTCTCCAATCGCAGGATCGGCCCCTTGCCCAGGCCTGACGCCTCTGGCCTAGGCATCTGGCCCGGGCAGTGGGGACCCACAGCTGCAGCGGCCCCACGATCGTGGGCTTCGCTTTAGGCCCAGGCAAGGGACCCCTAGCTCCTGGGACTGCCAGCTTCGACCGTGCCCAGCTCCCATCGCTGGCTCCACCCCTACTTCCTGCTATCACTGGCCAGGGCGGAAAAGGCACCTGATTCTCCGATCATGGCTGGGGGGCAGGGCCCCCAGCTCTTAGCTCCCCCCTGGGTTTCCGATCACTGTCAGTGGCAGGGGGCTTCTCCTGCTTTCCCTTTCGCCTCCCTGCATTGTGCCTACATATGCAAATTAACCGCCATCTTGTTGGCAGTTAACTGCCAATCTTAGTTGGCAGTTAATTTGCATATAGCCCTGATTAGCCAATGAAAAGGGTAGCTCGTACGCCAATTACCATTTTTCTCTTTTATTAGTGTTGACTAGAGGCCCAGTGCACAAAAATTTGTGCACTTGGGGGGAAGGGAGGGTCCCTCAGCCTGGCCTGTGCCCTCTCGCAGTCTGGGACCCCGCGGGAGATAACGACCTGCTGGCTTAGGCCCACTCCCAGGTGGCATAGGGCAGGCCCAATCCCTAGGTGCAGCCCCTGGTCGGGCTCAGAGCAGGGCCGATTGGGGAGTTGGGGCGCCGCCCTCTGTCATGCACAGAGCAGGGCGGATTGGGAGGTTGGGATGCCACCCCGAGTTACGCTCAGGGTAGGGCCAATTGGGGGGTTGGGGCACTGCCCCTTCACACTCAAGGCAGGGTCGATGGGGAGGTTGCGGACCCAGCCCCTGTCACACACAGAGCAGGGCCAATCCGGGTGTTGGGGCGCTGCCCCCTGTCACGCACAGAGCAGGGCCCATCAGGGGGTTGAGGAGCTCCCCCCTGTCACTCAGAGAGTAGGGCCAATAGGGGAGTTGGGGCACCGCCCCCTGTCACACACAGAGCAGGGCCGATCAGGGGGTTGGGACGCCGCACCCTGTCCCACACAGAGCCGCAGGGTGATCAGAGGTTGGGGAGCTCCCCCGTATCAGGCACAGAGCAGGGCTGATCAGGAGGTTGGGGCGCCTTCCCCTGTCACACACAGAGCAGGGCAGATAGGGAGGTTGTGGCCCCACCCCGTCACATACAGAGCCGCAGGGCGATCAGGGGGTTTGGGCGCTGCCCCCTGTCACGCTGATCCCTGTGCCGGGAGGCCTCTTGGCTCCGCTGATCCCGGTGCTGGGAGGCATATTACCCTTTTACTATATAGGATAGAGGCCTGGTGCATGGGTGGGGCCGGCTGGTTTGCCCTGAAGGGTGTCCTGGATCAGGGTGGGGGTCCCCACTGGGGTGCTTGGCCAGCCTGGATGAGGGGATGATGGCTGTTTGCAACTGGTCACACACCCTTCAGGGTGGGGGTCCCCACTGGGGTGCCTGGCCAGCCTGGGTGAGGGGCTGAGGTCTGTTTTCAGGCTGGCAGGTGACGGAAGCTCCCAACCGCTCCTTTTTTTCTTTTTTCTTTTTTAATTCTGGGCCAGCTTTAGCTCTGAAGCTCCAGCTCTTAGGCCTCTGCTGGTAAAAGTAGGTAATCGAAACAATGTATAACTCTAGCTCTGAGATCCCAGCTATGCTGAAAGCTGGTTTCTGGGTGTTTTTTTTGTTAAAATGTTTCACACTGCCCGCTCAGAGGCCTGCAGCTGCAGGCGGGGAACGTTGGTTTCCTCCGTCACTGAAGCAAGCCTCATGTTAGTTTCAAGCTGCCGGCCGCCATCTTGGCTGACAGTTAATTTGCATATCTCACTGATTAGCCAATGAAAAGGGTAGCGGTTGTACGCCAATTACCATGTTTCTCTTTTATTAGTGTAGACTAGTAGCCCAGTGCACAAAATTTGTGCACTCGAGGCGGGGGGTCCCTCGGTTATTAAACATTTTACGGCAAAACACTGACCACATTGGTGGTGGTGGTGGTCTTGTCAGAATGTGTTATATTATGCAGATGAAAATCTATTTAAACAGATTTGATGTAGATATTTTCAAAGATGGAAGAATTGTCCCTGTCAACTATTTTAGTTGGTTCATATCTTCACTAATTGTCATCATTGCAAAGTTTTCAGTCCCCATATGGATTGCTGGATATAATAGGTCATGCGCTGTCCCTGTCCTTTGTAGCCTTTGTTACCTTAAGGACTCTAGTTTTCCATGTATATGTTTCAGTACCAACCTTACGGCTTAAAAATGTCAGCTTTTAACACTGCTCTGTCTGTTCCGTATCCTTCCGAAGAAAAGTGGAGCTGGGTTGCAGCACAGGAGAGAAATTCAGAAGGGGAATATTGAAGTAATGACTACAGTAGGAGAAGAGGGAAACTGTTTCCCTGGCCACAGGCGCTGGCGCCCTGGACCACAGGGCTGGTAGCTTCTCCGGGTGGCTGCAGCCTGGGACCTCTGGCCAGTAGCTTGTCCATCTCCTGGGCTGCAGCCAGCCCCAGGTGCTGGCGCCAGGACCAAAGGTGGGCGGCTTCTTCTGGGGGCTTCTTCTTCTGTGCTTCCAGGGAGGGTAGTCAGTTAAGTGTCATGCAAAAATAGGCATCACCAATCACAGAAGCCGGGCGTGGGGCAGGGAAGCCGCAGCCGGGGAAGCTGGCTGAGGCTGCTTCCCTGCCCAACACCTGGCTTCTGTGATCACCCCTGCACTGGGCTTCTGCGGTCACCCATTGCAGAAGCTGGGTGCGGGGCAGGGAAGCTGTGGTGGAGGATGCTGGCAGCAGCTGCTTCCCTGCCGTGCACCCAGCTTCTGCAGTCACCCATCGCAGAAGCCAGGTGCGGGGCGGGGAAGCTGCGGCCGGGGACACTGGCAGCAGACGCTTCCCTGACCCGCACCCAGCTTCTGCGATCACCCCCCCCCCCCCCCCCCCCCCGCACCCGGCTTCGGCTTCTGCGGTCACAGATCGTAGAAGCCGGATGCGGGGCAGGGAAGCCGTGGCCGGGGCACTGGCGGAGGCTGCTTCCTTGCCTACGCACCTGGCTTCTATGATCGCCCCTGCACTGGGCTTCTGCGGCCACTGATCGCAGAAGTCAGGTTCGGGGCAGGGAAGCCGTGGGCAGGGCGCTGGCAGAGGCTGCTTCCCTGCCCCGCATCCAGCTTCTGCTGTCACAGAACGCAGAAGCCGGGTGGGGGGCAGGGAAGCCAGGACGCTGGCAGCAGCCGCTTCCCTGCCCCTGCATCCAGGTTCTGCATCGCTGTCTGTGTCCGCTTCCCTGTCCCACCCCCCAGGTTTCTCCGATCACCCACTGGTGGCAGGGCAAAGGTGGCCTCCAGGACTGACCTTTGCCCTGCTCCCTGGCTCTTGCCTGTGCCTGGGTTTCTGATCACTGTCTTCCATCCTTCCCCTTTCGCCTTCCATCATTGCGAGTATGCAGATTAGCCACCATCTTTGTTGGCTGTTAACCGCCATCTTGGCTGGCAGTTAATTTGCATATCGCCCTGATTAGCCAATGGGAAGGGTAGTGGTCGTATGCTAATTACCATGTTTCTCTTTTATTAGATAGGATAATAAAAGCCTAAGCGACCGTTACAGCAGAACGACTGGTCCCTATGATGCGCACTGACCATCAGGGGGCAGACGCTCAATGCGGGAGCTTCCCCCTAGTGGTCAGTGCACACCCACAGGAGGAGCGCCACTCAGCCAGAAGCCGGACTCACGGCTGGCGAGCCCAGCGATAGTGGTGGGAGCCTCTCCCACCTCCACAGCAGCTCTAAGGAGCAGCGGATCGAGTGGTAAGGAGCAGCAAACAGGCGGGCAGTGAGGAGCAAGGGGTCCCGGACTGCAAGAGGGTGCAGACCAGACTGAGGGGATGCCTCCCTCCCGCCCTGCCCCCTCAGTGCACAAATTTTGTGCACTGGGCCTCTAGTATAGGATAGATTTGTTACTTTGGAGTTTATTTAATTGTTCAGTTTGCTAAAAATCTTAAATGAAAGTAAATTTGCCTAAAATGATTGGGTTTTTTAATCTGCCAACATAAAACAGTATACAGAGTTCGCCAGTGGAAGGAGCACATGGCTATCGTTTGACCTGAAATAACCATAGCATTGCCCCAACCCTGCATTGTTGAAGGTCACATGTTTAGTTGCTCAAACAGATCTTTCTTATTTTTTTATGTTACAACTAGAGGCCTGGTGCATGAAAATCGTGCACTTCAGGGTTCCCTCAGCCCGGCCTGTATCTGAAAGGCCCATCTGCACCCTCTCATAGTCCTGGACCCCTCGAGGGATGTCCGACTGCCGGCTTAGTCCAGGCCTAAGCCAGCAGTCAGACATCCTTTGCACTGTAGCAGAGGCGGGAGAGGCTCCTGCCACCACCACTGCGCTCACCAGCCCGGAGCCCGGCTTCTGGCTGAGCTACGCTTCCCCTATGGGAGCACACTGACCACTAGGGGGCAACTCCTGCACTGAGCATCTGCCCCTGGTGGTCAGTGCACGTCACAGCGACTGGTCATCCTCTGTTCGGTCACTTTGCATATTAGCCTTTAGTTATATAGGATAGCCAGGGTGAGCCACATTTTTATTGAGTTGTACGTAAAGCTCATTTGCAGTGAGAAAACTGAATAAAATCAACTATTTCTTGGTTTTCCTCTAGGCCCCACATACGAAGAAGGAGGTCATTGATGACTTCATCAGCCAAAACAAGTATCTATTAGCAACCAGGCTCACCAACCAGAAGTTGTTCCAGGAACTCTGCCCCGTGAAGCGGTCTCACCGACAGAGGAAGTAAGGCCGGCCTTTGCTCTGCTTGTCGTGGCAGTGGAGGGGCCACGGCGCACTTTCCTACAGGCCATTCACACCTCTCCTGTGGCGGTCGGAGTTTATTCTTTATGTAGCAAATATTGACTGACAACTGTTAGAGCAGTGGGGTGTATTAATTCAGGGTCCCTTAGGACTAAGTTTTGGGTGTGCCAGACTGCCCTCAGGGTCAGAGAAGATTTCCCTGCCGTGTAACACTTCAGCCGAAACCTGAAGGATGAGTAGACTTCAGCCAGGTGTCAGGGAGAGATGTTTCCTTAAAGAAGCATGGAGTACGAGAGAGTCACTATTCCCACAATAGTGGGGTGAGTCTTTGCGGGTCTCGAATAGAGGCTCCACAAGGGCACGATCATAGGAAGTGCTCAGGAGATGTTGGGAGAGTGGATGAGTGAATGATAAGCTAAACTTCCCAGTGGAACCATCGCAAAGGAAGCCCTTCAGAATGAGGCCCAGCGGCCGGTGAGCTGAGAGGTGAGCAGCCGGCCTGTAGTGGAAGAACCAGGCCAGATGGCTTCTGAAAGGCCCGTCTGCACCCAGGACTCGGTGACCATCGCCTCAGAAGACAGCCCTGAGTGTGGTGGAGGGTGGTCCGGGAAAGAAGTGTGTCGGGAACTACTTGGAAATATTTTCCTGTTAGACTTTGACCATGGAGTTTCTTTAGTAAATGCATTCACGTCTTTAGTGAATGCAAACAAAGGGTTCCTTCATGAGCACGTCCTCTCCTTCCTCACTTGCCATCACAGGTTCTAGCCGTGCTGATACTGTCTTCTGTTGTGTGCAGGTACTGTGTGATTTTACTGATTCCCGAGGCCACCAAGTCGAGTCAAGCCTTTGAGGCCTTCCTGTCCTTCGCGCAGGCAAACTCACAAGACACACTGCGATTCATGCACATCTACAGCAACCGGCAGCCGGAGTTTGCCAACGCCTTCCTGCCAGACAGCGAGACGTTCCGAGGGAAGTCGGCGGTGAGTTGTGGTCCCCGTCCTGGTCCTGATCCCAGCTCTTGATGAGCACTGGCACTCGATTCTGTGTCCTATTTCCTCGGGAGTTTTGAATACAAATTCCAGGAAACCCAGAAATCTCTGAGCCTGTTTTGAAAGCCTACTCTTAAAAGTCTTTCACCCTGGTGACCACCTCCTAGATTTTCAGCCTTTTACCTTCACAGAAAGCACCTTTTCTGTGAGTAGAGATTGAAGAGCATCAATCCTTTTCACCAGTTTTTCCTATGGCAGGTCTAGTTTTGCCTATCTAGTTTGCAAAATCTTCCTTAAGCTACCAATAATGTGCTGTCGAAATATCCCCGCCTGCACTCACAGCATCCTGATTGATCTCTCCTTCCTTTCTCCTCCTTTGTCATCACTCTCTACAGTTGCATGAAATTCTCTTCATCATTCTGGTAGTCATGGAGAACCTCTCTCAAAACAAAGGGTTCCTTTATTATAAAAATTAAAAAGAGATTATCGAACAAAGCTTATTAAAAGAAAGAGCTTTAACTTTAACAGAAGCTTCAGAAAGTCACCATAAAAAGTCACCATAATTTCTTTTGTCAGAAAAATATAAATCTCTTGTAAATGTTTTATACTCATCCATATCTGTTTGAGTTTATTGCTGACTTCCTTAGACCCTTTTTCTCATCCTCTCTGAAGAGAAAACAAACAACAGTGACGTACCATTCTTTGAGAATTCTGATGGTTTTTCTCTTTTCTCCCAGGTGTCTATCTTTGAAAGGCGCAACATGGGAGGCAGGGTGGTCTACAAGACCCTGGAGGACCCCTGGACAGGGAGTGAGAATGATAAATTCATCCTTCTGAGTTATCTCGAGCAGCTGCGGAAAGACTCCACTCTTCTGTCCTCGGAAGCTGTGCTCCCCGACTTGATCGATGAACTTGCCCCTGTAAGCGTGTGGCCCAGGGGAGTGGGTGCTGGGCAGGGCAGGTGGCTCCCAGGGCTGCACAGAAGCTCAGCAGCAGCGCTGTGTTGGGGTGAGGACTTCTCCCACTGGGGCTCAGGGGCTCGGTCCTGACCGTCATTCATTCTCTCAATAGATTTTCCTCGTTCGGTGGTTTGTCACTGCTTTTTCCTACATCTCAGACTGGTTGGAAGACCTGTATTACAACAACTGGTAGGAATGCTGTGAGATGGCGTGTCTTTTGCTCTATCAATGGCAGGATTGCTGCTTTTCTTTTGAAAACGGTCTATTCTTCTTTGACGTGAGTGTATATTCAGCATAGGCAGGTGGAAGAATGTTTACACTTTTTCAACACCGTTCCCCTTTTTCTTTCTCTCCATCACTTCACTTTTTTATATTTGCTGATTGATTCATTCCCACTGGCTGCCCTTCCAGACAACAGAGCCTGACACACATGTAGTCCAGTGTGCAGGTGTACAAGCCAGTCAGGAATTAATCGTTCCTGGCCTGGTACATCTTAACGCCCCTTTTCCTTTTCACTGAATTGATTGGGGTGACACTGGTTAATAACATTATACAGGTTTCAGGGGGCCAGTTCTTCAACACAGCATCTGTACACTGCATTGTGTTCACCACCCCAAGTCAAGTCTCCGTCCATCACCATTTACCTCCCTGTTCATGCTCACAACCTAAATCCTTTATTGCCTCCTTACTGTTGCCTCCTGCAGGATATATTAGGCACAGCCCGTAATACTGAGGCACAAAATTAAACTGAAAATAAGCAATCTCTGAATCCTAACAGTCGGAGGGCACTCTCTGCTTTCCCCACCCCCAAGAACCTCTCTTTGTATGGAATTAGAAAGTGTTTATTGATATGAAAGCGTTTTGGTTTGGGGTTGTTTGGGGGTTTGTTCTTTTGAGCCAGAGAGAGGAAACCTAAAAGCATTCACTGATATGTCACAGCAGCCCATGTAGAGTGGAGCAGGTTGTAAGCTTGTTGTCTTCGTTTTAGGCGGGAAATGATACCCCTCCTGTCTCTGGCCTTCTCCGCCTTATTCGTCCTCTTCGGCACCTTCATCATCCAGGCATTCTGGTGAGTCCTCCACGGCTTCTCAGCATGGCTTTCTGTGGGGAGGGCCCAAACCTCATGGTGGTTTGTCCTCTTTTTTTGTAAAACTCCTTTTTTCTCACTTTAGTGACTCGAACTATGATCGAGAGTCAAAAAATCCAGACAAAAAGAAAGCCCAGGAGACGGCCGAGAAGACCGTGTCCAGCTTCACCAGAGAGAACACCAGGTTTGTCTATCACAGGGGTGGGGAACCTTTCTCCCACCAAGGGCTGTTTGGCTATTTACAAGATCATTCGAGGGCCCTACAAAATGATCCACTTAAAAATGAGCCTGCGCCGAAACCGGTTTGGCTCAGTGGATAGAGCGTCGGCTTGCGGACTGAGAGGTCCCAGGTTCGATTCTGGTCAAGGGCATGTACCTGGGTTGCGGGCACATCTCCAGTGGGAGATGTGCAGGAGGCAGCTGATCGATGTTTCTCTCTCATCGATGTTTCTAACTCTCTATCTCTCTCCCTTCCTCTCTGTAAAAAATCAATAAAATACATAAAAAAAAAAAAAATGAGCCTGCTATATTTGGTCAAACATTTAATTAACTCACCCCTAATGCCTTGGCAGGGCCAGACCCAGTGATTTCATGGGCCTTATATGGCCCTCGGACCAGACATTCCCTACCCCTGGTCTAACAAAATACCACGCCCACCTCCCCCTGGCTGCTGACCCGCAGCCCGTGTGGTCTCATAAATAAGAGTTTGACTACATGTGTATATAGAACTCTGGTTCCCATCCAGCTGTAGGAGGTGGGAACAGGGAAAGTCGCCGCTGATGCCTGTTCGCTGAGACCCTCTCCACATGCAGACACTGGACCTCCTTCTGCTCAGTATCATTGGTTTCTCAATCTCAAGTTTAACAGTGAGGGCAGGAAACAAAGAAGCACATCAGAGAGATGTTAGATGAGCTGGAAGCAGAGAATGGTGCGTCCTATCCTAAAGTTGCTCCGCTCCGACTGAGAATCTCTTTGTAGGCCCAGGAGGTCAAGCAGGGACCACCCCATCCTCCTAGTGCATTGGGCTCTCGAATCTATATATATAAAAGCATAATATGCAAATTGACCGGACAGCAGAATGACCGGTCAGCTACGACGCACAGTGACCAGTGGGGTAGATGTTCAACGCAGGAGCTGCCCCCAGCCCGCAAGCCCCCATCGATGGCCTGATCAAGGCCTCCTGGCCAACCTCTCGGTCCCTCCCCCCAGCCAGCCAGCAGGCTCCAATCGCCTGTGATGGGTGGTGGTGCCTGGGCCCCGATTGCCCCGCCAGTCGCCCCACACACAGAGGGCCAGGCCTAGGGACCCTACCCATATCTTGTCTGGTTAGAACAGTGGTTCTCAACCTTCCTAATGCCGCGACCCTTTAATACAGTTCCTCATGTTGTGGTAACCCCCAATTTCATTGTTACAAATTGAACATAATTAAAGCATAGTGAATAATCATAAAAACAAAATGTTATTATATATGTGTTTTCCAATGGTCTTAGGCGACCCCTGTGAAAGGGTCTTTCAACCCCCAAAGGGGTCGCGACCCACAGGTTGAGAACCGCTGGGTTAGAACATAGTGGGTTTTTGTTTTTTTAATGTATTTTTTAATTCAGAGAGGAAGGGAGCGGGGGAGAGAGAGAAAAACATCAATGGTGAGAGAGAATCACTGATCAGCTGCCTCTTGCAAGCCCCACACTGGGGATCGAGCCTGCAACCCGGTCATGTGCCCTGACCAGGGATCGAACCCTGACCTCCTGGTTCATAGGTCGACCCTCAACCACTGAGCCATGCCGGCTGGGCTCTTTTTTTTTTTTTTTTTTGTAGAGAATTTTTATGGGTTTATCTGAGCCAAACTGATGATGTATCCTGGGGAGAAAGATCTCAAATGTTCCGAACATAGCGTTTTTTTCTGCTTGGTTCTTTTAAATGTAATGGCATTTTACTACCCTGATATCTTTTTTTTAATATACTTGTATTGATTTTAGAATGGGAGGGGGGGAGAGAGAAAGAGAGAGAAACACTGATGAAAGAGAATCATTGATTGGCTGCCTCCTGCATGCCCCTTACTAGGGATTGAGCCTGCAACCCAGGCATGCGCCTGACTGGGAATCGAACTGTGACCTGGTTCATAGGTCAACACTCAACCACTGAGCCACACTGGCCGGGCCCCTGATAACATCTTAACTGCTCCATATTCTTTCACAGCAAGAACCCTAGAAAAGGCTTTGTGGAGGTGACGGAACTCACGGATGTAACGTACACCAGTAACTTGGTGCGCCTGAGGCCAGGCCACATGAACGTGGTCCTCATCCTGTCCAACTCCACCAAGACCAGCCTCCTGCAGAAATTCGCTCTGGAGGTCTACATGTTCACTGGGTAAGCGCGTGTGAGAGAGGGAGGCACGGGGAGACAGCAGGCACATCTGGGAAGGAGGGGGCCGGCGGGGAGTTACATCCTTTCCTCTTGGGCTGGGAGGAGCTCTATCCGTGCAGCGCCGTGTTGGCCGTGACCTGTCTAAGCCAGAAGTGGGAGCCATCCTGAGGGCGCCTTCTTTGCCCCTGACTTCATGCCCCCTCAGTTCTTCCCGGGGCCCTTTCAGGAAACTGACTATTCTCTGGCTCTTGTGTCTTTTCCTGGAGCTGGACCCTGAGAGTGACGTGACACCCAGCAAGAGGCCGGGGTGAGGGGGTGGGAGGGGGGGGTGTTGCTGTTGGGGCGCCCTCAGCTCCCACAGGATCCTGCGTGGCGTCTGCACCTGGCCCCGCCCGGCATGGAGTCTGGCAGGTATTGGTGTTCCCTGCAGCTGAGTGTCAGGAAGCCCTCAGTCCTCACTCTCTTCCTCCACAGGAGCAGCTGCCTGCACTTCTCCTTCCTGAGTCTCGATAAACACAGAGAGTGGCTGGAATACTTGTTAGAATTTGCTCAGGACGCAGCCCCGATCCCAAACCAGTATGACAAGCACTTCCTGGAGCGTGACTACACGGGTTACGTGCTGGCTCTGAACGGCCACAAGAAGTACTTCTGCCTCTTCAAGCCCCAAAGAGCCGTGGAAGAGGAGGAAGCCTTGGGGGCAAGTGATGCTGACCCCTCCTTGCCCCCGGGGGAATCGCGAGGGCAGGCCGGCAGCCTTGCGTCCAAGCCCATCAAAGGGAAACTGAGCAAGCTGTCCCTGTGGATGGAGCGCCTGTTGGAAGGCTCCTTGCAGAGGTTTTACATCCCGTCCTGGCCTGAGCTAGACTGAGGGGCAGCAGCGAGAGACTTGAACTCCTCAGACCCATTGCAGGCCCCTGCGCACAGGTATTTGCAGGACTCAAACTATCACCACGGACAGAGTCTAGGTTTTAGATGATTCTTCTAGAGCAGTGGCCAGAAGAACCTTTCCTTTGTCCTGCTTTGTCCTGTTCTAACCTAGGAGTGAAAATATTTTCCTTTGGGATTTTCTTTCCTGTCTGAATGCCGCACTATTTAAAATAGACCGCTCGTCCCTCTTCCCTCCGGTCCTCCCGCGCTCACACCCCCTCTCCTGTCCAGTGCCTGTGCCCGGGAGCACAGACATTTGCCCTGCAGCGGTACCAGCAGCCTGGTGTGCTGGTCGCTGGCTGGGGTGTTCACCCGCCGCCCCCCGCCCCCGCCCCCAGCCCCTGTGCTTCTGCTGCGGTGCATGCTGTAACAGTGGGACAGCCCACAGCAGCTTCCGGGCCCCACGGCCTGAAAGAGGCCGGGTCCCAGCAATCTTACGTTTAGCAGTCTTTCTGGTAGTAAGTGGCTAACGGATATTTTGGGGGTATCCCCCTCTGCAGTTTGTCAGCCATGGTTTTAAAAGCATAGGGATGAGTGCGGTTCTGCGTGTGAGTTTGGGTTCTTCCCAAGGCAAGAGAAGGGAGGGCTTAGCAGTGACTGAAGTGACCCCTCCCTGAGCGTCCCATCAGCCGCCTCCCCAACACGAGAAGTAGCCGAGAGGGATCCGCACGGCAGAAAGTACTGTAACGACTTGAGCCATTTATGCGTATGTTTTTAGATGCCTTTCTGCCTCTGTCAGTCTTAGGGTATGGGTATTAGGAGCCATAACTTTAACCTTGTTCTCTGAACGTAGAGATAAGCTGCTATAAGCCAGTAGATGTTAAACGGAAGACAAATTATTCCCACCTGCCACGAGTGGTGTCTCTTTAGTAAAATACCAGTCACGTCTGTGTATCAAGGAACCTAACATTTCTCAGCAATCGTATTTTGAGCAGTTACCCCAAAAGTGCTGTATCTTCAAGTCCTCATTTGTGACAAGTGAACCAAGACTTGTTCTAGACTCCTGTTTTGCAAAAGGCTTATTACTTTGAGCTCCTGCCTGTATGTGGATGTCTCGTCTTCATCATCTCACTCTTCACTTACAGCTGCTCCACCAGCAGCAGGTCAGTCCTGGCACCAGCTTGCTGAGCTGAGGGTGAGATGGACGCCAGGCTGGAGAGCTTACCTTTTCTCTTTAGGGCAAAACCACCAGTGGGGTGTGGACAACCTCAAAGAGTGGTCTATTCCATTGTCAAGGCAGATGGCCCCTTAAGGGCAATTTGTAAAGTAAAAGGTCAAAATCAGTGATGGGACAAAATAAGTTAGTATTTTCTTTAATCCTAACTGGTTTAAACTAAGCCATTTGGATCCCGAATGACTTAAATACTGAGCTACAGTGACAAGTAGTCAATTATTTGAGCCCAGGAATTGCTGTAGTTGTCATGGAATCGACAGCTTTCTGGAAAAGGTGAAGAATCACTGCCAAACTTCCTTCCCCACGTGGCCCTCCAGAAGTGGACGCTGACTCTGAGGGCCGCCTCGCTGGCACCTGACCAGATAGGAGTGATCACGGGATTCATTTGGCTCCTTGATGCATCACTCCTCAAAGTTATTTTCTGGGTCTTTTATGGCCAAGTTTACTTAAATGAGTTTGTTTTGCTTTTATGGTAGATTTTAATTTCTGGTACTAATGGGATTCCTGGCCATAATTTCTGAAAACCAAAACCTCCCCAGATTTGATTTTTAAAAATTTCATCATTAAAATAAAAAGCACCTGCCATTTGCACTAAGAAAGGAAAGATAATAGGATTGGAAACATTCCTGGCAAATACTTCAGCCCACCAATTCTACAGATCTCTCTGGGCAGGCATGTCTGCCAGAGGACACTGGGAGCTCTTATTTTAAAATGAACTTTACCCGTGGCCACCAAGCCTTTCTTCCTGAATGTTGTTTCCATTAATTTATTTACTTTTGTGTCAAATGTATGAGCCATTGTCTGCTCAGCCAATGCCACCGTTTCTCTTCCTAACGTATGTAGCCACACAGACCCAGTTTTGGTTTCAACTTCCTAGTTTTCAAATATGTATCTTCAAAAGACAACATTGATGATTTTAGAGGTAGCTTTTTCTGGTTGATAGCATCTACGCATCATGTTTAGCAGATGGGGATGAAAACTGGTCTTAAAAGTCTTTGTAGAATACACACCCATTTACCAAATATTTTTTTATTGCCAAGGTGTCAGTGGCACGATTTGTCTAACACAGAGGTGGGCAGTCCCCGCTAAGCTGGTTCAGTGAGCAAGGCAGCCCTCATTTCCACTGGGCACCGTGGTCTCGCTGCCATCACTCACTGGCCATGAAACTTGGCTGTGGTTTTCAAGTAATAGGTTGATTTCCTCCTCGTTCAGTACATAAATGTTTTCCTGATATAAAGAGAATAGGATCTGAATGATTTGCCTTGTTTGGGAAATGGGATTAGAAGCAAACACTCCAAGAAAATTGTTAAGGAAAACTCTTTAAAAGCTGATGCAAAACATTTTACCGAATGAGATGTTGCTCGCGTCCTAATACCTGCCATTGTCCCTTGAAAATAAGTGAAGTGTGGCAACTGCTGACTCTCTGTTCAGTTTGTGATTATACTTTTGAGACGGACCTGGAAAGAAAGTGGATATTTTGCACTTTTGATACTCGTAGGAACAAGTAACTTATTTGGCAAGTGGTGTCCTTTTTATGTTGTTTTTGTTTTGTATTGTGAACAGGCACTAAAGCTGATGTTATTTTTGTTTTAAGAATATTACCGACTGAAAACAAATAAACTATTTTAATGTGTGATGATTACGGGTAGCTCCTGCATCGAGCTGATTTATCGCGGACACATTACCAGCAAAACTGAATTTGCGTGTAACTCGGCAGGTGCTTACAATCAGCACTTGGCGACTGCAGATTTCAGGAACGACTGTCCTGGAGGGTGTGGCAGCTGGAAGAGCAGATAATGCAGAACAGACTGAGGAAGGGTCTCGGGGGCTCTTGGGAGGCCATTTCGTGTACCCTCCTGGGCTTCTGAGTGGGAAGTTTATTAGGATCTGCGTGTGACTTTCTTTCAAAGCAGGGGCGGGGAACGTCTGGCCCCAGGGCTGTATAAGGACCTAGAAATAATCTGGTCTGACCCTGCCCAGGCAACCGCAGGCGGGACTCGAAATCCAATAAATCTAAGCGCTTTTTTCATAGCAACATAAATTTATATTGAGTGGATTATATTAAGCGAGTGATGTTATACTATCCAGATGGCCTTTGGCAGAAAAGAGGTTCCCCGCCCCTGCTTTAAAGGAAGATACTATAGAAATATGGGAGGTTTATACAGTATTATTTCATAGTCTTTTTATCTCATTCCTCCAATTTTTAGATAACTTTGAACTGACTTCTCCACCCCTTCCCCCTTTATCCTCCATCATCTTTCATTAAAGGAAGAAATCAGCACAGCACAGGGGCTACTGTTTTTTTAAATTAATTCAAACTCCTTAGAAATATTAGCGGTCTGGATTCGAGTTCTGTTTGTGCCCTGATTTTACAGCCACCACTGACACTTGGAGCAGAAAGTTTTATTGGCACAAACTCTGTAGTACTGACAGGTGCTTCAGAACTGGTCCTTGATGCGACCTGTTATTCTGTGTTGACAGCACAAGGTTCAGACGACTCTCACTTTGGGGAGAACACACAGCATCTCAAACAGCAGGTTGGCTGCCAGGAGGGCCGTGTTTCCTGCAGAGAAGTAAACCCGGTGAAGACCAGCCCCCAGGCCGCACCTCCCAGGACTGCTCAGCCCTCCCCCTTTGTCTTCCTTTTCGGGGTCCCGCTTTCCGGGCATTCTGCCCCATCAGTCATTTGGAAATATTACTTTAAAATACAGAAGGTTCTTTGTTTACTCTCAGAACAGATTTTCCCCAAAAGGAAACCTATAACAATGGTGTGCCTTGTATTTATTATCATCCTCTGAGGCTAGTCGGCCTAACTGTAAGGTTTTCTAAATTAAAATTATGAGGCTGGCATCTGCTTTGAGCATCTCTCCCAAGCCAGCTAATTCCCCACTTTATTGATATTAGTAACTATTATTTATCCTTTGGGAATTCACTTTTCCTGAAATATCAGTAGGATGGCCGTGTGCCACCCTGTCACTAAACTGCAGGCTTGTTTCTGCCTTTTGCTGACTGGTGGGCAAGGTAATAATACCCAGCAACCTCCAGGGTTTTGTCAGGGCTCATTAGCTGTGTCTGTAAGGTGCGCAATAAAAGGTTTCTTTTCACTGTAGGGCATACTCAGCAGGTTCCCGAGTTACACAGAAGGACCCATCCATCTGCTGCCTATGAACTAGGTTAATAAAATTTGAACTAGCAGCTGCCGAGGGATCACAGGTTTCTTGTTTACTCACCAAAAGGGTCGTATGGCGGTGAGACTTCCACCAGGTCACAGCCCACCACGTTCAGGCCTTGACAGCCCCGGATGATCTCCAGAGCCTGTCCACAATCGAGCCACGTGGAAATCATTGACCACGAAAACAAACAGTGGACGCCTCAGTGGATTTCTCCCAACATGTGCCCACCTTCCGACTCAAAACTATTGCTTTCCCTCAGTAAGCATTTACCGACTGCCAGGCACCCTGGTGGCCATCACAGCTGACCGATGCCCAGTCCCTGCTCCGGAGGGCTCCACAGTGTGGTGATGGGGACAAGCAAGCCAATAATTTCAATGGTATGCACTAAGGCACTGGTCAGCAAACTGCAGCTCGCGAGCCACATGCGGCTCTTTGGCCCCTTGAGTGTGGCCATGAAATTTCAATGGCACTGTACGTGCGCGCCCGCACGTGGTATTTTGTGGGAGAGCCACTCTCAAGAGGCTGCAGTTTGCCAACCACTGCACTAAGGACTTCAGGAAAAACAAGTAGGAACACGTAACAGCCCGCAGAGGTGGGGAACGCCTCCCCAAGGTGGAAACACTCAGCGCAATGAATTGACCAAGCAGCTGAGCAGGGGAAGGGCAGCCCAGGGCGAGGGAGAAGGCACCACGACGAAGAAGTACCCGAGTTAGACACGGCCGGGAGACAGGGTCAGGAGGGGATGGTAGGAGGAATCGCTTTCTCTCAAGGAGTTTCCATTGTACAGGTGCAAAGCCCAGAAGGACGAGACGCTGAGGTCTGTGTTTTAGAAATCTCTCTGGTGGGAACGGAAAAGGGCTTTGAAGAGGCAGCTGTCACCGCCCTTTCTTAGAGGGTATGAGACAATGATTAGGTTTAAGCAACCTTCATTTCCTCACCGGAGAAATTCGAGTACCTACCATTTAAATATCAGGCACTATTCTAGGCTCCAGGGACAGGGTAGTGAACCAAAGGCCTTACCTCCTGGAGCTTACCTTCTCACTATAACCACGCTCCAGTCCTGCCTACCTGCCTGCCTTTATGCTCAGCACATCCTATGGGAAACTATTGGGGTTGTTCTAAAACTCTTGAACTACCTTGGTAGCTGGTTAATCCCACTGTGCATACTTTTTTAAAATCTAACCCCAAATGTCCTTGAGAGGGGTGCTACCATATGGTTCCCATGGACCAACTACTGCAGAACCAGCAGCAGGAAAATCAAATGAAGAACTGTAACATCCCGATAAAAAAATGAGGGCCTTGGCTAAAACCCAGTCCTCAGCGAGTCAGTGTTCAAACCGAGGGTGGCCCCGAGGACAGTAAAGGCCCACGTGCCCTGCTTTTAAAACCCTATCCTGGGAGGGAAAAGGGGATACATGTAATACTTTCAACAATTTTTTTTTAATCACTACTGTACGAAAAGAAAAAAAGAAAAACATATCCTGATTCCCGAAGACTCACCACAAGGCCCAGAAACGTGGGGCGTTAAAAATCCTCACCCCCACGAATGGTCGCGGGTGGAGCCTCCGTACCTGACTAGGGGTGAGACCAGCAATTTCCGGTGTCCCTGTCCCTGGTGCATAGGCAGGATCCAAGCCGTCAATATCAAAGCTGATATACATGGGTTTGCCTCCCATCTGCTGCCTCACTTCTGCCATCAGAGGGACCAGCGACTTCATCCAGCAGTCTTCAGCCAGCACCACCCGGAAGCCCTGGGGATGGGGGCATGGAAGAGTGGGGGGTCAAGGCTTCTGCAGGGCACACTGCCTGGGCATTTCCTCGGGGCCAACCCCATGCTAAGCGCTACGTACCCATCATATTGGACCCTGAACCTTCTTGAGGAGGGAACTAGCCCCCCCCCCCCCCCCATGTTACAGGTGAGGAATGAAGGGATGATGACGGGCAAGGCAGGGAGAAAGTCAGAGCTGACCTATGGAGACGGGATCAGCAAGCCAAGAGCGAGACGCTCAGGCCAGCTCCCTCGAGCACTTCCTGAACAGCTCTGTCCAGAAGACCGGCCTTTGCCTGGGGCCTTGGGCTTTTCCTGTTGGATCGTGTCATATGTGTTCACCTGGGAGCCGCTCTGCCCAGCGGGTATGAAGAGGAGAACTAAGGGGTCCCCTCGCCTCGGGTTGGGACCTCCCTAGCTCTTTTCCAAGACAGCAACATCCCAGGGGTTGGTCGTCTCTGCCAGTCCCCCCACCCCAGCAACAGGATGCCTCCTCTGCCTCGTGAACCAACATCCTCGCTCCTCTCTGCTGCACATGACCCTCTGAGGGTAAACTCAGCCTTCCTCCCCTTTTCTGAACTTGCTTATGAAAGCCCTCTGGAGTCCATGGCTGCCACTGAGTGAGCAGCGGAGAGAAAGGCACCGTGCAGGCAGGGGACAGAGGGAAGGGCGTGCAGTCTGTCACCTGGTTCCGGCTGTATCTGTAGGGATCCACGGTTGTAGAAGAGCCCCTGATGCCAATCTGTACGACGCGCTTACAGTCCAGAAGTTTCTCCTCCACGCACCGACGGAAGGGGGTCCCGTGATAGATCTTCTCTCCCAGGGCCTTGTCAGCCGTGTCCGTGTGAGCATCCACGTGCAGCAGCCCCACAGGGCCATGCCTGGTGACAGCAGGGCAGCTCAGGGGCCAGGCCTCCTCCCAGGGACTGAGCACAGCCACCCTCCAAGGCCACCAAAACTTGATGAGTGTGCGTAGCCAAGGAGGGGAGACCTGGCAACAGTTCCAGGCCTTGCAACTGGTTCCTGTCTTCAAATGACTTCGCATCTCAGAGCCATAAACTCAGACAAGTCAGGCCAAAAATAGACATGTGCTTCAGCTGCCACCTACTACCTATCACCCAGAATTGCCTCACTTACAGATGGAGAGAGCTGGGCAGGTGACAGCGAAGGGTGAGCTCAGCTGCCATCCTCCAGCTGGAGCCCCGAGAAGCAGCCTGGACCCAGCTCTCTCGCCATCATCTTCATCAACCCTGCTAGCCACCCAGAAGAAATACATAATCCAAAGCAATGCTAGGCAAACAGCCTCGAGAAAAGACTGTACCCACCCACCCCCAAATCAGAATTCTTCCCACATGTCTTTCCCCTCTATGAATTCTGGAGCTGCCACCAACGTGGCCCATCTGTCCCTTTCTCAAACTAATTCACAGTCACTCAATCCCTGGTAGACTTCTGCTACTGGGAAAGCCAGCTTCTCCCAGCTTTTCTGGGGAAAGGGGCCCTTGCAGGGAAAAACCCAGGTCCCCTCCTCCGCAAGCAGCACCACTGAGCCTGTCCGTGTTTAGGGTTGGCCTTTGAGCAAAACAGAAACAAGTTAACTGGGGTTTGGGGCTCATCTTCCCAAAACAGAGGCAAACGCTGAGCGTGCATCCCAGAGCGGACCCAGGCCAAGGGCAGGCGGCCAGAAGTGTTAATAATAGTCTTGGCTTCTAGCTGGTGACTGACAGGGACGCCTGGAGCCCGACCTTAGCTTTGATCCACAGCAGCGACTCAGTCGCGAAGTTCCAATCACCCCCAATAACTGGAGCCAGCAGAGGTCACCTGATGCCGTCTAGCAGCAAACAACTCATTTCCCAGCTCCTGAATTTTGAAAACTTGCTTGGGCCCAGAGAGTTGGGACTTACTTTTTTGCCATGGCTTGCAATATAGGATATGTGATTGTGTGATCTCCACCTGCAACGAGAAAAAAGAAAACATCTGGAATGTGGATAAGAGTAGAGGACTGTGTGTTACACAGAACAATCCTCAACTTGCCCACTTCTGCCACCCTTTGTTAGACTGAAGAACTACAACCCCAGCTAAAATAAGATTTTGTTCCGTGAGGAAAGGGGCCCTGGGTGTTTGAAATTACATTGTCATTTAAAAGAAGAAGTTAAATTAAGGCTTGCAAGTAGAATGCCCACAACTGCTCTGTCCAATAGAACTTTCTGCAATGAATGGACACGTTCTGTAAATGCACTGGTCAATATGGCGGCCACCAATCACATGTGGCTATTAAAATGGGGCTCATGCAACTGAGGAACTGAATTTTTATTTTAATTAAAGCCATAATGAATAAGGTATTAATTATTTAAATAATAGTTTAAGTTACTTTTAATTTAAATAGCCACATGCAGCCTGTGGCGACGGTATTGGATAGCACAGGCCTAGAAAAGTATTCCTATGCATACCTATAATCATAGTAGGCAACATTTTTTTTAAAATATATTTTATTGATTTTTTACAGAGAGGAAGGGAGAGGGATAGAGAGTTAGAAATATCAATGAGAGAAACATCGATCAGCTGCCTCCTGCACACCCTCTACTGGGGATGTGCCCGCAACCAAGGTACATGCCCTTGACTGGAATCGAACCTGGGACCCTTCCGTCTGCAGGCCGACGCTCCATCCACTGAGCCAAACCAGTTAGGGCGGCAACATTTATTGAAGCTCTAACTATGCCAAGCACAACGCTGGGCTATTTGTATGAATTTTCATTATATGTCTCTCGCATAACAGAAAGTGGTAGATGTTGTTATTATTACTCCCATTTTGCAGATGAGGAAATGAGGCCTAAATAGCTAGCGGGGCGGTGGAGCTGAGATTTCAAACCAGGCCATCCGGAAACCACTACGCTCCTCAAGCTCTCTTTGGCAAGCATTAATTACTATCCCAAAAAAGGTCTGTGTCATTTTAACTGCTTGTGAACCAGAGAGAAGCAAATGCTACAATGAGAGTGGGCGCGGTAGGGGAGGGGAAGGGAAAGCTTCTGGATACATTGACGTAGACCCTGCCAAGGAGGAAATCACCCTGTTCTCTCAAAGTCATCAACACAATGTCCTTGAAATCATTCAAAAGTCACACCGAGCCCCTGTTGGCAACCTTCCCCAGGCCTGGGATCCAGGGCTGGGACAAAGGTGAAGTGGGTGAGGTAGGTGATGCAAAATGTAAGGGATGCCGAGAAACTCAGTAATCAAGATAAATACTCTTTTAAGGTAACATTAAACAAAACAAAATTTCATGCAAGAAAAAAACAAAAACACCCCCGATCCTGTCTCCCAGGCCCCTTTCCTCTGACTTTCCAGTGAGCCCAAGCAGCCCCACCTGGACTCTCCCGTTGCTTTATCTATCATAAGCCCCGCCTTGCTTCACTGTCCCCAGCTTTAACAAACACACTTAAAAGAAGAAAAAAGAATCCATGACGAATTTTAAAGAAAGATGGGACCAGTAACTGCGCTGTTCTGAGCCATAGAGGAGCTTCATGCAAAAAAGGAAAACCAGTAATGCTGTTGCCTTTTGGGGCACCCCTTAAATGTTGCACAGAGGCGAGTGCCTCACGCTAACCTAATCCTGTCTGTCACACTAGTCCAACATTTAAATACCCTCTCCCCTGGGATTGAGATACAGGAATTAATAATGGGCTCCAGGCTACTGTCCCCACATTCCCCGGGGCCCGCCCTGGAGAAGCAGCTGTGCCGGACCACGGGGTAAGCTATCCCTGAGCACAGCGCGCTGCCCTTGCCCTTGCACATGCCATTACCCAAGGTCAGAGGCACACAGCCGGCAGCCACGATTTTCTGATAGGCCTCGTGAATCAGGCGGCAGCTGTCCTGAAGGTTGTAAAGATTGACATTCACATCGCCTAGGTCTGCGACCATGAGGGACTGGAAGGGGAGGGCCCCCGTGCTGGGGTTGATTGTCCGAAGCATCACTGATTCCTCCCGGATCCGTCGGGGTCCAAATCTGGAAGAAGATGGAGCGTCCTGTCCTGTGAGCATCTCTAAAGGCTTAGCGGCCCCATCTAGGTCGGAGCTTCTCAGCCTCGGGACTGGTGGCATCTGGGGCCGGATGTACCGGGGGCCCATCTTGTGCGTTGTAGGAGGTTTAGCAGCATTCCCGGGCTGTTCCCACTAGATGCCAGTAGCACCCCTTCCCGCAAGTTCTGACACCCACAAATGCCTCCAGACTCTGCAAAAAAAAAAAGCCCTGGGGCGAAAAAACCCGGATCAAGAATCACTGTTCCTGGCCGAAACCGGTGTGGCTCAGTGGATAGAGCGTCAGCCTGCGGACTGAAGGGTCCCAGGTTCGATTCCGGTCAAGGGCATGTACCTGGGTTGCGGGCATATCCCCGGTGGGGAGTGTGCAGGAGGCAGCTGATCGATGTTTCTCTCTCATCGATGTTTCTAACTCTCTATCCCTCTCCCTTCCTCTCTGTAAAAAAATCAATAAAATATATTAAAAAAAAAAAAAAGAGAGAGAGAGAGAGAAAATAAAGGCACAGATTTAGGAGCCCACCCATCACCAACTTCCTAAATGGTAGTGGATAATTTCCTAACCTGTAAAACAATGACAGTATTTACCTTACCTCATTGTTGCGAGTTAAATGAAATTACCTATGCCAAGCGCCGTGCACTTGGTAGACTTTTAATAAAGTGGCATTTATCATATAGACCGGCAGTCAGATGTATTGCTACTGAGCTGAACCAGAAATAGCTGAAGCTCAATAATTAGGACAATGAATTTTACTGCCTCTGACTTAAATTTAGAAAAATTGCTTTAATTTGTGCAATTCTTTTTTTTTTTTTAATTGATTGATGAGAGAGAGAGAGAGAGAGAGATCAGTTTATTGTTCCACTTATTTATGCATTCACTGGTTGACTCTTGTATGTGCCCTGACCAGGGGATGGAACCTGCAAGCTTTATCAGGCCTCTCGCTTTAACCAACAGAACTACTGGCCAGGGCCTTGATCTGAGCAATTCTTGCAGCAGGTGACCTCTAGGGTTTGAGGCAGGGTCAGCCAGTTCTGCCGCGCGCAGATGGACCCTGCCCCTGTGCGCTGGCGTCACCCCCAGCCTCCATCCCCGCCAGGCGGGGGGTGATGGCATGGAGAGGCTCAGAGAACCCGTTTTCTTTACCAGTGGATGCCAGTCATGCTTGATACAGAAAAACGGAAATCCACCCTCAAACGATGAAGGGCCCTTTGGAGACAGGCGCCAGCTTCCAACCTGACCCGGTGAGCAGAGGCCCCCGCGCGCTCTCCAGCCACGTGTCCCTCAGTCCCGGGGCCTTACCTCGCCCCGGGCCGGTTGGAAGTCCCCGTGTCCAGGGGCACCCCGACGAAGGCGGCGTCCAGCCCCTCCGGGGAGGCCTGCAGCGGCAGCCGCATCATGGAGCAGACGCCCACCGGCCGCGCCACCACGTCGGAGCTGGGGGGCAGGTTCCGGGGGGCGTCGGAGGCCCGGCGCCCGGGAGCGCGGCAGGGGTCGCGGAGCCCCGCGGCGGGACGAGCGACCCCGCGGGCCCCGGGGCCCCGGGCGCAGCGGGACGCCAGCAGCCGCAGCATCCCCCGCCCGCCGGGCCTGCCTGTCCCCGCGGCGACCAGGGCGCCAGTGCCAGCGCGGGGCCGGGGCCGGGCTCAAAGGGCAGGGGCGCCGGTGCATCGGGCGGGGGAGGGGCCCCGGGGCCGGTCTCTCCCGCACCCCTTCCTGGACTTCGGCCCCTGGCGTCTTTGGGGAATGAAGCCAGGCCGGGGCTCCCTGCCCGCGCCCACGGCCCTGCCCAGGCGTGTCTGCGCCCCCCAAGGACCTCGGCGGCAGTTTCTACTCATAAGTTTTTTTTGTTTGTTTTTGTGTGTTTTTTAAAATATATATTTTATTGATTTTTTACAGAGAGGAAGGGAGAGGGACAGAGAGCCAGAAACATCGATGAGAGAGACACTGATCAGCCGCCTCCGGCACACTCCCCACTGGCCGTGCCCCCAACCAAGGTACATGCCCCTAACCAGCATCGAACCTGGGACCCTTGAGTCCGCAGGCCGACGCTCTATCCACTGAGCCAAACCAGCTAGGGCTCATAAGTTTTTAAAACCCGAGAGGTTTGAAGGGAAACTACTTTTCTCTAAGGGAGAGAAAGTAACAATGCCTTTTTAAAAATAATGTCTGGGTGGGATTCTCGGAAGCAGCCAGCCTTTCTAAGCAAACTTTTTAAAAAGGTCTCAGGGGCCAAGCCCACTGTCTGCAGTCCTCTTCATGGGGGGTGGGGGGGCAGGGGGGTCCTGGGAGGGGGGAAAGGAAGTGATTTGTAATGAGTGACGTCAGCCACTTGGTGGTATATTTCTTAACTTCCAGAGGTTGAGATGGAATGGGAAAGGCCCGAGTTCGAGTTCGCATTAAATCATGACCTTTGGGGGGGGGCGGGGTTGCACATTAAGTCCCACCCACTCGACCTCCTAAGGGTCAGTGAGGGATGTTCAGGTTGGAAGAGGCTGCTGGGAAGTAGGTCCCCACATTTCCTGGGACAAAGACAAACATCTCGTGGTTCTGCCCGGATTCCAGCAGTATTTCATGTCGCTTGTCCTGCGTTTTCTTACTCCTGGCTTTTCCTTTATTCTTCTCACAATATTTGAGTGCCTACTATGTGTCAGGCACTAAGGGACCTCTCGCTATGGTTCGCTCCTGCTGAACACTCCCTTCCGTCAGATCTCCCTCAGGTGGCCTCTTCGGCCAGGTGAGCCCTGCTCTCCGTATACCTTCCTGACCTCCAGTGACAGTTTTCACCTGTAGGCAGGTCACTCGCAGCCCAAATTGCAGTCATTCAGTCAGCCATTTGCTGACTTGCTAACTCCCCACCTGGGTGCTTCTTCAGAGAGGAAGAGCGAAGGAGAGAGAGATGGAAACATCAATGACGAGAGAATCATCAATCCACCTGGGTGCTTTTTGGTTTTGTTTTTTATATTTGTATTGGTTTTAGAAAGGGAGAGGGAGAGGGAGAGAGAGAGAGAAATGTCAATGATGAGAGAGAATCATAGATTGGCTGTTTGCAACCGGGGCATGTGCCCTTGACCTGGAATTGAACCGTGACCTCCTGGATTATAGGTCAACGCTCAACCACTGAGGCACCAGCTGGGTGTTTTGACAGCACCTGAGGCGGGCTGCAAGGTCAGCGGCCTTTCCACCTCCCCGCCCTGGACCCTGCTCTCCGCCCCGTCCTCTGGTAGGTCCTGACGGCTTCCTGCTCACAAGGCCTCCACTCCTTCCCTCTGCAGCTACTCTGGTTCAGGCCTTCCCACCTCTAGCTTCTAACCGGGTCTCACCGCTGTTGTTACCACACAGACTTCTCTGCCAGATCACACTGCCGGAAGCCTGAAGCCAGCCCACCTTTCTCGTCGTGTTTCCCATGACACGTCTTCACGTCCTTGTCCCTCCCGCCAGTGTTCACCTTCCACAGCCCCACTCTCTCGCCCCCTAGCTTTGCTCATGCCCCGTCCTCAGCCTGCAACGCTCCCTCCCCAGCTCCCAGCTCCTCACTCCCAATGCTCAGCTGAAACCCACGCTTAAACCACTCTGAAACGCTCTTAAAACCTTAACAATTTTCTAACCTGAGGTAAGTATGAGATCTAGAATCAGAAAAAAAAGTTAAATCAGTGTATCTCAGTCATTGATGGCAGAAGAGAGAAGTCTTCCCCGTTCCAGCAGTGGAATGGGGAGGGAGGTGGGTGGGAGAGGGGGCGTGTGTGCATAGCTCCAAGTTGCCCTCATTAAGCACAATGTGTCTTTGGCGTTTCATGTTTGATCTTTTATATTATTTACTAGTTAAATTGTTCCTCAAAACTTTCAAGTGAAGCTGTCACTCTAATTAATAACTTGTTGTTTTCCTCAGCCCACCAATGTGTGCGTCCCTGAGGCACCAGTCAGGGAAGTATGGACTTAGCATGTCAACCTGAGCAACTCGCCCTTTTGAACCTATTTCCCATTCTGTAAAATTGTATGGTGGTCCTTACTGGTTGTTCTTATGAGGATTAAATGAGGGTCAGTTATAAGCCACATATCCTATATAATAAAAGCCTAATATGCAGATTGACCGAATGGCAGAACAACTGGTTGCTATGACGTGCACTGACCACCAGGGGGCAGACGCTCAAGGCAGGAGCTGCCCCTGGTGGTCAGTGTGCTCCCACAGGGGGAGCGCTGCTCAGCCAAAAGCTGGGCTCATGGCTGGTAAGTGCAGCTGCGGTGGCAGGAGCCTCTCCCACCTCCGTGGCAGCGCTAAGGAGCAGCGAGCCAAGCGGTAAGGAGCAGCAAGCAGGCAGGTGGTAAGGAGCGAGGGGTCCTGGACTGCGAGAGGGCGCAGGCCAGGCTGAGGGACCCCCCCCCCCCCGAATGCACAGATTTTGTGCACTGGGCCTCTAGTTGATAAATAATAGGAGTGTGGTCATTGTATGTTTTATCTCCTCTACCGCAGAGTGTCCTGGCCAGCGGTCATTGCACACTGGTGTGTTGCAATTGGGTTACAGGTGGAACACAACATAAAGATCCCATAGCCTTTGGGGCACCAGCTAGGCCGGTCACTTCTGGACAGTCCAAGAAGAGGCTGGTCCAATCAGAGTCTGACATCCTGCCTTGTATCCCCACCTGGACACTCACCTCAGAGGCCAGCTGCAGAGTGCACTGCAGTGCCTCACAGACAAGGGCCGGGGCCCAGCTAGAGGAGCTGGGTCCCAGGGACCCAGCGAGGAAGAGCAACAACTCAAGGTGCAGGAGGGAAGGGGCTGGGAGACTGGTTGGGGGTCTGGCCAGAGCAGCCCCAGATGGCTGACCCAGATCTGTCTTCACATCGTATCAGACACTTCCATCCATTTTCGGCTGGTGTCCAAGCTAACTTCAGGGAGGCAACTTCAATAATGCTTCTGGGCAGGATGAGAATAAAACTAGTTAACATCTGAGATGGCACAGACATTGACCAATCAGAACAGAGTCCATCTAGCCATAAACAGTGAATGGCAGCACATACCAAGAGGATATCAACCGTGAGGGAACATGCTTTAAATCAGAGCTCTGTCATTACTTTAAAGTGCTTGACATGAGTTTGATTGAATTTAAAATCCATTCATCTTATCAAAAGAAATTTCCATTGCATAGTTGTTAATGAAAGACAAATAAGGCATTTTAAAAAATATTTTAGCTTTTGTAAATGTTTTCATTAAATATATTTTTATTGATTTCAGAGAGGAAGAGAGAGGGAGAGGGAGATAGAAACATCGATGATGAGAGAGAATCATTGATCGGCTGCCCCCTGCATACTTCCTGGGGATCAAGCCCACAACCTGGGCATATGCCTGACCTGCGATTGAATCATGACCTCCTAGTTCACAGGTCGATGCTCAACCACTGAGCCACATAGGCTGGGCCAAGCTCAATATTTAATGCTATCTCTAATGCTTTCATTTTATGTTTCAAATCATAATTAAACAATATGTAGAAAGTGTAATTGATTTTTTTTTTACCAAAACAAATTCAAATGCCCCCAAACCTACTCCCCACTCTTTGTCCCCAGTTTACCTCAGTGGGACATACAAATTGTATCATTTTCTCTGTGTACCAAGACAGAATGACGGTTCCAGAACACCATTCTAGTAAACCGTAAGTTCCAGTACCTGCTTCATCCTTTAAGCCAGCCTCTTAGGGTGATGTCTAGTGAAAACACAAGTAATAGCCATTGGCTCAGCGTATAGAGCGTCGACCTGTGGACTGAAGGGTCCCAGTTTCGATTCCAGTCAAGGTCACATGCCCAGGTTGCAGGCTCGATACCCAGTTGGGGGCATGCAGGAGGCAGCTGATCAATGATTCTCTCTCTCTCTCATTGATGTTTCTATCTTTCTCTCCCTCTCCCTTCCTCTCTGAAAACAATAAAAATATTTTTTAAAAAATAAATAAGTAAAACACAAGTAATAAAATAAATGTTTGATGAGCAAGTGAATGATTGAACAGATCTGCTGGAGGCTGTGGAGAACAGCTCTGGGGAGATCGCTATTTCAGCCAAAACACTGTGACCGCCAAAGTATGAGGCAATCACCATGTACATCTGAGCTGTCTGCCTGGATTCCCTCTGGCCTAGTGCATGATGCAAGGGCTGCGCAGGAGTCAGCACTTGGAGCGTGTCTGTGCTTGCACAAGCTCAGGAATGGTCTTGTTCCACTCCAACCGCCCTGACACCTGACAGTTACCTTTACCTGCCTTGTTCCCTGGCCCCAAAGAAAAAGATATTTTTAGTGTGTTCAAATATTTTTATCAAAGTTTGCTGAAACCTCCACTCTTCTACTTCTTTTCCCTGTAACTTCCACCCTCAGCAGTGCCTCAGGGGGTACATTACATACTCACACGGAGTTACCCCCAATAATAGCATCATTTTTGAATACAGAAAAGAACTATTACTGTTTGGACATGAGATCAGTTGTTTAGACTCTCTGTTCGCCTGTTGAATGGACATCCGGAGCCTGATGAATCTGACCACTTTTATCCAGACACCAAGTACTTGGCCCTCTTGGTCTCTCTCTAGTCCAAAATGAGAAAAGGAGGTCAGAGCATGAATTTATCTAAGGAAAGACCCGCCCAGTGAAGTCTGTAGAATATCACATTATGCATTTTCAAAGTCAAGCCAGGAGAGGGCACAGGAAACTACTGCTTGATCAGCTAATGAAGAAAAGAATTCAGGAACTGGGAAGAGCACTCCTTCCAGCTCCATCAGGTGCCACACAGTTTAGGTTGTTTAGTCAGACTGCTTTCATCCTGAGACCTCAACAATCCTAACCTATATAATAAAAGGGTATTTGCTAAGTGTCCGGTTGGCCGTTCAACCAATCAAAGCGTAATTGCTAATGATATGCTGAAGCAGCTCAACCACTTGCTATGACATGCACTGACCACCAGGGGGCAGACGCTCCAACCAGTAGGTTAGCTTGCTGCTGGGATCTGGCCGATTGGGACTGAGCGAGAAGAGCAAGACACACCCTGGAGCCCTCTCTCAGTCCCTCCCTGGATGGCCAACCTCCCATATCTCTCCCCAGCCCTGATCGTGCACCAGTGGGGTTCCTCAGCCTGGACTGCACCCTCTCCCAATCCGGGACCCCCTCAGGGGATGACAGAGAGCCGATTTTGGCTGATCCCACAGGCCAGGCCGAGGGAACCCACTGGTGCACCAATCTGTGCACTGGATCCCTAGTCTTATTATAAAGCAGGCTATCCTCATGAAATCTCTGCACTGTTTAATTTTTTTCTTCAAGAAAATGTTGATTTTTGCAGGCTCCAGCCAGTTTCCTAAGCACTTCTGTTAGTTGGTATCCTCTTGCCTCGCTAGGGAAGTCAGCTGCCTGAGTAGCTCCTCTTCATCTGCAAAGTGGAGACTGTAAGAACCAACCTTCCCTGACTTCCTGGTGATGATCTGCTGCTGAAAGTACACTATCAACCTGTCCTTAGAGAGAGAGGCATTAGACAAATGCAAGGGCTGGTTATTCATGATAAACTGTATACTCTATGTAAATAGATCTGACTCAAGTCATTAGTAGAACTGAATATTCAATAATTAATGACTAAAGGGACTGTAGCTTAAAACTGAGGTTCTAAAGTGACAGCAAGCCATGGGACACTTGGGGAAATGATGTTTAGACAAATACATCTCTGAGCCAATTCATGCTAGGCAGTTCAACATCATTATACGTGTTTGAAAGTTAAGAATGAACGCTTGAAATAGAGGTCTCATGTAAATAAAGCCTGTATGATACCATGTATAAATAAAACCAATGGTATGATTAAAGTATTTGTTGTTTTAATATGACTTGCTTTTACATCATAACTTTTTTCTGAGTTCAACACAGTATATATTACATCTCACTTGTCCTTCCAATCATCCTAGAAAATAAATACTACATATTCTTTATATCCAAAAAGGAAATTGAAGTGCCAAGCCAGTGATGTCACTGTATATTGCACAGCAACTTCCTGCCCAGGATCTAGAATTAGAGATAGTTTTACCTGTCGAAGGTTTTGGTCAGACTGGTCGGGAGGTAGGGAATGTCATCATTTATTGGGTAACTAAAAGGTTAAGATTCCCCTGTATTGACATCATTCCCGTAGCTGCTATCAAAATTGCTTCAGAGCTTCACTTAAGTTTCAGATCCAGGCTCCAAATGTTCACTTCATTGCTTAAAACTAGTTTCTGGAACCATGGCCAGCAGCTAAATAATTTCTCTCAGCTCAGAGTTCAAACAACAGAATTGGAATTCCTTTCTGATTTCTAATCAAACATCTTGTCCACTACCTGTGGGTGGGGCAAATAGACACTTTTTTCCTCTTGGCATTGCTTTATTTTCTCTCTCTTTCAATTTAATATGTTTAATCTTCCTTTTAAGACCTTATTTTTTTTCTGGTTACAAAAGCAAGACATGTGTGTTGGACAAAGTGAAAGTCCACCATGGTCTACAAAACCAAGGCTATATTTCAATGCATGTAAGGCTTTTGAAAAAAATCAAATTTGGGTTTAGCCTAAATAAAGTGGTTTACAACTTCCTTTTACACCTTCAAATGTCTTGGAAATCTTTAAGATAAGCTTAAATATTTACCTATTTTTAAGCGAACAATCCAATGACCATCACCACAACCCAGTTTTAGGACATTTCCATCCTCCCCCAAAGTTCCCTCCTGCCTGTGAATGAGTTTTTTTAAAGGGTGCATTTTTGTGGGTCATTATAATCATGAATAACAAGTCCCAGAAATGTCCATTTTGCCCAGCTTTCATTTCCTGCTGACAGACAAGAAGAAAATTGCAACAGCCCATCAACAAATGTTGGAAGAAAACACCATATGCTGTTCGACAGCTGTTTGCTCAAAATAGTTTCTTTACCCCCTCCAGCTTCCCTGGGTGTCAGCCAAGTGCCAGGCTATCGGTTCAGTCTGCAGTGATAGGAAGACAAGATAATAGCTGTCTTCTCCTGGAATAAAGTGGATTTCAAATGCTGAGTCTGAGAGTGTGCAACCTCACTTAAGAGTTTCCATAGTCAATGGTTCGGAGGGGTAAGTGGTCCAGATTGGAATGGTATTTGGACGTCCACTTCTAGAAGTCAGGAGAGAGATCCAGGGACCAGATTTACTTTCCCACCTAAAACAGCCAAAAGAGGGACAAAAAAAAATATATGAAACAATGAGGTTTCAACACAGTGGACATCAAGCCACCAATGGCAGTAATCCTCGAGAAAAGGAACACAGCTGAGGTGAGCGCTGGCACTGCCCAACTTCACTGCCTCGAGTTTCCAGGCTACAGGGCAGGGAGAAAAACTGAGGCAGACCTCAGCGGAGTCCCTGATTTGAGGAGACAGTGCTGAGAGGCCAAGGAGACCAAGGCAGGTAGAGTATCAGAGAGGAGAGAATTTTACAGGGAGAGAGCGAGCCCCGGAGACCTGTAGAGGGTCCTCTTCTAGTATTCGGAAAAGTACTGCTTAGCACACGTGAGAAAACTACCTAAGGCTGCAGAAAGAACCATTCAAAAGGATAAGAGGGAAAGGTGCTTGATGCACACACTGGGCTAGGGTTAGTGCCTATTTCCACTGCCCGAGTAGAAAAACTCATCATTTATGGAGCCCTGGGAAGAGTACTCATGAAGATCTTGCCTCAGGGACAATAACTGGCCCTAGAGTTGGCACTGATCGGTCCTAACGAATTTCAAAATCAAGACCCAAAGGAATCAAAGCAACTGCACCCCCGAGCAAGGCTCAAGACGTACAGGAATACAAAATATCCAACACTGCACAAGTTCAAGTTCACAATATCTGGCATCCAATCGAAAACTGCCAGGCATGCAGAGAGACAGGAAAATGTGGCCTACAATGAGCAGCGAAATCAAACAGTAAAAGCTGCCGCAGATGTGATGCAAGTGTTAGAATAAGCAGCAAAGATATTAAAACTGTTATTTTAACTATATTCCATATGTTCCAAATGGTAAGTAGAGTCATGGGGATATTAAAAGAAAAGATTATAATTGAACTTTGAGAGATAAAAACAACAATTTCCATCCTATGACTTCCCCCTTCACATGTAACTAAAAGTTTACAGATGTTAAGAAATTGCTGTTTGCGCATAAAGTCAGAGACCGAAAGTAGGCAGCTGTGCCATTAACGAGGAATAACAGTTACATGGGGCTGTTACTATTCAGTGTGTGCATGAGGCCAGCAGCATCATCTGCACCTGGGGGCTTGTTAGACATGCAGAAACCCTCAGGCCCTCAGACCTAAAGATTCATAACACACATTTGAACAAGATCCCCAAGTGGTTGCTATACACATTCGAGATTGAGAAGCACTGATGTCTGGGAAATAATTTCTCTGATCATGTTTCCTTATGCATGACAAATAGGGTAGTGAAACCTGTCCACCTTATTTCACCAGTTTATGATTAGAATGAAATGTGAAATCCAAATATAAGGTAGGTAGGTACACATGGAATATCAAACTGTTGGGTTTTTTTATAATTGATTTCAGAGAGAGGAAGGGAGAGTGAAAGTGATAGAAACATCAATGATGAGATAGAATCATTGATCAGCTGCCTTTTGCATACTCTCTACTGGGGATTGAGCCTGCAGCCTGGTCATGTGCCCTGACCAGGAATCGAACCGGGACCTTCTGGGTTCATGGGTCAATGCTCAACCACTGAACCACACCAGCCTGGCTTAAATAGCAAACTTTCTAATAAACTGTGAGTTACATACAAATCCCAAGCACAAGTATTTCTGAATTGAAAATACTGAGCAGCAAAAAAAGACTGCCACTGTTACTAGATATTCCAAAAACAAGATCATTTTTATTTAAAAAAAAAAAAAAAGTCAAATACATAAAAATTTGACTCTTTTCACTTCTGGAAATAGCATTTTTAAAAAATAGAAATCTGCCAGGACCGGTTTGGCTCAGTGGATAGAGCGTTGGCCTGCGGACTCAAGGGTCCCAGGTTCGATTCCAGTCAAGGGCATGTACCTGGGTTGCGGGCACATCCCCAGTGAGGGATGTGCAGGAGGCCGCTGATCGATGTTTCTTACTCTCTGTCTCTCTCCCTTCCTCTCTGTAAAAAATCAATAAAATATATTTTTAAAAAATAGAAATCTGTTATCCTTCAGTCTACAACTATTCAAGGCAATCGTTTCAGGAAAGAAGCAGAGTCCCTATTGACCATTTATTTCCCTTCTCTGGCCAAAGCCTGAACCTTGACGCAAGCCGGCACTAGTTTCTTGGCCCAGCACTGCCTCGGTCACACCTCGGGCCCACTGTACAGTCTGAGCCGGTTCTCCAGCTACCAGACCAAGGCAGGGAGCCCGTGAGTGGACCGGACCTAACCAAGCGGCCCTGCGGCATCCTAGCCGCCAAGTTGGTCCCGGAGCATCAAGAGCCCGCGGATGCCGGGTCGCCCGGGTTCAAGCCTGGGAGGCGCAGAGGGGTGGTGGCCGCCACAGAGAGAAAACCGCAGCGGATTAAAGCCCTCGCAGGCGCTAGCGTGAAAGAGGATGCGAGCCGGGTGTGAATAAACGCAAGCCGCAGAACCGCAGCGGCAACCGAGGTCGCCTAGCAACCAAGAGCACAGCGCGGACGCCAGGCATTGGCCAGCCAGCGTCACGTGAGCAGGCGCCACTGCCCTCTGGGAGATTGCGCTGCGGACACCTGAGGCTGCGCAGGCGCGTTTCCACAAGGTTCTGGGCGGTGGAGGAGGTTTATGGAGAGCTTTCGGGAGAATCCGCCGGGGTCTGCTCCGTCGCTCGAAGTCCCGAGCTGGGTGGCTGGCCAGAGAGAGACGACGCGGGCTGTAGTGAAGCGGCACAACGCTGGTATATGGCGCTCGTGAGGCCAGTCTGGTCGTGCAGGGGCGTTTCCGGGGAGAAACCTGGCACCCGGTTCAACACCAGCCCACGTTAGGGCGGCAGGAAGAGTCCTGACAAATACGGGTGGAAACGGGGGTGTTCAGGGTATTGAGTCGGGCAGTGTATCCAGCGCTGGCTCGCAGAGAGACTGCATCTGGGGCAAGAGCAGTTTTGCGGGGGGAGGCAGGGGGCTGTCCTGCTGAAGTACTTGAGTCCAGCTTCCACTGTGAATATAGCATACGAGAGGCCCGGTGCACGAAATTCGTGCACTTAAGGGGGTCCCTCAGCCAGGCCTGCGCCCTCTCGCAGTCTGGGACCCCTCAGAGGATGTCCACCAGCTGTGAGCCCAGCTTCTGGCTGAGCGGCGCTCCCCTTGTGGGAGCACACTGACCACCAGGGGGCAGCTCCTGCATTCAGTGTCTGCCCCCTGGTGGTCAGTGTGCATCATAGCGACTGGTTGTTCCGCTGTTCGGTTGATTTGCATATTAGCCTTTTATTATATAGGATAGAGGACTACTTCAGCTTCTCATGAGTGAGGGGCAGAGCCTAGTCATCCACATAGCAGTTGATGAAATCTAGGTCCCAGCGTTACCCCACCACAGGCCTGCGAGGCCTGGCCAAGAAAACGTCCAGTATGAATGTGATTTATTTTTTTAAGAGTATTCTTTTTTCATATATATTTTTCATTTCAGAGGGTAAGGGAGGGGGAAAGAGATAGAAACATCAATGATGAGAGAGAATCACTGATTGGCTGCCTCCTGCATGCTCCACACTAGGGATCAAGCCCTAACCCTGGCATGTGCCCCGACCGGGAATTGAACTGTGCCCTCCTGGTTCATAGGTTCACCCTCAACCACCCCGTTTTCTTTTTTCATACTTCCCAGGGGGTGGTTGGCGATACCATCCTTTCATTCTAATCAGTTTCCTTCCAGCAAGCAGAGGAGTTGAAGTACCATGCCTGCTCTGGAATACTGTCCCATAACCTGGTAGCCATCCTTGATTACTTTCTTTCACACCCCACAGTCAATGCATCAGCAAGTCCTCTTGACTCTGCCTTCAAAATGAGTTCAGAATCTGATCCCTTCTCGCTACTGCACAACTGCCACCCTGGTCACAACCCCCATGATCTTCCACCTAGGTTATTGCAATCACCTCCTAAATAGTCCACTCTTACCTTAAGTCAGCCAAAGTGACCTTTTAACACGCATGTCACATCATGTCCCTTCTCTGCCACCCTCCTGTGGCTTCCTTTTTTAGTAAAAGCCAATGTCTTTACACATAATCTAGTCCCATGAGCTCCTATCCACTCTCCTCATTCACTGATCCCCAGAAGTGCTATTCTTCATGCTGTTTCTTGAGCAGGGTACGTATGCTTCGTATTTAGGTCTTTTTTTTTTTTTTAATATATTTTTTTATTGATTTTTTTATAGAAAGGAAGGGAGAGGGAAGAGTTAGAAACATAGATGAGAAACATTGATCCGCTGCCTCCTGCACAACCCTCACTGGGGATGTGCTTCTAACCAAGGTAAATGCCCTTGACCAGAATCGAACCCAGAACCCCTCAGTCTGCAGGCCAACGCTCTATCCACTGAGCCAAACCGGCCAGGGCCGTATTTAGGTCTTTGCATGCACTTGCTGGTCCCTGTGCCAAATGTTCTTTCCTTATGTCCCCGTGACTTACACCTTCACATCATTAAATCTGCTTAGACGTCACCTTATAAAGCAGACTTTCCATGACCACCTGTGTAAAATAGCAACCACTGCATGCACCAATTTCCCACCCCCCTCCCCAGCACTCCCTAGCGATGATAGTTGCTTCCCCACCCTCTCAACACTTATCAACACCTGACACATTTTATATGTTCGTTGTCTACCACCCTGACTAGAATGTAATAAGCTCCATGTGGATAGGCACTTTTTCTTGTTCCCTGACGCACCACTAGTACCTGGAACAGTCTCTGGTATGCAGTAGGCATTAATTGTTGAAGAAATGAATAAATGGTGTATGCCTATTATGGTTCTATTCTTCATTATGGTGAATACCGAAGTTTTTCCAAGTGGCTAATATTGAACACTAGAGGCCCGGTGCATGAAATTCATGTACTGGGGGGAAGGGGGGGGCGCCCTCAGCCTGGCCGGCGCCCTCTTGCAGTCCAGGACCCCTGGCTACTTACCACCTGCCTGCTCGGTGCTCCTTACCGCTCAGCTTGCTGCTCCTTAGCGCTGCTGCGGAGTCTGGAGAGGCTCTTGCCACTGCCACTGCACTTACCATCCATGAGCCCAGCTTCTGGCTGAGCAGTGCTCCCCCTGTGGGAGCACACTGACCACCAGGGGCAGCTCCTGCGTTGAGCATCTGCCCCCTGGTGGTCAGTGTGCATCATACCGACCGATCATTCTCCCATTCGGTCAATTTGCATATTAGGGTTTTATTATATAGGATACTGTATCCACAATATTGTCATGATGTTGACATTGGCAGTGCCCACTCTCCGAATGCTTTGTATCCACTTTGTATCTTAAAAGTTGACGCTATACTTTTAACCATGACTGAGATTCCTCCACGTTGTGATGTGGTATTCCATGAAGAAAGACATTCCAGTTTTTTAATGAAAAACCAGGAGTTTCTTGAAGAGAAAGAATAGAAAATAAAAATTTAACTACTAAGGTGGGTATTGAACTAGGTATTTATCTAGGATAGATCCATAAAGCCCTGCTCAGGTGTCAACAGAGTAGGTGAAATAGGCTTGTGTCAATCCAGAAGGTTCTCGGAAAATTTACCTTCCCCACCAAGTTCCCTTAAACTTAGAACTCTACAGCTGATGATTAATCCTTTATCCCTTACTAAAATACAAATACCCTAAGAGAGGTAATACTGAGTTTCGGCTCCAGATCTTTTCTTGAGAGTAGGTGTTGGGGTCCAGCCCCAGCAGGTCCAGGGGTTCCCAAAGGTGTGGACGGAGTCAGCGAAGAAGGAAGGACACGGAGGCAGCGTTTAGTTGATCAGCATAGCGAGGTTCTCTTTTTTTTTTCTCCTATATCATCTATATTTATTCCATTTGATCCTATAAGCCTGCCTGTATAATCACATCATGGTATGTTTTGGGTGACGTTCTACAGTTCCTTGTTTCTTATCTGACCTTTGCCAAAAATCCTGTCTCTATCTAGTTCTGTTGATTTTAATCTTGTCTAGGTTAATCTCTGTGTTCCATTACAAGGGCTATTCCAAGGTCGCTGCTCTACTGATAAGCTACAAGGAAGTGACTGAAGGAGATTATTCTACCCAGTAAAGGTTATGTCCTCCCAGCCTCGATGCTTGCCTTCCCTGCGACTGCCCTGTGTCGGTGGGTCTCCAGGGGTATAGGCTTTGGTGCTTTCCCTGGTGGGCAGACCCCTGGGGATGTGGGTCCCAAATTTATAGCCAACAGTCTTAGTCCAAGTTCTTCATAAGTAGTACATGGTATTTCTGTAACACTAGGGGGATTTACTGATTTATTCTCTTCCTTAGTCCCGTTAATCCCTAACCTGGGGAAACAAACTTTCTCGGGGAGGTGGTCCTGTTTAAAACACATAGCGCTAAGCGGGGGAGCAAACATATGCCATAAACGCCAGGTCCCTTGAAACATAAGCTGTGCAGATGTTTCTTCCCTGCAGCGACTGTGTCAAGTAGCAAGGGTGGACCGGCTTCCAGCAAGTAGGTTTTGAAAAGGCAAGGGAAGAAAGTAGGAGCACATGAGAACTAAGCAGAGATAAAGTTCTGGAGCCAAGGAATGAGCATAAAGTTGAGCTTGCCGCCGATACCGGTTTGGCTTGGTGGATAGAGCGTCGGCCTGCGGACTGAAGGGTCCTGGGTTCGATTCCGGTCAAGGGCATGTGCCTGGGTTGTGGGCACATCCCCAGTGGGAGATGTGCAGGAGGCAACTGATAGATGTTTCTCTCTCATCGATGTTTCTGACTCTATCTCTCTCCCTTCCTCTCTGTAAAAAATCAATAAAATATATTTAAAAAATAATAATAATAAATAAATAAATAAAGTTGAGCTTGCCAAGGACAGACTTTGGCCTATTTTGTAGCTTTGCCCAGGGCTGTCTCTGCTAATCAAAGTACAGCAGGTCCTCAATGTTTTGCTATGATGCTGATAAAAAAAAAAAAGTTGAACCACAGCTGGGGCCACTCTGTAGAGTTTGCATGTTCTTCCCATGGCTGCGTGGGTTTTCTCTGGATACTCTGGTTTCCTCCCATATCCCAAATATGTGCACATGAGGTGCACTGATGTGTCTAAATTGTTCCCATCTGTGTGAGTGTGGGTGTGGGTGTGAGTGTGCTCTGCAGTGGAAAGGCAACCTTGTCCAGCCAGTGTAGCTCAGTGGCTGACCACTGACTTATGAACCAGGAGGGCACAGTTCCATTCCTAGTCAGGGCACATGCCTGGGTTTGGGCTCAATTCCCAGTAGTGGGGTGTGCAGGAGGCAGCTGATCAATGAGTCTCTCTCATCACTGGTGTTTCTATCTCTCTCTCTCCCTCTCCCTTCCTCTCTGAAATCAATAAAAATATATTTAATGAAAGGGGACCTTGCCAGGTAGGATCCAGCCATCCACAACCCTGAACTAAAATAAGTGGATTGGAAAATAATTACCTTGTTTTTGTTCATCTTTCTTAAACATGTGTATAGCTCACACTTATTTTGATGTTTAATATTAGAAGGGTTTTGGGTCTTTATTTATGATGTTTGGTGATGTTGTTGTGACCAGAACCTAACTCTTGTTTATATCAGTAAGCCTATGGTTGTTAAATTGTTGTCCTTATACCTTGTTTCACTGACGTCACAGTTTCCAAGAACCTATTGACAATGGTAAATGAGAACTTACTGTACATATGATCTCTTGCTCCAAATTTCTCAGTATGGCCTTAAAGTTATAGCTATAATTACCTGAAATGTTTTGATAACCTCGTAGGTACAAGGTACATTGGAAATGAAGAGGAAGGGTTGCCCTAGAATACAGTGGGGCTGAAAGGCTATCAGATGCTTGGAAAGATAAGCAGGAAAGGGAGGAGGCATTGCATTATACATCTGCACATGATCTTGGCCTAAGAAATAGGAAACCGAATGAAAAAGAGTTTTTGTGCTAAG
Source organism: Myotis daubentonii (assembly GCF_963259705.1). Taxonomy (NCBI): domain Eukaryota; kingdom Metazoa; phylum Chordata; class Mammalia; order Chiroptera; family Vespertilionidae; genus Myotis; species Myotis daubentonii. The sequence goes on along the minus strand of NC_081842.1, from coordinate 211,269,762 downwards.
GTGAAGTGAGTAAAATGGAGCACTGTCTGCTCTCAGTTGACATGGGAGAAACAATAAGGTGAGATGGGCTTCTTTGAGCAACCCACAATGGATCGTGAGGGAAAATATTAAAGACCAAATATAGACATGCTTTTCAAAAACTAACAGGTCACAAATATCAAACAGGTACGTCAGTGTTTGTGGGATTTGGTTCTTACTGTAGGAGTTTTTGTAATCAACGAGGGTTTACTGATGTGTTCTTTATGGTAGAAAAGAATTAGGCAAGAACCTAGAGGTAGGCAAAAACTTTGCTGGTAGTGACCGTACAGTGATGAAAGGTATTCCCACAAAAATGTGCGAGCAGGGCATGTCTGCTCTAGTGAAGGGTTGGAAATAGATGTTTTCACTTAAAGTTTCTTCCAGTTTGGAGAATCTGCCACTGACTAAATGTATGAAGTTGGGCAAGTGTAAACCCCCCACATGTCAGTTTCCTTATCCATGAAATAGGAATAAATACTAACAGTTCCTAGCCTGGCCAGCATGGCTCAGTGGTTGAGCATCGACCTATGAACCAGGAGGTCACAGTTCGATTTCCAGTCAGGGCACATGCCCGGGTTATAGCTTGGTCCCCAGTAGGGGGCGTGCAGGAGGCAGCCAATCAATGATTCTCTCTCATCATTGATGTTTCTCTCTTTTTCCTTCTCCCTCCCTCTCTGAAATAAATATATATATTAAAAAAAGTTCTCTCTTTTTTAAAGGAGTTTATTGGCTGTGCCTTTATTCAGTGTACCAGTTATCATTGCTTTGTGAAAAGCCACCCCAGATACTCATTCTTTTGTGCTCACAGATCCTGTGGGTCAGGAATTCAAAAAGAGTAGAGTGGAGATGGTTCCATGATGACTTGGGCATCAGCTTGGAAGACTCAAAGGTTAGAGATGACTCAACAGCTGGTGTTGAAATCAACTGGAAGTATCTTCATTTATGTGTTTCATGGGTTTTCCTGATAATTGGCTTTGATCTCAGGTGGTTTATTGCCTGGAACATCTACACATGTTCTCTCCATGTTGTCTCACTACCTGGGGTAATTTGGGCTTCCTCACAGTATGGCTGCTGGGTTCCAAGAGCAAGTGTTCCAAATGAATGAGGCAGCCAGGCTGGTGTGGCTCAGTGGTTGAGCATTGACCTGTGAATCAGGAGGTCACGGTTCGATTCCTGTTCAGGTCACATTCCCAGGCTGTGGGCTTAATCCCCAGTAGGGGGCTTGCAAGAGGCAGCCAATCAATGATTCTCTCTCATCAGTGTTTCTATCTCCTATCTCTCCCTCCCTCTCTGAAGTCAATTATACACACACACACACACACACACACACACACACACACACACTAGAGGCCTGGTGTATGAAAATTTGTGCACTCAGGGTGGTCCCTCAGCCCAGCTTGTGCCCTCTCGCAGTCCGGGACCCCTCGGGGTATGTCCACCTGCCAGTCAGACATCCCTCTGGCAGCCCAGGAGCCCTCGGGGGATGTCCGACTGCGGCTTAGGGGTGCTGGCCTAAGCCGCAGTCGGACATCTTTAGCACTGCTGAAGAGGCAGGAGAGGCTTCTGTTACTGCCACTGAGCTAGCAGCCGTCAGCTCAGCTTGTGGCTGAGTGGAGCTCTCCCTGCGGGAGTGCACTGACCACCAGGAGACAGCTCCTACATTGAGTGTCTACCCGTTGGTGGCCAGTGCACGTCATAGTGACTGGTCATTCCACCATTAGGGTCAATTTGCATATTACCCTTTTATTATATAGGATTATTATATAGGATACACACACACACACACATATACACACACATACACATATATATATTAGCTTATGCCTGGTTATATATATACACACATACATACATACTAATATGTATATACATATATGTGTGTATACATATATGTATACACATAAGCTATATTGGCTTTTATGACCTATCCTAAGAACCAGGCATAAGCTATATTGGCTTTTATGACCTAGCCTCAGAAGTCACACAATGGTACTTATGCCAGAATCCATCTGCCGTGATTCAAATGGAAGGATATACACCCCATCTCTTAATGGGAGGAATATCACAATATTGTTGTGGAAAGATCATGTAAGATGGGAGATACTGTCATGACCATCTTTGGAAAATAAAACCTGTCACACCTGGACACCTGAGCACTACTAGAAAAAAAATGGAACAGAAAAAGTAATCAATCCATAATTCGAACTCCAACTGAATCCTTGACACTAGCTGGCAACCCTACATCATTTCTCTGCTGAACTTGCTTCAACTTGGCAATGGTTATTTCAAACCTCTGCTGTAATAAGCACTATTTATGTCTCACCTAATACTCATTTCTCACCCCTTTTTCTCTGTCCCCATCCTTTGAGGAGGTGCGAAAAGCTAAACACTCACTTTCCTAGCCTTTCTTGCATCTTTGTGACATAGTTCTGGTTAGTGAGATGTAAACAGAAGCCAACTGGGGCACTTCTGGGAAAGCTCTTGCCTTGAAAAAGAACTAATGCATGGAGTGGAGGCAGCCAGCCATACTGTGACCCTCAGCAAAGCCCCTCAGCCCCCATCCCCTACCTCCACTTTATTTTCCACAGATGACCTCTCCTCCTTTACAGAAAAAAAAAAAAAAAGTCTTCAGCTGGTCATTTTCTTGTGTTAACATAAGAAATATTCAAACCTGTAAAGAATTTTTGTGAGTGTGTTTGATCCAAACTGTCCATAGTTGCCTGGAAGCATGATCTCAACGTAAGTAGGTTACATGAACTCCATTAGTGATAGATTAGGGAGGTGGGAGGAAGCAAAGTGGGGAAACCTCTGGGATTGAGTAAAAAAAAAAAGGATAGGCACTTCTTTTACACAGGTGGGTACAGGATAAATAATAGGCAACAATTAACAAGACAACAATAACACTGAGGGAGTTTTTGTGCTCTGCACCCTGCCCCCTGGCGCATAGCTTGCGCCCTGAGGGGCCTGGAAAAAAGGGACGCTACAAGTTACCCTGACATTCCACAGGTATGTTATCTTAGATGCCAAAAGACCAATAGGCTCAGTAAAGATCGAAGATACTGGCCTAAGACTTTACGACTCATTATAAACTGATTTTTAATTAAAAGGTTTTAATTTCAGACCATCCTTTGTGGTTACTTTAGGTCTTAGTTTGCAAGGCCACTACACAGGCCTTCCCTGATTAGTCAGGCTAGCTAGCATGTGGCTCCTTTTCATATATTTGTCACCAAACCTACCTACCACCTGCTTGCATGCCATCCTGTTTCCTCCTTCCCTTCCATTATAATAGAAGAGGGGTCCCTACTCTATGGATGGGTGAGTAGGGGGAAAACAGGGAGATGCCAATCTTGCACCCATTTTCTCTTTCTCTTTCTGTTTTGGCTTTCTGACTCATGGTCACTCATCAGCTATGTGGCCTAAACAGGCCATGGAAATAGCAAATACTTTATCCCGTGGATTCTAAGCCCAATAAAGGCCCTGCACTAGTTGTTGGGGCCTGCCAGGGCCAGGAAAGAGACCGCCCAAGGAGAGAAAACTATTTACAAGGCGGGGGAATGAAGCCTTCCTTGGAGGAAGTGCATCCCCATGTGGCTGGGAGAGCAGAGAGTAGGAAGGGCTGGAGGGGAGGACGGGCCAGAGGTCGCAAAGGTCTATGGACCAGGCAGGGCAATGGTTTTGGTTTTAACCCTAAATCATTGGGACAGGAAGTGAATTAATCCCTCTGAGCCTCAATCTTGACTTGGGAAAACATGTTTTAGAACTGTGCTCAGATCTCAGTCTCCTATACTTGCTTCTGAGTTCCTTAAGGACAAAGACCTGTATTTCTTTTTTTAAAATATATTTTTATTGATTTTTTACAGAGAGGAAGGGAGATGGATAGAGAGTTAGAAACATCGATGAGATAGAAACATCGACCAGCTGCCTCCTGCACACCTCCTACTGGGGATGTGCCCGCAACCAAGGTACATGCCCTTGACCGGAATCGAACCTGGGACCCTTCAGTCCACAGGCCGAGGCTCTATCCACCGAGCTAAACCGGTTTTGGCAAGACCTGTATTTCTTACGCATCTTTGCAACCACATGATAAGCGCTTCAACAAATGCCTGTCGGATGAATGAATGATACTGCGCAGTCCTCTGCAGACTTAGTTATTAAACCAACCCGTGAATACTCTCTTTCCTCTTCTCCCTCCCTCTCCCCTCCCACAGCCCCGCCCGGGATTTTTCTGGCTTCCCGCCACCCTTCCCCGCCCCGCCCCGCCCCGCCCCGCCCCGCCCTTACGCTGCGTCGCGAAGGCGGAGCGGGCGGGCGGGCTTTACGGCAGCCGCGTTGCGGCGGGGCGGGGCGGGGCGGGCGCGCTTGGCGGCAGCGGTGGGAGGCAGCCCGGCTGGCGGCAGACGGAGGCGCAGGCGGTGGCGGCGGCCGTGCTCGCTCGTCAGGGCGGGTGGGAGGGAGTCGCTGAGCGTGTGTGAGGGAGGGAAGGAGCTCGCGGTGGAGCTCGCAGCCCGCGCTGTCTTCCCGCAGCCCCAGCCAGGCCCCGCCGCCGCCCGCAGCCCTGCGCCGAGTCCGGGCCGAGCCGAACAGAACCGAGCTGGGTCAGGCCGGGGCCATGCTGCTCACCGTGTACTGCGTGCGGAGGGACCTCTCCGAGGTGACCTTTTCCCTCCAGGTCGACGCCGACTTCGAGCTGCACAACTTCCGCGCGCTGTGCGAGCTCGAGTCGGGCATCCCCGCCGCCGAGAGCCAGGTACGCCGGGCAGCGAGCGGGGCCTCCCGCGGAGCGGGCCCTCCCTCCCGGGGGCCTCACGCCTTCCCCTGCTGCTGGGGAAGGCATGGCGGGGGGCGGGAGGGGAGCGGGATGGGCATTTCTCAGCTCGCCCCCGCATCCGGAGGGAGCTGGAGCCGGTGGCTGCCCCCACTCACTCCCGGGGTGGGTGGGGTGGGTGGGGTGCGGTGCTGGGGGAGGAAGTGGGGGACCTGACCGCCGGCGCACCCACTGCGGCCGGAGGGGCGCGTGGCCGGCCGTGCGGCCCGCCCTGCCTCCCGGCTCTTCGGCCCGTTCTCCTTGAAGAGCCCCGGTTTGGGGTGTCGTCGTGCATCTAGGAAGAAGCCCTCGGTCTGCACGAGTTCGTGCATCCTGCTTCCCCAACCAGAAATACCAGTTTGGATCCCCGGTAGCTGTCCATCTGCATTTTGGAGAGGGTTCCTGCTTAAGGAAACGCAATTTACCTTTAAATGTACGGATTTGCACTCCTCCGTGAAGGAAAAAGTTTGAAGCTGGCACTGCCTTGTTTTGAGGCCTTTAGAAATGCGTCCCCGCCCCCCCGCTCCCCCCCCCCCACATTGGTTTCTGGTTAAATTTCTTTTAAAAACAAAAAAACAGTCATTAGTGCAATTCAAACTGTTTGCGTGTCTGGTTTCTTCCCTGGTAGGCCAAAATCCCTGTTTCAGTTCACAATTGAGAGTTTGGGCCCGTCCAAAGCTCGGTGCTTTATGAGGATCTTTGCTTTAAAAATGGCCTGTGCGCTCTGTGATTGGCATGTCTCAATTCCCTACCCTGCTGGGTAGGAGTTCAGCTGCTCTTGCATGTTTTAAATAAGCTAAGCAGTTTATCCTCAGAATGCGTTGGGGCTGCCACTAAACAGAACTGGAGACAGTAACACTGGCTTTCACACTACCAGTGAAATCCTGACTTGATGAGTCTAAAATATTAAGAAAATTGAAGAAGTTCTCCAAGGTCCCAGAAGGTAAAATCTTGATTTCCTACTGCAGTTATGAAATAGTTCCAAAACACTATTGCCCAACTGCAGTTGCTCTGCTCTGTGATATCATAAACACATGGGTTAATATTTTCTTCAGAAGTGAGTCTGGTTCCTTTACACTGTGAATTTCAGAACTTCGGCATAAAGCTGAATATCAAAAAGAATTTATCTCAAGGCGCACAGTGTCACCCAAATACGCATTCTGGCAAAAGCTACAAAGAAATTGGTAAGAGGGGTTTTTTGTAACTTCTATGAGGACCCAGTTCCTGTCAATCAATCCTTCAGGTGGAGAGTAGGAAAGGACAGTTTAAATAGGGAGGGAAATTTAACTCATATTTTTGAAGGTGGTTTTAAACCCCCACTGTTCTCCCTGGGGCTGTTGTATTACCCTGGTTATAATCACCAGCTGGTAGGGGAAATAAAATTAAAAGTGTAAATTGATTTTGTTATTGGGGCTTGGGAGAAGGCAGATGTAACAAGATCTAAATAAAGAGGGTGTCAGGCTGAAAAACAATTGTATGGTTAAAACAGGCATTGTTCTCTGCCAGCTTAGAATGTTAAGAGTACCTTGCCAGTTGAACAACAAGTCTAACTCCAAATCCTTTCTTATTCGCTAGGTCAACATTTGGCATTTACTTCCCTCCTAAGCCATATTAGCATATGGAAGCCTGGGCTCCAGCTAGTGTTAAGCCTGTATTACATAGCTGTAAACAACTCCTGTTTTTCAAGTCTGTTCTGTCGCCCTTATTGTAACCTAACACTATCTATTTTAAGATGTCTGGTGGTCGGTTGTCTTTCAGTTGCTTGCCCATCAGGCAGGAACGGAATCCACCCTAGACACTTGAGTCATTTCCTTTCACCAAATCATAATAGTAAACATCATTATGGTTTTGCCCATACTTGCTCACTTGAGGTACCCCCATCTGTACCTCCCAGGATTCTCCCATGTTACTCATCTTCCCTTCCTCCCTCTCATTGTCTCTACCTCGTTCTTCTTATTTACCTTCTCCTTTCTCACCCTTCACTTCCGTTTCTAAAAGGAATATATATATTTATGTTCCTGGCTATTCTGTCCTGTCACTGTGTCCAGACCACTGATCTCCATACTTTTTCAGTCATGTATCCCTCTGAGTAAAATGTTTTGAAACATACATCTTTGTGATGTATGTAAGATATAAAGTAAGTTATATACCCAAACTGTTATGTGCGTGTATATTGCATATGTGATGACTGTAAATATCAATTACATATACATGAAGTAATAATATCTTCTGTGCCTGTTTATAATGTTCAGAATAGAATTAAAAGGAGGATAAAAATGAAATGGAAATTCTAATATTTTTTCTGTTTTCTTTCTACATCCTTAAAATATTACCTTGCATTGAGGATTACTGGTTTAGAATTAAGTCTTTCACAACATCATCAACTGTGCATGAGCAAACACTTGGAAAAGGTGTTAATTTTTAACATCTCTGGTCTGATTATAGTAGTTATAACGTGATGATAACAAATTTAGAATAGAAGCCATCTCTACTGTACATGTGACTGAAGCTGGGTGTGTTCCATCTCTTAATACAAGTGTGGGCTTGGAAGCCAGACATGGTTTTTTGATGCTTTGATGCAGACCTGGCTGGGCAAACTTCAAACAGTTACCGAACTTAGCTTCACTTGAATGTCTGTATTTTTGAAACACTGTTATAATTTACCCCTGTAGGTGGCATGTGGTAAAGAGGGTGCGAAATGTGTAAGGACTCTCAAATGAAAGACATTTAAATGCCAAATAATAGCAACAACTGTATGATCCTGGAAGCGCAGCTCTGCACACAGCATGAGTTGTGGTTTGTAAAATACTATTTTAAACCAGTGGAAACTGAAATTTTCTATTGTAGCTGGTTTGGGCATGTTTAGTTTTGCAGGTAATGTTCATGTATTTTTTTCCCCTTGATAAATACTATGTAGTCATTATAGAAAATTTGTAACATAAAGAACCCAATTACTTATTACCTCTTAACTTTTAGATAACTGCAGTTTACTTTTTAATGTATTTTTTATAGTCTTTTCTTCCCGTTATATAGTTAAAATGTGTTTTTTAAACATGGCCTGAACTGTATAAACAATAGCTTCAGCCAACACTAAGCATTTTCCTATATATTATAAACTCTTCAAATTCATTACTGTAATGGCTAAACGATATGCCATCATATAGATGTACTACAGTTTATTTAACAAGTTATCTATGACTGGGTATTAGAATTAGGGGAAATTAGAAGCAGTTATGGGTAACATTTCCATGGATATCTATATATTTAAGGCTTTCTCTTCATTTCTAAATATTTTCTCAGGATAAATTCTTATGGAATTGTCAGGTCTTTTGAAAGGCTTTTGGAAACTGTTGCCAAGTTATCTTTCAATCAAGCCATTACTTGGAATAGTGTGTATAGATCACTTGGCATATAGTGGGTTTTCAATTCATGGTAGATATTGTCATGAAGCCATTCCGATTGATTCCAAGGGTGTGTGGCCAGTTTGTGGTCCTTAATGCTAGAAAGAGTGTTAGGATTTCTGTTCAGAGATCAGAAGACATTTTACATCATCCTTAAAGGTCTTGGAGTTGTGTGAATTAGTTTATTGTTAAATATTGGTTAAGATTAGAATCCAATCTCAGGTGCTTCCTGGAGTGAGCACCAGCAGCGTGCCCCTTCTGCAGATTAAAACCTATAGCTGTAGGAATTGTATGTCCTTATAACTGTCAAAACTTCCATCTTGAGCTTTGTACGTTTTTTAAAAAATATTTTTATTGATTTCAGAGAGGAAGGGAGAAGGAGAGAGGTAGAAACATCAATGATGAGAATCATCCATCGGCTGCCCCCTGCATGCCCTCTACTGGCGATCAAGCCCGCAACCTGGGCATGTGCCCTTGGCCAGAATCGAACCTGGGACCCTTCAGTCCTCAGGCCAACGCTCTATCCACTGAGCCAAACCGGCTAGGGCTGAGCTTTGTACGTTTGAGTTGGGTGTTACGAATGGTGGGAAGCCTCATCAGTGCCGTTACTAAAACTCGTTTTGCTTTTGGTGGATATTTGAAACCAGGGTCTGATGGACACTTCTATTAAGTTAGAAAATCATTCAGATTTATTTTGGGACCTAAGCTGCAAAATAATTATCTTTCTTAGACGTTAACACCTATTTTAACAACAAAAGATTAGTTCTTTGCGGCAATGATAATTTCATCTAAGCTTTTGTTTATTTCATTTGTGTCCTTGGATTAAAATGGAACATACCTGGCGCTTTGTCACGGGGAAGAATGTTGGCCCCTCACTCATATTCTCCAGTCTGGTATTTTCATTTTTATTTTAAAATATGTTTTTATTGATTTTAGAGAGGAAAGGAGGAGAGAAAGATAGAAATATCAATGATGAGAGAGAATCATTGATTGGCTGCCTCCTGCGCGCGCGCGCGCACACACACACACACACACACACCCTTACTGGGGACCGAGCCCACAACCCGGGCATGTGACCTTGACCAGAATTTAACCCGGAACCCTTCAGTCTGCAGGTTGATGCTCTACCCATTGAGCCAACCAGCTAGGGCCAGTCTAGTATTTTTAGGAAGTTGGGGCCGATAGCAATATTCCATTAGTGATTATCAAGGCTTACCTGGTACATTTTTGTTGTTAGATCAGGCTTCCCTCCTTTAAAAAGAAATTGTATGTCTTCTGAGGAAAGGCTGTGCTAGCCCAATGGTGGAGGGTGTACGGCATCTGTGAAGTTGGTTCCCACAGAGTGAGGGCTTGGTAGTGTTCCTTGTCTGGGTTCAGGGCAGGGGATGCATTGAACAGTGGACACTGGTTTGATCCTCCTGGTGAGTATAGGCCCTTAATGGTAGATGGCTTAGTAGCTCCTGTTAAGGTCACCCAGAACACTTTAGACTTAGGTGTAGGAAAGGTGTGTGTGGTACCTGCGAATTCCCGCGTGTGGGCTTTAGAGTCAGGCTGCTGTGGCCCCACTCCCAGTTCTCATTGATAGCTATGTAGCTTCAGGTCACTCATCTGTTTCCCTGTCCATAAAATGGGACATATAGGCAGTGCCCTCCCGGTCCTGGATCTGCCTCTTGCTTCAACAGTGTTTGGACGGAACAGACCCCGGGACGCCCCTTCTTCCAGCCTCCGGCCATTCCTGCGTCTTATCCAGTCACCACCTTCAGAACCACCTCCGGGACCAGCCAACACACCGGGTTTTTTCTACCTTAACTCCTTATTGCCGAACAACCATGAGCTCCAAATTCGTCAGAATTATTCCACTGAGGTGGAGGTTGCGGTCAATCGCCTGGCCAGCCTGCATCTGCGGGCCTCCTACACCCACCTCTGGGCTACTATTTCAACTTTGACGATGTGGCTCTTGAGGGTGTGGGGCCACTTCTTCCTCGAGTTGGCGGAGAACAAGAGTGAGGGTGCTGAGCATCTCTTAACGTTGCAAAACAAGCGTGGCCGGCGCATTCTCTTCCAGGCCGTGCTGAAGCCTCCCAAGGTGAGTGGGCAAAACTCAGGATGCCATGGAAGCCGCCCTGGCCTTGGAGAAGAACCTGAACCAGGCCCTTTTGGAGCTGCATGCCCTGGGTTCTACCCGTGCAGACCCTCATCTCTGTGACTTCCTGGAGAACCACTTCCTGGCTGAGGAGGTGAAACACATCAAGAAGATGGGCGACACCTGACTCACCTCCGCAGGCTGGCCACACCCCAGGCTGGGCTGGGCGAGTATCTCTTCGAAAGGCTCACCCTCGAGCATGACTAGGAGCCTTTGGAGCCCAGAGGCCCCTCTGCATCCTCCTGGTGTCTCTGGCTTTTACCTGAGCCTCTTCCTGAAACTACTAGTCATTCTTTTAACCTCCCTGAAGCCCTCTCCCATGCATTGGACCAAATGAGACAATAAAGCTATTTGCAGGGGAAAAAATAAAGGGACAAATAATGCCTGCTTAAGGTGATTATGAGACTTAAATGAGAGGATATGAGGATTAAGTGGGAGACTAAGAACCTGGTGTGATGTTGGCTCTTCATGGAAGTTCTCAGTGGTAGCTGTCTGCCTACGGTTTTAATAGGCTTTCCATGTGTCATTTCCAGCCTGAAGAGAACTTGGTGATCCTGTGGATGGGAGCATTCTGACTCTCCTGGTTTTGATTTCTTGTAGATAATTAAATGCTCTCTTACAAGTACAGTTAGAATATGTCGCCTGATTGCTTATCTCTAAATATACTGATTGTTGAACTTGTGAACCTGGAAAATTAAGAAGTAAGCCTTGGACCCACTGGTACCTTCATTGTGGTGGCTTCATAATGTTGACACTTCGTGAGCTTCTGCATGGCATTACTCTTGGCACACCCCTTCTTTCTTGCTGTACACTTCAACCTGGGACACTGGCCATTTCAGACTTATGGTGGTTTTTTCAAGCAATCCTACAAGTTATGGAATGACTCTTGGGTTGTATTGCAAACAACCTGTGTTGATTCTGGTGTGCTTTTTATTGTGAGATATATACTTAAGGGAGTGTGAATAGGTTGATGGTGATAGTTGCAACCTGTTGTAACATTTTAAGTTTGCAAGTGAGGGAACTAACAATACTTTCTAGTCATGTATAAAACGTACTAGAGGCCGGGTGCATGAAATTCATGCAAAAAGGGGGGGAGGTGTTCCCTCAGCCCAGCCTGCACCCTCTCCAATCCGGGACCATTGGCTCCTAACTGCTCACCTGCCTGTCTGATCGCCCCTTACTGCCCCCTCACCTCCTGCCCCACGCAGCCTGCTGTTCACTTGTTTGGTTGTCCCTCACTAACCCCCCCCCCCCCCCCCCCGGCCCACCTGGTCGCCCCACGCAGCCTGCTGTTCAGTCATTTGGTCGTTCCTCACTAACCCCCCTGCCAGCCTGGTCGCCCCATGCAGCCTTCTATTCGGTTGTTACTGTGACGGCATCCTGGACAATTTGCATATTCTTCTATTAGTATAGGTAACTGGTCCTATAAACTCTGCAAATCAATGTTTTGCTCATCCCCAGAACTTTTTTTACATTGGAGGGAACTACATTCAGTTTCCTGTTAGTTCTGTTCCTCATTTCAGTGTAAATTCTGAGAGCAGATATGACAGATCATATTTCTCCTCTTTAAATCCTGGGTGTTTCAGGTTCTGTGTCAGGCAGTCTTAGCTATACAAGTTATGAGGACATGTGAGGAAACACTATAAAATGGGAGTGTAGCAGAGAGGCCTGGAAGAGACAGCTGTAATGATGATCTAGCCCCACTGCTTGCCTAACAAATGAGAAGTGGGATGCCTGGACCAGCTGAGTGACAGGCCCCTGTCAGAGCCAGGACAGGACTGAAGCCTCACTTTGCATGTGGCCTGTGAAAAGCGAATTGTTAGGAAGAAACCCTTTCAAAGTTTGAATGTCCCTCTGGAGTATAATGATGCAGGGAGGTTTTATGTTCCTTCATGGTAAAATTATAGCTCGCCCTCTGTGTGTTCCTGTTCTTTCCAGAGCACATTGTTTCACCTATTTTTATGCTCCCAAGCTTTCTTCGGTGTTTGATTGCACATCGTCAAAATATATCTTTTTCATTTTATTTATTGATTTTTAGAGGGAGGGAGGGAGGAAGATAGGACGATTGATTTGTTGTTCTGCTTATTTATTCATTGGTTGATTCTTGTGTGTGCCCTGATGGGATTGAACCCGAAACCTTGATATATCTGGACAGTGCTTTAACCAACTGAGCTACCCAGCCAAGGCCCATAAAAATCGTTTTATTAGTAGTACATCCCTGTTCCTTTTTTCCACCTGTGCTTAATCGTTCTCTTGGAATGTCTTCCACTTTTATCTTCCACTCATAAACATGAGTGATAAAACCTTGGGGATATGAAAAAGTTGGGGGGAGAAAGAATGCAGGAAGGTTGGTGTTTGGGAACCTTTTAGACTTGCTAGTGTGCAAGATCATTTTAAAAATGGACACATTGGGTCCTGGCCATGTGGCTCAGTTGGTTGGAGCGTCCTGTAAACCTGAAGGTTGCGGGTTCAATGCCCAATCAGGGCACCTACCTACCTAGGTTGTGGGTTCGATCCCCAGTTGGGGCGTGTACGAGAGGCAACCAATTAATGTTTCTCTCTTTCCTTCCCTTCCTCTCTCTAAAATCAATGAACACATCCTTGGGTAAGGATTAAAAAACAAATAAATAATGGACACATTGGGATGTAATGTTCAGTGTGTTAACTAAAGGTAATACTATGTCATATATTTGAAAGTTACTAAGATAGTAAGTTTTAAAAGTAAATTTTAAAAGTTATCACGGGGGAAAAATTGTAACGATGTGAGGTGATGGATGGTTAATTTATTGTGATCATTTCGCAAAATACGCATATCAAACCATGGTGTATATCTAAAAATAATACCGGTTTTTATGTCAGTTCTATCTCACTAAAACTGGGGGAGGGGGGTTATGCACGCATTATTTAATAGTATTGTAGTTTGCATACTGAGAGTAAATCATTCCCATTTCCCTCTCTGCTCAAAGTGAAATCTGAACTTATATCCACTACTTCCATAGACTCATTCGTCCTTTAATTCGACAAATACTTGGGCATTATTTATCTGACAGGACCTGTTCTGGGCATTTGGGATGTGGCAAGCAAAGCAAGGTCCTTGTCCTCAAGTAGTTTACATTTTAGTGGGTGCAGGAGGACAAAAAAGAAATAAATATGTGTTAGGTGAAGGTGATGAGAAAAGGCCTCTGAAAAGGTAATGTTTGATCAGAGACCTAAAAATGACTTGAAAGAACATTCCTCGGGTAGCGAGAAAGCAAGTGGAACGGCCTTGAGAGGAAGTCGTCGTTACTTGAGAAACAGCAATCGTGGTGTGAGATCAGGTCAGAGGGAGCCTAGAGGTGGTGAGAAGGCCTGGCTTTATTCTAGGTGTGATGGGAAACCGTTGGAGGGTTGTGCAGGAAGTGACACTATCTGATGAAGAGGAAACCTGGTCTCCCTTGCTCCGTGGTACTTCTCCGTGCTTTGTACTGTGACATCTTTTCTGGTTGTAGATTGTCCATGCTGAAAGACCTCTCACAGACAACCACAGGTCTCTGGCTTCTTACGGCTTGAAAGATGGAGATGTCGTGATTTTACGACAGAAGGAGAATGTGGACCCTCGACCTTCACAGTTTCCAAGTAAGACATCTCGAAATGGGTTAGCATCCCCGACACAAGCATGAGTAGGTAGCATAGCGTAGTGGTCAGAGTTTTGGATTCGCTTTTGATTCAGACTACTAGGGTGCAGATCCTGACTCTGCCCCTTGAAGTCAACTCCTAGAGTTGATGTGAGAATAATGCTTGTAGGTCCCTCCCCAGCACCAATCATGCACCAGTAGGGTCCCTTGGCCTGACCTGTGCCCTCTCCCAATCTGGGACCCCTCGAGGGATGTCGGAGAGCCAGTATTGGCCCAATCCCCGCAGGCCAGGCCAAGGGATGCCACCGGTGCATGGATTCATGCACTGGGCCTCTGGTCAAATATAAAGTCTAAGAGTTCCCAAACCACCAAACCAAGATGGCGGCATAGGTAAACACCGGAGTTTGCTGCCTCGAAAAGCCACTTCAAAAATACAACTAAAAGACGGAACGGACATCATCCAGAACCACAGGAGGATAATGCTTGTAGAACCTTCAGCACATAGCAAGCCCTCAATGTTAGCTTCTGTTGTTATCAATGATAATTTTGTCCTTGGGAAGGACTTGGAGAGACTCCACATGCCTGATTGCTGACTGACATGCTGTGTTGTGTCTGGGGTTCAGTAGCAGGTCTTTGCAGTCAGCCAGGTACTCACGTGATCTAACTCGGATGTAAGGGAAGAGATTCCTCTTTACAATTTATTATCATTAACAGATGAAACTCTGATTTTACTTATTTATTTATTTAGAGGAAGGGAGGGAGAAAGGGGGAGAAACATCAGTCGGTTGTCTCCCAGATATGCCCTGACCAGGGATCAAACCCGCAACCTGGGTATGTGTCCTGACTGGGAATCAAGCCCACCACCTTTTGGTGCACGGGAAGATGTTCCAACCAACTGAGCCACACTAGCCAGAGCTGAAACTCTGATTTTCAATTACGTCTTCTAAGTTACATAGCTAATAAGGGAAGGCATAGGAATTAAGACTCGGTGCTTTTCTATTATACTGAACTTTATGAATAGTAAGCAGCTAAGCCACTAACTTCTGGTTCTTTCTCACTGCCTCCGTTAATCATGTAAAAAGAAGAAAGGATTCTTTATCTTAGGTGTTCCACCCAGGGTAGGTGTTTATAATTTTGAATCTGTGCATTGAATTTAAGAGGTTTCTGTGTCCCTGAAATAAGAAGCAGAATTGTGAGGGTGTGGGCATTTGATGGGGACAGGGCTCATAACTTGCTTAAGGTACTCAAAGGGGTTTTTGATCTACCAAAGTTTATTATAAGGTTCTGATGTGGAACTACTTGATGAGATGTATGAGTTTTTCTCCACTCCCTATCATATCCTGATAGGCTTCTTTAAACAGTGTTTATTCTCCAGGTCACTTGGTTTTAAAATTGATCGTAACAATGATAGGTGTCCAGGTGATGCCAGTCTCTAGCTTGGAGCACAGTGCTTCCATTCAGCCTGGAACTGGGCTAGAAGAGATCACTGGCAGGGTTCCTCCCGGATTTGGATTACATTACTCCCTGGGGCTGCTGGTAAACTTCAGAAAGAGTAGTGGCTCCAATATGCCAGTCATTGAAAACCAAATCTTCCTTTGAATAAGTTGGTGAGATTATTAGCTCTGGAAACATAGCTGGCTTTTTCTGGACTGCCCTATATGGACAAGAGAGCCACTAGGTGAGGGAGAGAATGGGATCTGGTCTACAAGGTAAACAAGTTTTTCAAAATTTTTCTGAAGTGAACAGATTCTCCAGATAAGTGTAACAGGGTTGGAGGTAAAATTTCTCAACCCACAAAGAAGGCCTGCCCATATGTGTCCTGCTAATTGGTATAGTTTCCCTCACAAAGATCATGCCATTCACTTCACCTTTTCATTGGTTGGAAGTTCGTACACATGCACTACTAACTGCCCGCTGAGGTCTAGCTGAAGAAAGTGACTGGTTGGACCCATGCTAAGAGACAGAAAGAAACCTTATGCCCAAGTTTAAGCATTTCCTCCTATTTGAGGTCCAAAAGGCTTCAGGATAGCCCCAGGCTTGGGACACGTGTGACCATCATCTGCATGTTGTGATTGGAGAAATGTGGATTTATTCAGTCCTCGCCCCTCATCCTGGCTCTACTTCTCTATTCTTCTTTTAAAAAATAAAAGTTTTTAAGTAATAGTTTTATTGAGATCATTCACATACCACACAATTCTCTCATTTGGAGGATACAATGCGATGATTTTTAATATATTGAGAGTTGTGCAACCATCACTACCATCAGTTATAGCACATTCATCACTTTAAAAAGGAACCCTGTAATTCTTCATCTTCCCTCAAGCCTCCCAGCCCTGGCAACCATTGGTCCACTGTCTCTGTGTATTTTCCTATTCTGGATATTCCATATAAATAGAATCATACAATATTTGGGTCCTTTGTGTAAGGCTCCCTTTCTTTTTACTTTTAGTTTAATAAGTCAGCTCAGCCTGGAGTGTAGGGCCTGTTGTGTCTGTTAGTGTACTCAGCACTGGGAACCTGTGCACGTTATGTTTCTTCTGTTTTTCTCTCTTGTAAAATGATTACACCTGCGAGCTCCCCGGAGCTATCGGTAGAGTTTGCAGTGAAGCACAGATGGACAAAGACCTACTATGTACAACACAGGCTTGTAGGATTTAACATCGGTCATTTGTGCTGTGCGCTTGATAAGTATAGTATTCTTTACCAGGGTGTCAGGGTCCTCAGAGCATATTTCAAAGCAGACCACAGTTCTCCTTAAGAACGACATCAATTTTTGTAGTTACATTTAAGACTAGCTTTACTTTTTTTAAAAACAAAAACATCTATTTTATGATATTTTATAAGCCAATAATGTGGGGTCACTACCATAGTCTCCCCCCTCTCCTCGTATTTTTCCTACCTGTTCACTCTCAGGCTGCAGTCTTTATATTCAAAGTCAACATGAGAAACTGGAGCAAGGGAGGGGCCATTAGTATATCTGCGATCACCGCTTACTATGTTATATACCGTGTATGAGCTCATGTTCTGTTTCCGTCAGATGCTTGTTTTCACGGATCATCTAAAGTAAACAATCACTTTTCCTCAACAGACTTACCCCGAATAGACTTCCGCAGTATATCTGTGCCTGGCACCTCGAGCTCCCGGCAGCGGCAGCCACCCGGAGCACAGCAGTCCCACTCATCTCCCGGAGAACTAGCTTTATCTCCGCAGGGCTTGGACAATCCAGCCTTGCTCCGAGACATGTTGCTGGCCAACCCCCATGAGCTGTCCTTACTGAAGGAACGCAACCCGCCCCTGGCAGATGCTCTGCTCAGTGGAGATCTCGGTAAGTTAATCTGAAAGGCTGTCAAGTTGACTGAGGAGAAGTAGTGTATCATAGCAGGTGGGGAGAATGGGTTACAACTAGTGTGTTCAGCCCACTATGGCACATGAGTTATTGAACATATCAGTTGGTCTTTGAAAGGTAAGTTAGTGCTAATGTTGAAGGCTGAGTTAATGACAGTAGTGACAAAATTTTAGGGCTGCATAGAGTCCCGAAGTCCAGCTAAACCAGCCCCTTCCATTTACTCTTTTTTTCCTAATTATTTCAGCAGCACATAATCCAGGTACTGATATTTTAACCTGTTTAGTTAGACCTTCAATTAAAGAGAGCGCCAGTAAGCCTATTGATGCTTGTTAGTTACAGGAAACAGGTCTGAGGCCTGAGGCCTGTGTGGCAAATTGAACCCCCTTACTCTCATCCATGCCAAGTTTAATGAAGGGGTTGTTACCAGCAGTCTATTTGGAGCTGTACTTGAGCCATTCTTTCATTTCACAGAACGTTTATTTTTAGTCCTCTTTATGAGTCAAGTTTTCTCTGTAAATTTCTCCCATTTTACGAAACTGTCCTGATTAAATTTTAAAACATAACAGATACTTAACAACTCATTTCTTAACCATTTTGTAAATTGAAGTAATATTTACCTACAGAGAAATTCGCAGATTTTATGTATACAGTTTGAGTTTTGGCTGACTCATATATCCACCACCCCAATCAAGAACTAGAACATTTCTTTTCTTTTCTTTTTTTTTAATATATTTTATTGATTTTTTACAGAGAGGAAGGGAGAGAGAGAGAGAGTTAGAAACATCGATCAGCTGCCTCCTGCACATCTCCTACTGGGGATGTGCCCGCAACCCAGGTACATGCCCTTGACCGGAATCAAACCTGGGACCTTTCAGTCCGCAGGCCGACGCTCTATCCACTGAGCCAAACCGGTTTTGGCAAGAACTAGAACATTTCTTTCCAGAAAGTTCCATTATGTTCTCTTTCATTCAGTTTCCTCCCCTTATAGGCTACCAATATTCTGATAATCATTATAAATTTTGCCTATATTTGATCCTCATGTAAATGGAATCATACAGTATGTCCTCTCATGTCAGGCTTCTTTCACTCAACTTAATAATTATATTCATCTATATCGTGAGTATTAGTTCATATGACCAGTATCTTGGTTCCTTTAATTTCTTATGCAGCATATTTGTCAAAAACGATGATGATGGTACATTTAAGTTTACACATTTAAATGCACCCCCATTCAAGAAATAGCAAAATAAAGGTGATTTTTGTAATGTATCTTATACTAAGCAATCTTTCCTCTTTACTAATATTCCTGTCTGTTACCCATCAGGTAATGTAGATAGGCTAACAGTAGTTTACATTTAATTTGTCTGCTTTAAGACAGATTGTTATAAAGGAAATGAAACCAGAAGAGGAAAGGGGGTTTGTAGCGTTCTATTTTATTTCTACCTAAAAGAATAATAAGGGCAGTGGGGAGGGGACATGTGGGGTCCTTTATAGCATTTTCCAGATTTAAATTGAGAAGTCGTTCTCTCTGAGTAGAAATGATGTGATTGGATAACTTCTTACAAGACTAAATGATTTTCCCAAATATTTTATTTCTTTACACTGAATTTAGGTGAAGAAATAGTCTTGCCTCAGAGAATAGAAATAAATGTAATTGCTCATTTATTTTTAGGCATCTTGTAGAATTCTGCACCTGAACATGTACAATTTTGTTAACCAGTATCGTCCCAATACATTCATTAAAAAGGGGGGAAAGGAGTCAGAAACAACAAATAATTTTTAGGCATCTTTTCTGCATCTCTTACAGTCGTATTTTGAGTAATTGTCTGATGTGGGAAAGTACTAATAAGGAATGAAAATCTAGTGGTACTTAAGATTTTCTCCTTTTGTAGAGAAATTTACTAGGGTCCTGGTGGAGCAGCAGCAGGACCGAGCCCGGAGAGAGCAAGAAAGGATTCGTCTCTTTTCTGCTGACCCTTTTGATCTTGAAGCTCAGGCAAAAATAGAAGAAGATATAAGGTAATGATGGCTTCACCTAAACAGCAAGAGTCAGAGAATGGAGGCTTCCCAAACTACAGGCTGTCTTGTCTTGGTTGGGCATCTGCTCTGAGGTAGATTCCTTATTTTGCACCCAAGATAGTAATGTCAGTCCTTTCCTTCATTCTCACTCCCATTTTCCTCACATTTTGATTCAACATTACAAAGGTACCCATACAAATGACTTTTCTCCTCTAAAATGTTAGTAAAGACTCCCTGACTAGCCCAGTGTGTCCTCAAAGCAACTGCAGGTAGATGACCCCAGGATTCCATGATGTGGTTCCCACCTGAGGCTGCATTAAAATCTTTTTGGAATCTTTTAAAAATGCACATGCTTGGGCTTCACTCCTAAAACAGGTACAATAATGCTAATGCCAGCCTTGATCACATGACCAGCCACAAGCCAGATGATGTTCAGTCACTCCCTTTGAAGTCAAAACAACAGCTGCTACCCCCTCAACACCACCACCCACATCTCAGTTTTTGTGCCTCATTGTAATGGTTTTAGTATAAATATGAAGACCATAACTGTACCAGTACTACTTTTAGGGGCTTTGTCATCATCTTTGGTCATTTACATGATGCCTAAGTTGGTCATTATACTGTCAGCTTGGAAGTTAAATAATGGTTTTCTTCTTTCTTATTTCTCTGATTGCATTTGAAATCAAAGAAATGTACATTGTACACAAGAATCACATGACAGCCCTAAACCATTTGTGTCCTTATTAAGTGTTCCCATTAATTATATCAGAATTCATGAATATCTTTGAGAAACATCTCACTCGTTAAATCTACTCAGAGAAATAGGAAGATGTTTGTGTTCTCGGAACTAGACTGCGTTACAACTATAAGGGAACCTTATATAATTCTCAAGAATATGTTCAACCCAGGAAGCAGGAGGTGTGGGAGGGAGCGTGGTGAGGCATCATAGCTAAACCATGGCACTGAGCTATTGGAAGAGCAGTAGTGAAATGAGGCATATCCATGTGGCTCGTGTTTCCTCCCAGGGCGGGGTAAAGGAAATGGGGAATGCACACATTCTGTACAAGGAGAAAACCTAGTACCTGTAACGAACCTACATACAGAGCCCAGAATAGCCAAAGGAACTGGCATTGTCTCAGAGGGTTTTTGGAGTCACTGCAGTGTCAGGAGTGCGTAGTGCACAACTAATTTTAGGCTAGTTCTAAATTTAATAATACGGCACACGAGAAAGTTGTAATTATTGAATGCCTATTAAAGTTTTATGCTTCACCAGTGATTGTACAGGGGATGTGTACACTAAGGTATAATAGCTTGCATGTTTGCCTAAGTCAGTGGTTCTCAACCTTGGCTGCACATTAGAATCACCTGGGAATCTTTTTAAAATCCTGATTTCTGGGCCTCATCCTCCGGGAATTCTGTTTCTTTGTTACTAACGTTGTGGCCTCACCCCATAACAAAAACAAAACAAAACAGTGTTTCCGGAGGATGAGGCCCAGAAATCAGGATTTTAAAAAGATTCCCAGGTGATTCTAATGCGCAGCCAAGGTTGAGAACCACTGGCCTAAGTTAAAGGAGTGTGCCTTTGGTTTTCTGAGAAGTTTAATATTCCAATAGAGAATGGCTGATAAAACCATCAGTTCAGTTGAGCTAAAGTGTTACTATAGAAAGGACAGTTTAGAGCAGGGGTCAGTACACTTTACCGATTAAGGGCCAAATAGTAAATAGTTGAGGCATTGCAGGCCACACTATCTGTATGGCAGGTGCTCAGTTCTGCCAGGGCGGTAAGGTACAGCCAGAGATAATGCCGGGATGTAAATGAACTGGGCTGTAGTTTTCTAGTGCCTGGTTTACAGTGTGACTTGTCCAAACATCGGACCTTGTTTTGTTACTGTCTTCAAGTAAGTGGCCTAGCCTCTGCCCTAGTTTCCATTAATGTTGGTCCTATTTGGTTATTTTTTTTTTAAAGGAGGTTGGGAATGGAAGAGACATGAGATGCTAGAGTAAGCTGGAACTCCCTTTTATGTGCTTTACTCATGTAAGAATTAGAATGTTCAATTTTAGAAGAAATTATTTGATGACCAGGTGAACAGTGATTTATATGTGTGTATAGTTTTCTAAGCAATAGGTGGGTGGAAGGTTATTTTTTGAGTTTTTTTAACATCTGCTCTTATGTTGGCATCATATAATGATGCTTTCCACCTGTAATAGGAATGAATTATCCTCATTTTGTATATTAGAAAACCCAGTCTTAGAGATTAAGCAGCAGATGCAACAACAAGCAGTTAAGGCATCAGTATTGTATTTGCAAACAATTTTTTAATGCCCTGGACATAGGAAATGTACCCAGATACCCAGTAAGTCCTCAGTTAAAATTGGAGCACTCATGAAATTTTAACGTTCTGTAGGATAAAAAGGGTTGTGACCCTTATTCTCCAGAAGTTTCTTTTCCTGTTTCTGAGCTTGTAAAGGGAACAAACTTAGTCATTTTACATGAGGGTAATTTCTTTGCCTTTAATTTTCTGCTGTGTATCTCACTGCCTCCTACTAAATCACAGACTGCAGGGTAGAGTACCAATTTCCATTTTAATGACTCAGCTGCTATTGCTGGGACAAAAGATACGCACAGATCTGTTTTAATATCATGACTTTGAGACAGATCTCTCTTCATGGAAGTAATGCTCTTAGTGTCCCTGGTTTTGGTTTGTTACAGGCAACAGAACATTGAGGAAAACATGACCATAGCTATGGAGGAGGCTCCGGAAAGTTTTGGCCAAGTAGTGATGCTTTATATTAACTGCAAAGTGAATGGACATCCTGTGAAAGCCTTTGTTGACTCAGGTGACGTCTCCGTCCTTTGTATCTTTGTCTCTCCAGCGAACATTCTGACCTGACACAGGAAGAAGGAGAGACCCTGGTGTCCTTACAGATGGCATTGGTCCTGTGGACTGCTCGCCAGCAAACCTGGGGGTTGTTTCACTTCCCATCTTTTCTTGTTTGTGATAGGCTTTTTTTAAATCATTTCTTCACCAGTTTTGTCTTTTCGGTGTCTCCTTTATCTTCCTGTGCCCCTTATTTGGCATCCTGAATTCTAGGGTACCTCTAAGGAATTGGGGACTCATTTGGTTTAGGATAAGAGTCTAATAAAGAAGGAGCTGTGTAGCCCTAGCCGGTTTGGCTCAGTGGATAGAGCGTCGGCCTGTGGACTGAAGGGTCCCGGGTTTGATTCTGGCAAGGGCACATGCCCAGGTTGCAGGCTCGATCCCCAGTAGGGGGTGTGCAAGAGGAGGATCAATGATTCTCATCATTGATGTTTCTATCTCTTCCTCTCCCTTCCTCTCTGAAATCAATAAAGAATTTTTTTTTTTTTTTAAAGGAGGTATGTAGTGTAGGTCAAACCAGTATTTCTGCCTGGTCTGTGTGCCAGGAGCAATGAGGAGTGTAGGAGACAGGGCATGGTTCTTGCCCTGAAAGAAGAAAGAACGGCCAGGAAAGGAGGCAGGGAGTTTTGCACTTGAAGATTCAGATAATCCCTGTATTAACTGTCACCTTATCTCTTAGTAACAGCTCTTTGCTTTTTTAGTGAGACCACATACAGGCAGCATCATGTGGGTGTGACAACGGTCTTCCCGGTATGACTTCCTAGAGTACTAAAAGCTCCTGCTCAAGTTAACTTTTCCTCCATTTGTTTTGTTTTGTTTTGTTTTTCAGTTTTTTAATATATATATTTTTACTGATTTCAGAGAGGAAGGGAGAAAAAAGAGAGAGAGACATCAGTGATGAGAGAGAACCACCAATCGGCTGCCTTCTGCACAGCCCACACTGGGGATTGAGCCCGTAACCTGGGCATGTGCCCTGACCAGGAATTAAACCGTGACCCCCTGGTTCACAGGTCGACACTCCAACACTGAGCCACGCCGGCCAGGCATTTTTCCTCCATTTGTTCATCCACAAGTACTTAAGAACATGCTAGGTTTCAACTATTGGAAAGAGCTTATACTGAGATGCATACATTCCTGGGAGAAGTAAACTGCTGATTATTCAAGTTTAAAATGTCCTTTGAATGCTATGTACAGGGCCTTGTGCTGAGTGCTCGGGGGACAAGACTTACTAACTGGTGCTTCACAGTAACAGATACCTATAGGAGACCCTAATCTGACACCAGTATTTATTGAGCCTTTCTGTATGGTAAGCACCATGCTCATTCATGCTAAATTACCTAAGGTGCTTAATATAGATTGATTTATCACTTTTACTTAGTCCTCAGCATGTCCCCCAAGAACTGCGTTCTGTTACCCCTGTTTTCTAGGAGAGGAAACTTAGACATAGAGAGGGGAAGTCATTCCAGGTGTCCAGAGTTCACGAGCAGTAGATCTTGGATCCAGCCCCTGGTCTGCTTGGTGCCAGGACTCAAGCACTGTACAAAAATCAGGTGCATGTTGGATGAATATAGAAACCACATTCTCACTGACGGATGCTTCACCTCAGGTGTGGCTTCAAAAGAGAGGCCATTTGAACTGAGCTATCTCCATGGGCAGAGGAGTGGGGCTTGGATATGAGGCTTGAAAAGAGGCAGGAGTGCGGTGAAAGGGACCCTTCCCATCCTGAGATTGCTTCCTGTACATCAGTAACTAGCTTTTGGGGAGTAAAATGGGGAGGGAAGGAGGAAGGTAAATGAAAATCGTCTTCCCAAACTCCCTTTTTTTCCCCCCCATTATTTCTGGGCCTTCTTAAATCTAACTTCCTTCAGATGCCAAGACCTTCCAGTGCCCATTAGTGTAAGAAGCCTTAATGAGCAACATGAACAGAAAATGTTGGGATTGGGTTTGAGGAGACATCGTGAGGGAAAGGACAGTCAGTGGGGGGGAGGTGGGCCGTGAACTGGACTTAAAGCATAAGCACAATTAGAAAGTGGAAGCAGGGGAGGGACACTCTCCGGGTGGGTCAAAGTGAGTAACAGGCAAAGGGAACACATTCCCCCTGGTCAAGTACAAGGTGCAGGGCATTTGGAATATAAGTCTGTCGTCTGAGTCTGCTTGGGCTGCCATAACCGAATACCATAAACTGGGTGGCTTACAAACAACACAGATTTATTTCTCATCGTTCTGGAGGCAGGGAAGTCAAAGATCAAGGCGCTGGAGGGTTGGTGTCTGGTTCCTAGTCCATAGATGGCAGTCTTCTCCCTGGGTCCTCACGTGGTGGAAGTGGTGAGGGTCACGAATCCTATTTAAGAGGCCTCCACTCTAATGATCTAATCACCCCCAAAGGCCCCGCCTCTTTCTATCATTGCATCGGGGATTAGGTTTCAACATGAAACGTTCAGTCTACAGCAGCTGGAAAAGGTTTGGCCCGGATGGGAGGTGGGGGTGGGTTCTGAGGCTGGTTGTGGTTTGAAGTTGGTCTTAGAAGGAATAGGAGCCATTGAGGATACATTAAGTGAGTGGAAGAAGGTGATAGATAGGAAGACGGGCAGTGTGACAGATCTGGAGAATTCTGTGCCACTCAGGGTCAACTAGCTCCTTGCTTTAAGTTATACATCCACAGTGGTTTGGAAAGCAGAGATTTCATCCACTAGCAAGGGGGATATAGTGTGAGCTACGCTCACACTGCTGTGGTTGGAAGAAGGAGCGTCAGAAATAGCACAGAACTTATTAGCAGGATTGGACCAGAGTTTGAAAGTGGGGAAAGGCTAAAAGGAGTCAAAAGTGAACAATGCCTAAGTTTTATTATTGCAAGAAAACAATTCAGTTGGCAGGAAGAGAAATCCAAAGTGAGAATTATTTGGGGAGAAACAGTTTTATACCTGTTGGCTTGGAAATAGAAGTGTCTGACACAGGAGTGGGAGCTAGAGTCCTGGGAGAAGTTAGCACTGTAGATAAAGATTAGAGGAGTGTCTTCCTCCAGGCCAACTCCAGCTGTGGCTGAGTACATGTCACTGCAGGAGAAAAGTCCCTCGCTGCCCGCTTCCTGAGAGGGAAGAGGGTCTGACTGTTGGAGCAGACAATAGGGAGTTCACGTCCAGCTTTTTGAGAGACTATGATGTATTTTTTAACCGGTGAATTAGAGTGCCCCAGAATTTGGAGTGACAAAACTTGGCGCGATGTCTAGAGGTGCTTTGTGCAAGGCCTCTGAAGGTAAAGTAATACTTGGTGAGCATTTCTGGGTGAGTCATGGTGACTTTTTGGAAGTCCTTTCAGGTTGTTTTGCTTCCTGTTGGTAAAGTTTTTAAGTATCATTTAATAATTACATTTAAACAAAATATTCTTTCTCTCAATGTCAAGTTTCTACACTGTTTCAGATTCCACTGTGGCACTGAAAGTTGAACTAAGCCTGGCAGGAAACAGCTCGGGAGGAACAATGTTGCACAGATAAAAGCCTTGGGTAGCTCTGAAGGGGCTGATTCAGTTGCCCATCAGGCACATGTCCCTGTGGCAGGCTTGATCCCCAGAATGGGGTGTGCAGAAGGCAGATGATTGACGGTTCTCTCTCATTGATGTTTCTCTCTTCCTCTCTCTAAAATCAACTAAAGAAATAGTTTAAAAAAAGAGAAAAAGCCTGGGGTATACTTGCTTTGCCCTGTTCTTAGTGCTGCATTTTTAATCTTAACACAAATGTGGGTTTTGTCTTTATTATCTGATATTTCCCTCCACCTCCAGGTGCCCAGATGACTATTATGAGTCAAGCCTGTGCGGAAAGGTGTAACATAATGAGGCTGGTGGATCGTCGGTGGGCAGGGATTGCCAAAGGAGTGGGCACCCAGAAGATTATTGGAAGGGTGCACCTAGGTGAGTGGAGGCACTGGGAGACTTGGTAGAGTAGTGGATTTAAAAACTTTTCTCTTGGACAGGTACATCTGATCCAGCAAGCCTTAGAGAAGTTTAAACTCTATATCGAAGTCATATATATGTGCATATTAGCTGGTAGCAGAAAGAATATCAGTCCTCTATGTACTTCTGTTTTCTACTCCTGACAGATAATTCCTTTCAACTATTTTATCAGACTTCTATTGGTGCTTGCCTCCACATTTCTAAATAACATGTTTATAGTGCTTATTACTCATATGATTATATAAATACTATTGAGAGCATAGCCATCTAATTGAATATAATTGCTTTTCCGTTTTTTGGGAATTAATAATTCTCTCTCTCTCTCTCTCTCTCTCTCTCTCTCTCTCTCTCTCTCTGTCATTGGGTTTTTGGTGTCACTCATCCCAAACACTGCCCTGCTTGTGTCAATGTCCTTGCTGCAGTCCATCCCATTGAAGATGCTTCTTCAGAACCTGGGCTGCTTCATGCTGCTGTTTTGGAGTCGCCCTTGACTGAGTCCCCAGGTTCCTTTGTCCTTGGTCTAATGTTGGGCTACATGAACCCCATGTCTTCCTCTTTCTATTTTGCTCCCCAGTTTATTAGAGCACCTCTTCCAGTAACTTCCCGACAAAAAGTACATGGTAGTAAGTTGAGTTCTTGAAAATCAGGACGACTTTCCCCCTATGTTTCACCAGTCCGGCTAAGTTGGAAATCATTTTCTATCACAGTTTTTGACAGTATTGCTGTGGAAAAGCTGGATGCTGTTCTGATCCTTGATCCTTTATGTGAAAGATTTCCTTTTTTGAAGGTTGTAGAATCTTTTTTTTGACCTCAGTGTTTTGAAATTACACGGTGATGTACTTGAGTCTAGCTCTCTTCATCTAGTGTGCTGAGTGCCTTTCAGTCTGAGAACGACTTCCCTCCTTAGGGTGTCTTTTATTCAGGGAGGGTGGTCTCCTGTCCTGGACTTGTTCTGTAGTTTTCTGTTTTCATTCATTGTGCCCTGGGGGGGCTTGGGTGAGATTTCCTCAACTTTGTCTTCCAACCCTTCTGTTTTGTTTTGTCTCTCGTGTTAGATGGCTTTCTCAGATGTCTGGTGATCCTTGGCATCTGCTCATATTGAAGAGTGGAACACCAAAAGGCTATTCGGAAGATTACTCGGGTGGGCAGCTGTGCTGGGCCAGCTCAGTCAAGGGTTGGGTGAGCCTAAGGCGGGGCGGTGAAGGATGTAGAAAAGACAGACGGAGAGAATAAGCTAGGTGGATCTTCCTGTGGCTATCTGAGGCGGCAGAGAGAGATCCAGACAGCAAGCTGAGCCTTGATTGTATAGCCAGAGGTAAACAAGGTAGCAGTCACCATAGTTACAGTGTTCTTGTGAGTTTCACTTGTTTTGGCAGCACTTACTGCATCTCCCTCAGCCCATTAGCTACCCAGATAAGATCTAGGGAGGTCATAAGGTCAAGCCTAATTATGCTAAGAGGGCTGTGCCCTCTGCAGCCATGGCAGTTGTGGGTGATCTAGAAGTTGAGTCTCAGTAAGCTTTCACTTAATCCCCTTGGTTTTCATTAGGTGCTTGTGTTGTGTCCCTGTCTTCCTCCATGCCCATCTATTATGAGAGCCTCTGTTTCACCCTCTTGAGAAAAAAAAACCCCTCTAGCCTACTGTTGAGGTAGAGGGAGGTACTTGGCCACCTGGCTGAGCAGAGTGCAGGAGAGGAACCCCAAGATCTGTGCCTGCATAGACCTTCAGTGAGTCTCTCTGCTTTGGACCTGCCTTTACCCCTGTTTTCAGAAGTACTTGTTTCCACCAGTTCATCAGCCTCTGGGGAGGTCTGGGGTGTTAATTGGGTTGCTTCTCAGTTTTCCTTTCTGTCATCTGCTTTCTAGTTCCAAAATTGTGTTTCACTTGTCTCTTTCATTTTTGACCTTAGTGATTTTATGCTGGTAGAGAAGTTCAAAAGTATAGAAATAAGCAAAGAAGTCAAAATACCTTAAATCCTTTTAAGTGAGAATCAGCCGTTAATAGCACTTGGACATGCCTCTTTTTGATCTGTTTCCATTTGTTTTTTTCTTGTAAAGGGTAGTCATACCGCAGATAGAATTTTATTCTCTGCTTTAAGAAAAAATTAACAGTCGTAGTATTTTTCAAATGTTACTAAAAATTTCATAAGCATCGTTAAGTAAATGAGTAACAGTCTGTTGTGGTTTAGTGGTCAACTTTTGGGATATATTTTTATCCAATGTTTTGTCGTAACATGGCATTGGATTTTTGTGTAGTTTTGTGTATACTGATGTTTTTCCTTAGTCAAGATTCCTGTAAGTACTGAATCAAAGGTTATGGATACTTTAAGACTCTTGTTAACTGGTACCAATCTGGTTTCCCCAGCCCTGAATGAATATTCATCTCAACTTTGCACAAGTGGCAGTATCATAGCCAATGAGGTTTATCCGAGGCGTGGTTATTGCTAATTGAATGAATAAATGAATATTCATCTTAGTGCCCTTGTACAATCAAGTATTATTCGTTTTAACACCTTTAATTTGCAGATAAAGTGTTTTCTTACTATAAGTTACTTTTCTTTCATTGCAAGTAAAGTTTCTTCCTATTTTCTTCATATTTATTTTTATTTATTTAATATATTTTATTGATTTTTTTTACAGAGAGGAAGGGGGAGGGATAGTTAGAAACATCAATGAGGGAGGAACATCAATCAGCTGCTTCCCGCACACCCCTTACTGGGGATGTGCCCGCAACCAAGATACATGCCCTTGACTGGAATCGAACCTGGGACGCTTGAGTCTGCAGGCCGACACTCTATCCACTGAGCCAAACCGGTTAGGGCCATATTTCTTTTTAAATATATGTCTGTTTATTAGAGTCTTGTTTTCTTTTATTGATTTGCATAGCATTGGATTATCTAAATACCTTACTCTCATATACTTTCCTACACAGAGTAGAACTTAAATTGAGTAGGAATACCACAAATTGGTTGCTTCAGAGTCTGAGGTCTCAGATTTTTCATGGTTTTAAGTGAGAAGATAATAGGAGATAAAGTAATATCAGCCCCTTGTGTCCTTCCTTGTGGGTGGACAAGTTGTACTGTTTTGCAACTTCGAGTCTGATTGGCATGAAAAAAACCTTTTAACAATAGGGAGAGATTTACCAACAGAATCTTTGTTAGTATATCCAAATCCCAGGAGGGTGTGTGTGTGTGTGTGTGTGTGTGTGTGTGTGTGTGTGTGTGAGAGAGAGAGAGAGACAGACAGACAGACATTATGTGCTAACTTCGATGCGCCCGACCAGAGTGGCTCAGCTAGTTTAATTCCTGGTTAGGGCACATGCCTGGGTTTCGGGTTAGATCCCCTGTCAGGGCACACACAGAAGGCAACCAATTGATGTTTCTCTTTCCCTTCTCTCTAAGCATATCCTCTAGTGAGGATTAAAAACAAAAAGACCTACACTGTTTCAGATTCCACTGTGGAATGGAAAGTTGAACTGAAAGTTGAACTGAGCATGGGAGGAAACTGCTAGATAGGAACAATGTTGCACAGATAAAAGCCTTGGGTAGCCCTGGCCCCTGTAGGTCAAAGCCAAAGCTTTGAGAAGACCCTGGGTGGGAATGGTGGGGGGGAGGGGGGGAATTGAGGGAAAAGGAGACATATGTAAAACTTGAGGCAATAAAAAAATTTTTCAAGAAAAAGCTTTTAAAAGAAAATGTAGGAGGCTATCTTGCATAGGGAACAGGTTCTTTCAAAGATAGGAAGGAAATTATTTGATAAATTCAGCCACATTAAGATTAAGAACCTTTCATCAAAAGACAAGTGAACAAACACAAACTAGGAAAAGATTTTAGTAATGCATGTAACTAATGAAGAATTCGTATTCAGAATACACGTATTCTGTGTGATTGTATATCCAACTCCATAAGAAAGACAATATTAAAAATTACATATGTACTTTCAGAGGAAACCAATATGGTTAATAAGTACTATATATGAAAAGTTGCTTAACCTCATTTTTAACCAGGGAAATTCAAAATTATTGCCACATTAGCAAAATTTTAAATCTAATCATATTGAGTGTTGGTGAGAATGTGGAGCAGTGAGAACTTTCATGCACTGCTGGAAACATTTTCGAAACAATTCAGTATCACCAAGCAAAGTTGAGCCTAGTAGAACCCTGTAATTCCACTTCTTAGACTGTACCTTAGAAGAACTTGTGGCACAGCAGTAGATAAGAGTACAGAAGTGTTCAAGTGAGCAGAACCAAAGCACCCCAGAAAGGCCCATAGGAGTGGAGTGGGTACCTCACTTCTGGTGTGTTAGACATGTGCACCTAGAGGGACCAAGTATCTCAAAATATTTTTTGAGTAAAAGAGCAGGTCATAGTTTAAAGACACAAAACTAAACAATATGTTGCTTAGAAATCATACAAAGCTGGTAAGAACTATAAAAAATGCGGGGAGTGATTAACACAAAACCTGGGCTAGTTGGGAGAGTGGGAGGAAGCAGAGAAAAAGCTGTATCAGTAGGACATATGGAGACTTCGTAGTTTTCTATTTCTTAACTTGGGGAAGAGATTTGTGGGTATTAGTTTTATCAGACTTTATGCTGTGCATATGTTTCATACACTCCTATTTATAAGATACACTTAAGAATAGTAAAGTTGCCCTAGCCGGTTTGGCTCAGTGGATAGAGCGTCGGCCTGCGGACTCATGGCCCCAGGTTCGATTCTAGTCAAGGGCATGTACCTTGGTTGCGGGCACATACCCAGTGGGGAGTGTGCAGGAGGCAGCATATTGATGTTTCTCATCGATGTTTCTTTTTTTATTATTATTATTGATTTTTTACAGAGAGGAA
Source organism: Myotis daubentonii (assembly GCF_963259705.1). Lineage (NCBI taxonomy): Eukaryota > Metazoa > Chordata > Mammalia > Chiroptera > Vespertilionidae > Myotis > Myotis daubentonii. Next base: position 211,238,755 of record NC_081842.1, on the reverse strand, counting down.
GGGAGAGGAATAGAGAGTTAGAAACATCCATGAGAGAGAAACATTGATCAGCTGCCTCCTGCACACTCCCCCCTGGGGATGTGCCTGCAACCAAGGTACATGCCCTTGACCGGAATCAAACCTGGGACCCTTTAGTCCGCAGGCCGATGCTCTATCCACCGAGCCAAACCAGTCAGGGCTCATCAATGTTTCTAACTCTATGCCTATCCCTTCCTCTGTAAAAAACCAATAAAATATATTTTTAAAAACATAGCAAAGTACATATTTTAATCTTACATATTAAGTAAGGGGAGAGATTGATGAGAGAGTCAAGGCAAACAGGCCTTGGAGTTATCTCTGGTTTGGCAAATAGAAACTTGATTATCACAGGCAGTAATAAACACTTTACTTTTCGGAGGCTAATTTAAAGTGTGCACATTTTATTTCCCTTTAGAAAACCTTTTGTAAGTGTATAGGTCACAGATGGCGAGCCTATGACACGTGTCAGGTGACACGCAAACTCATTTTTTTGATTGATTTTTCTTTGTTAAATGGCATTTAAATATCCTATATAATAAAAGAGAAAAATGGTAATTGGCGTACAACGATACCCTTTTCATTGGCTAATCAGGGCTATATGCAAATTAACTGCCAACTAAGATTGGCAGTTAACTGCCAACAAGATGGCGGTTAACTGCCAACAAGATGGCGGTTAATTTGCATATGTAGGCACAATGCAGGGAGGCGAAAGGGAAAGCAGGAAGAAGCCCCCTGCCACTGACAGTGATCGGAAACCCAGGGGGGAGCTAAGAGCTGGGGGGCAGGGCAAAGGCGGCCCTGGGGCCGCCTTTGCCCTGCCCCCCAGCCATGATTGGAGAATCAGGCGCCTTTGCTGCCCTGGCCAGTGATAGCAGGAAGTAGGGGTGGAGCCAGCGATGGGAGCTGGGCACGGTCGAAGCTGGCAGTCCCAGGAGCTAGGGGCCCCTTGCCTGGGCCTAAAGCGGAGCCCATGATCGCGGGGCCGCTGCAGCTGTGGGTCCCCGCTGCCTGGGCCGAACGCCTCAGCCATAGGCATCCTGCAGGGGCAGGGGCAGAGCCCGCGTGATCGCGGCGCCCCCCCGCTGCCACTGCAGGTCCCCGCTGCCTGGGCCAGATGCCTAGGCCAGAGGCATCAGGCCTGGGCTGGGGGCAGAACCAGTGATGGGGGGAAATGAGGGTCCCTTGCCCAGGCATGACGCCTCTGTCAGAGGCGTCAGGCCTGGGCAAGGGGCCAATCCTGCGATTGGAGGGTGATGCGGATCAACGCCTGAGGGCTCCCAGCATGTGAGAGGGGGCAGGCTGGGCTGAGGGACACTCCCCCCTGCTCCACACCCAGTGCACGAATTTCGTGCACCGGGCCCCTAGTATAAAATAAATATCAAAAATATAAGTCTTTGTTTTACTATGGTTGCAAATACCAAAAAATTTCTGTATGTGACACGGCACCAGAGTTAAGTTAGGGTTTTTCAAAATGCTGACACACCGAGCTCAAAAGGTTCACCATCACTGGTATAGGAAGTGGGTGGTTTATTGGAGGGATTGGTCCTTTTTTTTTTTTTAATCCACTTTACCATCTGGTGCCTTCATTGGCTTTTAAACTGGTTATTAGTCTTACAGGATTTTCTTTTTATACTCTCCCTCTTTGCATGCTTTGCTTTGGTTTTGACTGGGAGAAGCAAGGCACAGAATGAAAGATACATTTCCAAAGTTTGTGTCGGGCTTCTGAGTAAAAATCGGTACCATCTTCTTTCCTTCCTGTGCTTTAGCTCAGGTGCAGATCGAGGGAGATTTCCTGGCGTGCTCCTTCTCCATACTTGAGGAGCAGCCCATGGACATGCTTCTGGGCCTGGACATGCTGAAACGACATCAGGTACTCAGAGCTTCACTTGCTTTTGCATTGGCCTTTTGTGTGTTCCGTGGTTATTCCTGCATCATTCCTCTTGGCCGTGTGCACTGGAAAACTAAGAAGCACGGCTCTTTGAGCCTGGAAAGGTCTTTAATTGATGACGATGTCATACAAGTTTGAAATGATGTGTAAGTAGAAATAGAATCTTTCGTGAAATCTCTCTGAATTTTAAACACATTTTGGACCAGTAGTTTTATTGCTAGCTTTACCCAGTGGCCAGATAAGTTTCTTTTTAAAGTGTCATACTTTGTAAAACACTGTGTAATATGAAGCAAGAATTCTCGTGATCCGTCCGCAGTGTGTTGTTAAATCCATCTGTTTTGAGATTAAATGGGCATTGGTTCCCTTGTGTAATGTTTAGTTTCTGATTAGAACTCAAGTAATTTTTTGATGGGTTTGTAGGGAAGTGTGAGTAACGCACAGTGGTAGTTTTATGGAAGTGCGAGTTTAGCAAGTTCCTTCGTATCTGGTGAAACTATACTTGGGAAGAAGAGCTTCAGGATTAAGGGAGAAGCCCATAGCTGTTGGGAATAGAAATGTTTATTTAGTACAGAGAGAATGATTTATCACTATATTCATTCGCAGTGATATTTATATTTCTACTCCAAAGCCTAATAATTTGTTTAAAGATAAACAACTCTCAGTGAAGAAGCAATTAGTGTCCACTGGGTAGTAAAATTGTTCACAAGATTTTATATCTAGCCAATATTTTTATGTCACTAATACTCCTTAAAATTCTTTTTTAATTTTATTGATTTTTTACAGAGAGGAAGGGAGAGAGATAGAGAGTTAGAAACATCGATGGGAGAGAAACATCGATCAGCTGCCTCCTGCACACCTCCTACTGGGGATGTGCCCGCAACCAAGGCACATGCCCTTGACTGGAATCAAACCTGGGACCCTTCAGTCCACAGACCGATGCTCTATCCACTGAGCCAAACCAGTCAGGGCTCCTTAAAATTCTTTTAATACTGAATTTCAGTGTGCAGACTTTTAAGTAGAAGGAATGAGTGAATGCATGTATAAATAAAACCTATTTTATTGTCGCTGCCTTTCCTTATTTTTTAGTTATGGTATAGACCCGTGGTCGGCAGACTGCGGCTTGTGAGCCACATGCGGCTCTTTGGCCCCTTCAGTGTGGCTCTTCCACAAAATACCACGTGCGGCTGCACACGTACAGTGCGATTGAAACTTCGTGACCCATGCGCAGAAGTCGTATTTTGTGAAAGAGCCGGTATTTTGTGGAAGAGCCGCATGTGGCTTGCGAGCCGCAGTTTGCCGACCACTGGTATAGACCATGGTATCTCCAATTATAAATATAAAGCATATATGTATGCAATTGTCCTATATTAATTAATTATAAAAATACACAAAGAATGAAATAAAGTATAGTTTTACATAGATTGCCTTGCCTTTATACCACTCTGTACCATTAGTACAGAGTTTAAATATAAGCTGTATGTATACAAAAAACAAAATGTAAAACTGTATAAATGATATGTCTCAGTTTTATTTTTACTTTTATTTTTTTAAATATATATTTTATTGATTTTTTACAGAGAGGAAGGGAGAGAGATAGAGAGTTAGAAACATCGATGAGAGAGAAACATCGATCAGCTGCCTCCTGCACATCTCCTACTGGGGATATGCCTGCAACCCAGGTACATGCCCTTGACCGGAATCGAACCTGGGACCTTTCAGTCCGCAGGCCGACGCTCTATCCACTGAGCCAAACCGGTTTTGGCTCAGTTTTATTTTTAAGAGTCACATGTTTGTAAAAGGTGGAGCCATTGATTATGCCTGGCAATTTCCCAAATTTTGCACAATGGATATGTATTATATTTAAACTTAGACATGAATACTAGTATACATTGTGTTCAACAAATTGTTAACTGTGTTCTGTAGAGATTATTCTGCTGTAAACTTCATTAAACAAATTCTAAATTAACAGTGTCACCTAGGTTAAAGCTTAAATGCTTTTAGGCAAAGTTGTTTGAACCATCTCTGTCTCTGTCCATGTCGCTCTTTGTGAATGAGTTTTAAATTCGGGATCATAATTTTCCTGCATGTGTTTCATCTGCCATCATCAGTCTTTGCTTTCTTCCTTCTAAGTGTTCCATTGACCTCAAGAAAAATGTACTCGTGATCGGCACCACAGGCTCACAGACCACCTTCCTCCCCGAGGCAGAGCTACCAGAGTGTGCCCGGTTGGCATATGGGGCCGGGCGGGAGGAGGTGCTCCGGCCGGAGGAGATTGCAGACCGAGAATTAGCAGAAGCCCTTCAGAAATCTGTACAGGATGCAGGTATTTGCAGTGCGGGGCTCTTGAATACCTAACTTTTTATTGGTGGGTGAGCAAGGAAGTTGAGCTTTTAGAGGGTAGGAACCTTTCCAGGTCGTGATCGGTCTCATCGTCCTGTCAGATGTGTTTCTGTCCTCTTACCACCTTTTCCTGTTCCTCAGCACAACAGAGAAAACTTGGTGTTTCCAGGGTCAAGAAACAGCAATCCACTGCTGTGTGCAAGACAGAGTGGGAGCTGTTTGCTTAGGCACATTTTGGTAGGCTTCCTGAAAAGTCTTGTCTTTTTTCCTAAAGAAAATTGTAACAGTAAGCAGACACTTCCTTTTGAGTCCAACAGTATTTCCCTGAAAATTTCTTTTCCTTTTCGTAGGCCCATTTATTTTGAATAGTGCCTAAGCAGCCCAAACCTTTTTTTATCGACAAAGTGCTGCCACCAAAGGAACCAACAGTAAGAAACATCATTGAACGTTAGTCAACACACAGGATTATGCTGTTAATGAGGTCACTGTAGTGAGCCAGTTAGAACAGGATGTGAGCTATTGAAGTGAAGCCACCTATATGTGTGTTTTTTCCTAAGTCTGAATTGTAGCCCATTTCAATCTAAATTCCAAGCCAAGTTTCTGCCTTTTTTTTTTTCCTAAAATATATTTTATTGATTTTTTACAGACAGGGAGAGGGATAGAGAGTTAGAAACATCGATGAGAGAGAAACATCGATCAGCTGCCTCCTGCACACTCCCCACTGGGGATGTGCCCGCAACCAAGGTACATGCCTTTGACAGAATCGAACCTGGGACCCTTGAGTCCGCAGGCCGATGCTCTATCCACTGAGCCAAACCAGTTAGGGCGGGTTATTTATTTTTAAATATATTTTATTGATTTTTCACAGAGAGGAAGGGAGAGGGACAGAGAGTTAGAAACATCAATGAGAGATAAACATCGATCAGCCGCCTCCTGCACACCCCCTCCTGGGGATGTGCCCGCAACCAAGGTACATGCCCTTGACCGGAATCGAACCTGGGACCGACCCTTCAGTCCGCAGGCCAACGCTCTATCCACTGAGCCAAACCAGTTAGGGCAACTTTGGGTTATTTTAAAGTCTTGAGTTGTCATTATTCATCAGTGACTAGTATCACATGTTGCATTTTTTCGATATGGTAAAGTGGATTGGATCTACAAGTTCAGGGACTAGCTTTCTTCTAAAGACAAAAAAAAGATAAGAGCTTTTAAAGTAAGCGGCCAGATTTTGCCAGTGTCTGTTACTGGAGAACACCCAATGCGTCATCAGCCTTGAACCCCCCTCGAATGGACATGGGTAGCAGATGGAGACTTCTGAGGTGGTCTGTTTGCAGTCTACTCCACTACCTTATAGTTCAGATTTACTACAGGCTACAGTTTTAAATGTGACTTAAGTATTTTATAGGAAAGGGAGAATTTTGAGCAACCAAACAAAGGAGAAAAAATCCATTTTGTTTTGCTTTGTTTTTTTATCCTCACATAAGGAAATGTTTTTATTAATTTGAGAGAGAGTGAGAGAAATCAATGTGAAAGTGAAACATTGATCAGTTGTGTCCCCTATGCACCCCTACCGGGGATTAAACCTGAGACCTGAGTATGTGCCCTGACCCAGAATTGAACCCATACAACCTTTTGGTGTACAGGATGACAGTAACCAACTAGGCCACTAGGCCACCCAGCCAGGGCAAATTCAGTTTCAGTCTTACCCACAAGGCAAGATTGAATGAGATTGATATACCTACTTAGAATGTTTCACATTTTCTTAGTAACTTGTCAGCTTAGTCATAATACTCTGTATTAGTAAAATAGAATGTATTATCATTTTGTGAAATCTCTACTTTCCCCCCACGGTTTTGGTGCTTTTATTTAAGAAACACTAGCTGATGGTAGCAGTGCTATCTAAACTAATAACAGTTACCCTCTTTGGGTAATTACAGTTTATTAGAAAGCTTAGGAGATTAAAATAGAAACCACAGATGTTTTCAGGCAAAGTGAAGATGTATCCACTTCAAATGATTAAAAGGAAATGGCTCTTTACCCAGGTGACCTTGTGTTGCTGATGTGTATTGGCTTGTGCTGTGTTTGTAATGTTTAAGTAATGAGGTAATTGTATAACATGAGGTTCTATTTGTTTGGGACATGGACTTCCCAGTATCATCAAAGTCAAAATTCTGGACGTAAAGGTGAAATATTTTTGCTATAAACTGCTTCTTTGGTGGCTACTCATTACCAAAGTATCTTTTCTAGTAGTTGAAAAAATAATTCAGAATAATAGCTGTATCTGACCTGTTTTCTAAAAACTAATTAAAAAATAAAGAAGATAAGCCAGGCTAGATAATCATGTTTGGTTTGTATTTCTTCTATAAATAAGTCTCAACTGAGAAAGGAATTTGGAAAGTGTCTGTTACGTGTGTTCACTTACCGTGTACTCCATAAGAGGATGTCCATGTCATGTAATTGCATATGGGCCTACCTCTTTTCACCTGTCTGACGTGTTTGTCCATGAATTTTCTGTGTGTAAAATTAATTTCTTTCCAAGTTCTATTAAGAATCTGTTGAAGTTGACGCATTACTTTATGTATTGTGAGAGAATTCTTTTGATGTCCAAACTACAGAAACATTCCCCAGCTTTGACTGCCAGTTCCTGAGGTTAAAGATGGCAAAGGAATGGAGACTGTAACCCCGCATGCTGTGTGGTTTGCATTGTTAACCCAAGTTTGCTTGTCTGTTTCCTAATTCAAACAGAGCGTCAGAAGCCATGATGCATGTAGTGTGTGTGTACTGCAGCTGGAGTGGGCCCCAGACCAGGTATTTATAGACACTCCCTAAGCCTTCCATCAGTCATCCGTGGTCTATATCTGCAGCAGTTTTGGAACTTAGCGTCCGTCATTCACCATTTCACCTTGTTTAATCTGGTTACAACTAGCCTGTATATATGTTTGTATGTTAGCATACATACACATCTAAACATAATTTCTTATTTAAAGTTTTATCCATTATTAGAACAGTCCAAGGGGAAAATCCCAGAAAAGCAATGTCCATCTCACCGACCATTGTGAATTTCAAATCAAGCATGTCAGCCTCACAGCCCTTTGTTGGATAACTCGTCCTTTAGGGCTTTCATAAGACCTGAAAACTGCAAGTTCTTTTTGCACATTACTGCACACACCCACCTAGAGCTATAGAGCAGTAGAAATTTTCATTCTGTTGAAGAAGAAATGGAAATAGGCCAGGTGACTTGTACAGGGTCACCAAGTCAATAAGAAAGGTGGAACTGGCATTTTATACTCCCAGCAATGAGAGCTGAGACCCTGCTTTTGCCTCTCCCTGGCCGGACCGATTTCCCCATCCCCACCCTCCCTCTGTTTCCCTGCAGTGTAAAGGTGGCCATTGTCAGCCTGAGTATATTGGCTAATACATCAAGAGGAGGAAAATCGGTCTATTAAACTATCAACCTTGGACTTTATAGGGATTTGCAGGCTGGTTGTAATGAGATACATGGGACTTAATTTCTTCTTTCTTTTTCTTGAAAGGCTGGGTTAAAAGCAGGCATAGTTTAATTATTCTTAATATCCATTGCCCTCATTGTCTTCTCCTATCTGATGGTACTGACCTAGTCCTCCCCTGCATTTAGGACTTAGGCCAGTGAAACTGACCCTCTCAGCTACAGGAGGATGTATGCTGCTTTCGTAGTGAGTACAAAATACACTCAGACCCTGTCACCTTGACCTCACCCAGTTGTTACAGCTGTCATATCAGTTCCCAGAAGGCCATTGTCATTCTGCCCCCAGCCCATGCTGTTAACATGGATATTTCACTACAATGTGTCTTTCCTGTTCACAGTAACTCAACATTGAATCTTTTTCAGAGTCAGCCTTAGAGATTGACAAGTAAAACTAGTAACTGTTTTTAGACTCTAAGGGATATGGTTTGCTCTGAGATAAATGCTGTTTTCCTGTTTACCCCTAAACGATAAGTAAGACTGTTTCATAGAAGCCTGTCACTCCCTGGCATAGTGCTTCATTGTCTCGTGCTGTTAACCAGTGTTCTGTCAGAATGATCTAGAGCCATCTGAACTGTAACTGCATTGCTTCATGACTTCTTAAGTCAAGATCAAGCCCCCATGTTGGACACTAATGTTGAGCATGAAGCCGCTGAGTTGTATCTGCCCTAATAGATTGTATTGTGAAGTCATTTTTGTTACCAGCCTTTGACTTTTGAAGATTGTATAATAATTGCATAGAAGACAGTTTTTAACTGGATCAGTGGCAAAAGGAGAGTTGGAACCTATGTTTAATGACAGCATGTTTACACTGAGGTGTAACGTTTGACCCTGCCATCTTGTGTGACTGGTCAGAAAGCTACACTGGGTCCATGGTCATTGCCTATTGAAAACTAGCTCCCTCCACTGCCCGATCTACCTCCACCCCCACTCCCTTGCCCTTAACATACTTCCGTGTTCTTACTTAGTTATACTGTGTTCATGTGGTAAAAGTAACTGGCAATCTGTTTTTATTGGTAAGATGATGACTGGGATTTAATCTGTTTGGTCTTTAGCTTTACTTTTGTTCTCACAGTCAACGCTCACATAGTTTTATTATTTTGGGGAAGTTTGGATAGAAATAAATAGAATGTTCACCTCTCTGTCTTGTGGAGATCCCCAAGCATTACATTCTTCTTCCTCTTTATAAGTCCTGCTCTGACCCAGATGATATGCCTGGTTTAGACTTGTCATTTGTAACCTCAGTGTTCACATCTGAAACACTGAAAGTATCTTGGCATGAGAATCATTCTAGTCAGAGAGCTTCAGAATTTGTAATGTGCTTAAGAATTACCGGAGGAGCTTTTTGGAAATGCAAGTTCCTAGGTTTACTCCCAAGAAAGTATCCCAAAATATGCGTGCTTAGCAAACATCCCAGTGATTTTAGGACAAGTGGTGGAGAGAACACACTGGGGGAAAGTATCCCAGGGTTCTGAACTCACGAAGAACAAAGGTACTGAAATGGCCTTCAGTCTTGAGCACAAACCAGCCATCATGTGTATGTTTATTAATGATACTTAAATAGTGCAGTATGCATCTTTTATTAACATTCCTACCTCTTATTTTCACGCTGTGATGTTAAATTGTCTACCACAGTGGGAATGGTTCTTGTGTAATATAAGCAAACCCAAGTTTAAGACCTGTCCTATCGTGTTTAGATTTGTATCCTCTGGTAATTCAGTGGCCTTCATAACCTGCTGATCTCTTTTCCTCTCCCTTTTGTTCCATGTAGAGAAAAGTGGTGAAGAAACTACCTCACTGGGAATGTCATCGTTACCAACTTCAGATGGATTTAACCATCCGGCCCGTCCTTCAGAACAGAGTCCTGAGATTGGTAATCCTGCGGGTCTCGCTCACTCTGTCTCTGCTTCAGTCTGCCCCCTCAAGCCCAGTGACCCAGACAGCATCGCACCGAACGCTGTGAAGGCCTCAAAGGCTACCACTGAATTCCAGATTCCCTCTGAAAAGAAAGAGCCTCTTCCTCTACAGGATCTCCCTGGTCCTGCTTCTCCAGCAGACTGGAGTTTGGCTGTGCCCTGGCAGAATTCACCCGAGGAAGCCACTGTTGCAGATAATCTGGAGCCATCTCCTGCTGAAAGAAGCACCCAGAGCCTCGACTCTCCCCTCCACCCAACACAGGAAGTGTCTGTCACAGAGACTAGGATGCAAGAACCACAGAGGTTTCTAGGTGAAAAGGCTTGGCATCCAGAATGTCAGACTCTGAGTCAGGTGAATGGCCTTCAGCAGCAGGAGGAACCAGAGAATGGACAGCATGAGGTTGAACAGAATGTGCCACATGACCGAGAACATCTTTGTAACAAGGGGGACCTTGAGCTTCTTGGAGAAAGGCAACAGAATCAACCAAAAAGTGTGGATGTGGAAGCTGCAATGAAAGGAGACACGCTGCAGCAGAATATGGACCTCCCGGGTGCACAGAGCAGTCTACCCTCAGGGTGCTCTGACTGCTCCAGTTCAGAAACACTTATGGAAGTAGATGTAGTTGAACAGCCCCTTCTGGCAGGCGGCCAGAATGCCAATGTCGAGAGTGTCAGTGCATCTGATCTCACCTTAGATAATAATCCCTTGATGGAAGTGGAAACATCAAAATGCAACCCTTCATCTGAAACCTTGAGTAGTTCCATTTCCTCTCAGAATTTACAGCTCCCAGAAAGTAATGTGGAAATGTCTGCAACAAATGCAGACACTGGGAATTGCTCCCCCGCTGTAAGTCTCTGTGGCAGTTGTCAGCCCTCTGTGGAGTCAGCAGAAGAATCTTGCTCCTCCATCACAGCAGCCTTGAAGGAGCTTCAAGGACTTCTGGTCACTAGTAGTAAACCAGCTTCAGAAATTCCATCTGAAGAAGTTATCTGTCAATCAGAAACAGTAACTGAGGGCCAAACAAGTCTGGGGGTCCTTTCTGAACGATGGATCCAGAGTGAACAGTGTTCACAGGTCTCCTTTCATCAGGCCACATCTGTTTCAGTAAAGACAGAAAAATTAGTAGACACTTCCGCTGGCACTGGAATGGAAGATACAGCAGATGTTAACTTCAGGGGTCCCGCTGATGGCCTAGTAACTGACTCGGAAGGTGTCCCCCGATCAACGGAATCAGTAAATGAGAGTTCTGTCATTCTAGCCTCAGCCAAAACGTCTAATCAATTACACTGCACCTTAGGTGTAGAAATTTCACCAAAACTTCTCGCAGGTGAGGAGGATGCACTCAATCAGACTTCGGAGCAAACTAAGTCCTTGTCATCAGATTTCATATTGGTTAAAGATTTGGGTCAGGACACACAGAATCCAGTGACAGATGGGCCTGAGACCAGAGCAGATGTCTGTCCTGAAGTTGCAGGGCCACTTGTTGAATTTGACCCACCTATCAGCTATCCATCATCAAGTCCCTCCATTCTCCCACCATTACTTTTTCCTGCTGCAGACATTGACCGGATTCTCCATGCCGGCTTTACTTTGCAGGAAGCTCTTGGGGCTTTGCAACAAGGTGGTGGAAATGCAGACCTTGCACTTCTTATTTTGCTAGCAAAGAACATTGTAGTTCCTACATAACCATGGAAAAGTGGGCTAGACCATACTCCATTCCCTTGGGGGGAAAAGCTATTATACACACATACACACACTCACCTGTACTAGTAGAAACCTGCAAGCAGAATGTTGAGCCAGATTTTTTTTAAAGATTTTTTTCAGCCAAAGTAATTTATGATCTCTTGTCTGATGAATTTGTCTATTAGTTAAAATTTGGGCCTTTTTAAATGTAATGGCAGTATATGTATACAAAAGCTTTTTATTCTCATTAAGATGATGTATTCTGGAATAAAATTGATGGCTTTGTGTTTAGCATACCATTTTAGAATGAGAGTGAGTCTTGGAGAAGCAGAAGCCCTGAGAAATCCCACCACCCATGCAGCTAAGAGCAGCTCAAGTTCACCCTTTGGCTGTGTCTGTACCACAGGCAAGGTGGTATGGCTTGTTGGTTCCATTGTCAATTTACAAACTTTTGATCACATAGTTTGGGTGTTCGGAATTCTACCCAGTGCTCTGTGTATTATGACTCATCAGTTATAACAAGAAAATTGAAGAATAATTGAATAATATTGCCTGGCGTGGTTTGTGGTTAGGATTTGACATTTTAGAAGGATGAATCAGGAGGGTTTAAAACTTGAGTTACTTTGTACATCATAGGCTGCTGCATGGATTGCCACGTTGGATGGGGTATTGTAGGGGAATTGACATTAGAGTGAAACATGGTGCTACCCAGATTAAAAAAACAAACCTGGAATTCCATTTGCAAATGTCTTGGTGATGTTTCAAGAACTGTGAGTGAAAAATAGTGACCTAAACACTGGAATTTACTCACGTGGGTTTGCTAGCATCTCACTGATCACACTTCAACCCTCAATGACAAATGATGATCTCGAGTCCATCTTCTGGGAAATTCTACTAAAGCTCAGTTTGAGCTGTGATCTGAGTGAACTAGTGAAGTGTGAACCGTGCCACTGGTTTGTCATGGTGCTTGGAATGTCCGTCTGGCGAGTGTGCTTCATGGCAATAGAAATAAATAGTAATGGCAGTTTCTGACTCCGTGGCCTTTTACTAGATGGTTGGTAGTGTATTCCATCCCCGTCTTTTCTCAGGAGTTTCTTTTATTAAACAAGATTCATCACATTTGTGTTTACCATGTCAAGTCGGAGTGGGGCGTAGTGTATAGCGGTATTTATTGTGGCCTTTTACTAGATGAGGACTAGCCCTTGGAAATCACTGTCCTGTGGGCCCCACTGTGCAATAATGCTACTGGAAAGACATCTGCTCTTTTCTGTACCTAGAAGGAATCTGAAATCTTGTTTTATTGAAAAGAATTTTGAGCATGATAATTCCCAATTCCGGTTACACTTTGCAACGTGTTTGAAACAACCTTTGAAATGGTGATTTGTAAACTTAGTGTTCAGTGATTTTGTCTAAAGTCTGACTCTCTTTAAAAGCTTATTCTTGACATCAAAATTCAAGTCATTTTAGCACAATCAAAATGGAGGCTCATATCTCAGGAGTTTTTGAAATTTTAATTTGTGGCTACTTCATGCATTTCTCTTGTACCCTGTTCCATCTTCTCTTGGCTGTGCTGTTCGTGTGCGTGTTAGGAGACTTTAGTAACGTGATGGAACATCACCTAGGTCCGTCACGATCCTCTGAGGTCAGGATTGTGACAAGTTGTAGTTAACTGTTTGCAAGAGGGCGCTCAAAACAACAGGCTAGCCAGATTGTCTTCAAAATGTCCTTTCAGACAGTCATGTGCTGCAGACCCTCTCGCCTGCCCTACACCAAAGATGTACGATGGACTAGGAAACTGCTTGTAGGGTTTCTGTCCGTCACCTCCGAGAGCTGTGACTGTAATGAAGTAGTGCTGTGATTGGGGCAAAATCGGTGGCAGCACAAAGGGGTCTTTATATTTGCTTTGTGGGTTTATAAATCTTTAGGGCCACAGAGCGGTGGGTGGGGTGGAACTTAGCAATGACAATAAGGCCTGTGTGGAGATGGACCTCACGCTGTTCTGTGAGCAGGTGGCATGCACGGCTCAGAGGGCTGGCCACCGTCTTTTCACAGTGTGGGGCCTGGGGAATCAGTCCCAAAGATGGAATAGGGAAGATCCGTCCGGAACAGGTTTCATTGCAATAGCCTTTAAGTGCATGTGTATTTATGATTAGGCCTGTAGGTGTCCATGTATTCTTGTTAGGAATACTTTGAATGAATTTAACCCAAATATCCTTGTCCTTTTCCATCATTTATTTTCCAATGTATAATTGCTTTTTATTTTTAAGGTCTTATTTCCTGTCCATCATTTTTTATGCAAGTTAGGTTGTTGATATTGTGAGGGTTTTGAGTCATTTGTAAGTTCAGAAGTTCTAGAGTGTGACACTAGTGAACCTTCACTGGCAGTTTTTATTCCAAGTGCAGAAATTAGAGATTAACTTCTCTAGGAATCAAATAAAATCATTGTGAAACTCCTTTGGTTGCCAGCAGGACTGGTAAGTGCAGCCCGACCAGTAATGGGCCCCTTAACTAGGCGGCTCCTTCAGCATTACCAGTCGTGGACAATGTTCTGATTAGTGCTCACCTCCAGGGCTGGTCTGTCTGTTCACCAGAGAGGAGAAGATTTTTATGTATAACTTCCGCATTTCTCCTGAAGCTGGTTCCTGTGTGTAAAAATGTGTTTGGTAACCAGACACCTATATCTACGTTATAGATTTTGCCCATTGAAGGTGATAGGCATTATTTCCTCTTGTACCTGGTTAGGCCCCCAGACGTCAGCCAGTAGCCCTCATCCCAGAGTTCGGGCTTTAGCCATAAGCATAAAGATTACCAATTGCTTGGCGAAGGGAACTGGATAGATGGTGAGTGTGTGTTAAGACTGTTTTGCCTTGCAGCCTACCCCACGTGTTTCTCCTTAAAATACCCAGCAAGAGGGTTGCATAAAAATGGAAAGATACATGAGGCTTCATGTCACTGATTTTATAACCATTTGTAGTGGAATCTCCCTGTTCTTAGCACTTCTGTCTCTAGTAAAAGCCATAAAAATGTTGGTTAAACCGCCAGCTCTAGTGTATATATATACATGTGTGCTTGACAAATATCCTACAGTTAACTTTACATAGATTAAAACGCAAACAGTTTTATATCTACAGATCTATTCTTCACTTGTGGCTTTTACCCCCCTCTGTATATAAAAACAGCCTTACAACTAAGTGGCTAGGAATTGCAGTGCTTTCTGATTTCCTTGTCTTACCTGTTTGACACCTGCCCTGAGGGTAACCAGGATACTTGAACTGTTAAATATTCCAAAGTTGTTATCACTGGTAACGTAGTAAGAGAAGCTGATTGGATGATGCCTTCTGCCATTCTCCAGCACAGATTCCAGAAAGCCACGTTTCTCCTGTGAATTTGGTGACTTCGTGTACTCTGTGGCTTTACTAGAAAAGTTTCCCATTCCCATCCTAGAAGATGACTGTTCCCTTTCGTGTTAGGAGTTCCATAAAGTAAAAAGCTTTTCCTCTGAAAGAATTTAAAGTGCCAGTTCCTCTTAACAAAATAGATTCAGAACATGTCCTTGAGAACGGGAAATGTAAAACCATGGCCCAGGTTCTGTTCCTCAGTGGGCCCTCGTAGGTGTCACTAGGAGTTCATTGCATAAACTGAAGGCTTCAGGTGAACCTTCTCTTGTGCCTTGCTTTTTCCAAATAGCAGAGGCATCTACTTTTGGTGGGAAATGAAACGTATGAGGCCTCCATTGAAAGTGGCCCTCCTGAAGATAGGGGGCACACATGGGGCGGCCTTGAGGCTCACCTTCAGTGTTCATCCAGAATGGTCCTGCACCAAGTCATTTGGTAGAACTAATTGAAGAGAGAAGGTATTCAGAAATCAGTTTATGCTGGGGGGTGGGGGAGGGTAGAAGTACAAGTAAAGGGAAGATGACCCTTGCATGCAGGGTAGAGACATGATGGAGATATGGGTGTGCTGTAGCATCCTCCCCGGTTCCCCCAAGCATGGCTGCTCAGAACACTGACCATCAGGGCTAACAGGACTTAGAGGGTGCTGCCAGTCTTGCTGTTCTACAGCAGCTGAGTGCAATATGTGAAAATGGGGACCTAGAGCAGGACATGTAGCAAGCAAGGGTGTTGGACCGGTGGTGGGCAGCATTTATAAGAGGATTCAAGGCTCTAGCAAACCTTCCTATGGGACACTCCATCAAAAGGACAGTCTTAAAAAGAAAAAAAAAAGGACAGTCTTATACCCATTATTTAAGTGTCATCACATGTGTTGTGATCCTGCGGCATACGGGGAGGATTTCTGGACTTTTTAACTAGTGATTTGGGTTTCAGTGAGCGATGTATTGGTGATTGGTAACCTAAACCCTCTGGCGGCTCCAAGGTGAGAGGCTCTAGCTGATACGTTTTAGGACACAATCTTATAGAATGAAATCTGCAGAGAATGGTTCAAGAGTGTAGAAGTTAGAAAATATTTTTTGCCTAAAACTAAGCAAACTACAAAAGACCTGGAATGGAGGCGTGGAATACAAAATTAGGATAATGCTTACAGAACCATATCCCTTTAAATATGTACCATACGGTTTTCATTAGCTGACTTGAGGAAGGGGCATGCTGGGATTTTTCTCCCTGGGAAATACATGTCTGATGGGAAATGATGCTGTTTACCAGGAGTTTGTTTTACTCACAACCTTGAATGAATGCATCTGTGGCTTAACGAAAGGCAGACCCTTACTAGTTTCCTACCGGAGGCAGCAGTTGGGTTTATTTCTAAATCCCTCTGGTCTGAGGTTACCTGATGCTGACCAGACTTTTTCCTTCCCTGAAGGCTCCACAGCTGAGTGAATGCCACCCATCGGTGGCCTTGCCCTCTGCGTGATTATATTTCCATTCTCTGTTCTCTTGTCATGCTTTTGGCTGGTTCTGGTGATGAACTCGGAGCAATTCAGCATAGTAATTGCATTTGCTTTTTTCACTGTGCACCTCTGGTGGAAGTTAATTCCCTCATTTTAATTCTGAATCTCATCTTCATGGCAAGTTGGGCCAATGGCCTTTGCACTCAAGGTTTGTTTACCAGTTGTGTAGCCATACTTGGCAAACCTGAGCAAGTAGACATGGCTCTTTTCCCTTTATTTGTCCTTGCTATTGCTCATGCTTTCCTGGCTTTTCTTCACACTTTGAGACTACCGCGTCTTAGAAGAGCTGGGCCGATTGGCAAAACGGGCTTGCCAGTAGCTCAGTCGCTCCCAGAACGCTTTGGTTTTGAGAGTTGGGAAACTCTGAGAACTTAAGGGAACCACACTCAGGAATCCCGAAGTTGGTTGCATTGTGCCATTGGTTTAGGGGCTGGACGTAGGACCAGTCTGCAGCTGAGTGAATTAGATGCATTTGGGTTTGAGTTTGTGTCACGTAATGAAATGTAAGTCAGCCCTAAATAATCAAAACACTTTCTTTTTTTTAATAGGAACTTTCTGAAGAAAAGTGATGTGTAAAACATTTGATATTTAAACAATAAAGTTTTTATCATAAGACTCTTGTTTGATCGATTTCTTTTCAGTGGAGATGGTTAATTAATTTGTATCCCTGTCTCTATCTCCCTGTCCCTTTAAATAACTTCTTCCAAGGCTCTGTGACTTGCCATGTGCCTGAAACCCAGAAGAAATGGGCATCTCCACGCCATTAAAGTAACTTGCAGATAACCACTGCAGGAGGGTGGCTGTTGCTGTTCATAAGGTGTGCGTCGTGGCTCCACATAGGCAGTTGATGCAAAGTAATAGAAACGGCACTGGCGATGGGGTACTGTGGTTCAGGCTGGTCTCCAGAGCCAGGCTGCTTGGGTGTGAATTTCAGCTTTGCTACTTACTAGCTTTGTGACTGGGTAAATTACCTAACCTTTCGGTGCCTCAGTTTCCTCTTCTGTAAAATTGGGACAATTGGAGGTCACAGGGATTAAACAATGCATATAAAGTCCTTAGAAAATTACTGGCACATTGTAAGTGCTCATTAGATATTAACTAGCATCCATTGCATCACGGGAGATTCGAGGATACTAAGGGAAATTTTCAGAAGTCGGGCAACTCCAGCAGTGATGTGTGGGAAGGGAGGGCTCAATCACTAAGGGCCCTCGGCTACCAGGGTTCTGCCCTTTTCAACAGTGTGGCTTCCAAGATTACTTTGGACGTCAGCATATAGCTGACATACCAGGAAAAGAGAATGAGGCTTCGTGGAAGCTTTTATACCAGGCCTGGAAGGGGTGTTCATCTCTTCTCTACTGCATTTCACAGGCTGGAACTTTGTCGCATGGCCATGCCACACTGCCAGGGAGGCTGTGAGGTCTGATCGACTTGCGTGCCCGAGATGAGGAGTACAGTATGGTGGTCAGCCAGCAGTCCCCTACCTTCACCTCAGGCATGGAGGGCTCCCCACCCCCCACCCGAGCATGCCACAGACCTCTGTCTAGTAGAATCTTCTGCGATGCCCTGTTCTCGCTTGTGGCTTTCTAAGGTCTGACAAGCAACTGGAGGTACCTTAACTGCTCCTACCCGTATACAAGTGTTGGCGCAGGGACAGACAGCTGCAGTAGAAATTCATGAAAGTACTAACTTAGCAGCTTATACTGCATCCCTGCTCGCAGCTGTTGGTATGGGAATGGGATTAAGCAAATTCATCAATCCTTATCTATGGCTTTTGTCCTTTAAAAACTTAGAGCTAGGGTGGGTTGGTTCCTCCTAGAACGTTCCTAAGGCCAACATCATTTTTCCTGCTTTGCCTCAGGAATCTGAAGTGCCCTGAGCCCCAGATCCTCCACCCCCAACTGCTGCTCTCACCGTCTTCCCGGAGAAGTAAACGGCAGCTTCGTCCTCCCGGTCGCTGGCTCTCAAACCTGGACAGCTTACATGCCCTGCATCCAATCTGCCCTACGTCCTGTTGGCTCCTCTTAAAGTCTATTTGAAGTCTGATCCTTTCTAGAGCCCTGGTCCCAGGCAGGGGCCCCTCTCAGCTGGGTTATTGCAGGCGGCCTCCCTGCTCCTGCCCTTGTCTGCCTACTTTCCCTTAGAACAGCTGCCAGTGTGAGCTGGGACCCTTCCGTGAGTCCCATCCCAGAGTGAAAGCCACAGTCCTTACAGTGCCCCCCAGGCCACTATTACTTCTGCCCTAACCTGCTTCCCTCCCCCTGACCCTGCTTGACCTCACCTCGCTCTCCACCTCTGGCTCTTTGTGTATTTGTCCCCTCGTCTGGAATGCCCTTTCCCCAGGCACCTTCATGCTTTTCCTCTCGCTTCCTTCAGGTCTTTACTCAAATATCACCTCAGTAACGTCTTCTCTGGCTACTTTTTCTAAAATTATAGCCACCGACTCCTCTTCCTGTGTCACTCACTGCCCTTATTCATTTTCCTCAGCAGTGACCCCACTACCCAACACACTGCATGTCATTTCTGACCTAGTTTATTGTCTTCCTCCCCCATTAAAACATAAGGTCTATGAGGGTAGGGATTTACGTCTGTCCTTTTCACGGCTACATCCCCAGTGCCTGATGCCTAGTAGGGTTTTGAATGAATAAATCCATAACACCATTACACTGCCTCAGTTTCTCAGCTCAAAGGCCCTAAGGGTGACATAGCAGAACTGGGTTGTTGAGGTCCGTTTGCAGGTTTTAGGGATTCTAGACCAGATGGCTGTTGAGTTTGAATAATGTAGGTTTTATTTTTCTTCTTTTAAATATATTTTTTAATTGATTTCAGAGAAGGAAGAGGGAGAGATAGAAACATCAATGATGTGAGAGAATCATTGATTGGAACACTCCCTGCTGGGGATCCAGCCCACAACCCAGACATATGCCCTGACCAGGAATCGAACCAGTGACCTCTTGGTTCCTGGGTCAATGCTCAATCGCTGAGCCGCACCCCACTGGGCTAATGTAGGTTTTAAAAGACAGATGACATTCTGAGGTTAGTAAGCTTGTAGGTATCCATGTGAAGTAGTACTTTTTATTATATCCAAATGTAAGACTAATTTGAAATATCGACAAACTGCACTTCTCTGCAAATGGTTGTACAGACTGGCCATAGTTCTTCATCCACTGTCTTCCTAAAATAGGCCCAAATCAGGTACAACGAGAAACAACCTTCTATCGGTCCCTGGTTGTTGTTTTTTCTGGCCTTTTAATTCTTTAGATGGCTAAAAAAATTTCTGCATCCCTTTGAGTTAAAAAATTCATCAGAGCCCTGACCGGTTTGGCTCAATGGCTAGAGCGTCGGCCTGCGGACTCAAGGGTCCCGAGTTCGATTCCAGTCAAGGGCATGTACCTTAGTTGCGGGCACATACCCAGTGGGGAGTGTGCAGGAGGCAGCTGATCGATGTTTCTCTCTCATTGATGTTTTTGACTCTCTATCCCTCTCCCTTCCTCTCTGTGAAAAAATCAATAAAATATATTTTTTAAAAAAATTCATCAGAAGATATTAATTCAATAAACATTGAGTTATGTGCCCGATTGCATGAGCCGAGCTAGGATGCCTATTCCCATTACAGCGGTCCCAAAGAGACATTACGGCGGTCTCTTTGAAGAATGATGACAAACAAAATGCTAGGTAATAACTAAATTCTATGATGAAAATTGACTAGATTGGTATGATAGAAGGAACTAGAGACTATTTGATGTTGAGTGATCAATGAGAAGGTCTTCTGAGAAGCTAACCTTTAACATTTGAGTGCCAAGTGAGGATTTGAGGTGTTTTATGTTAGGCTGAAGGGCACAAAGAGGCCTACAATTTCCATAATTTATAACCACAAAAGTTTTTTTCTTGCCTATGTGACAGTCCAAGGCAAGTGTTCCTGATTGGTGGGCAGCTCTCCTCCACGTAGTGATTCAGGGAACCAGGCTCTTTACACCTTGTAAGTCCGACATCCTCTTTGCTTCATCCTACCTGGTAGCTAGAAGAAGAAACAGCAGGGAGAAGCCCAGTCTAGAAGTGGATCACATGATTTCTGTTCATGCCCGTGCTGGGGAGAACTTGGTAGTAGAGTCTTGCCTACTGCTAAGGAGGCTGGGAAATGTCGTCCAGCACTGCCTGACTACAATGCCGTCATGGTGGAGAGAGCAGATTTGGGTGAACAGCTAGAGGCCCTCTGCCATGCTGTGAAGACTCTGCCAGCAAAGGCCCTCAGATGGGTACACACTGGCATGTTTGAGAAACAGAAGGTTGGTGGGGACTGGCACACACCAGCAGAAATTAGGACATGAGTCAGGGAGGAAGGCTGGATCAAATCAGCTATGGCCTTGGAGGCCAGAGAAAAGAGTATGGATGTCGGTCCAGATGCTATGACAGGAAGCTGTTGGAGGCTTTTAAGCCCGGAGGTTGGGTGATACCCCCATTTTCACCAACCCCGTCTTGCTGACTGGACAGGACTGAGGAAGGGACTGATGTTCAATATTTTATTTTTTTTAATATATATTTTATCGATTTTTTATGGAGAGGAAGGGAGGGAGATAGTTAGAAACATCGATGAGAGAGAAACATCGACCAGCTGCCTTCTGCACATCTACTGGGGATGTGCCCGCAACCGAGGTACATGCGCTTGACCGGAATCGAACCTGGGACCCTTCAGTCCGCAGGCCGAGGCTCTATCCACTGAGCCAAACCGGTTTCGGCTGTTCAACATTTTAAAATGAAATCACCTAGAGTCAGGCCCGCGAGGCCTAGTGGTTGAGCGTCGACCTATGAACCAGGAGGTCCGGGTTTGATTCCAGGTCAGGGCACATGCTCAGGTTGCGGGCTCCATCCCCAGTGTGAGACCTGTAGGAAGCAGCTGATCAATGATTCTCTCTCATCATTGTTTCTATCTCTTTTTCCCTCTCCCTTTCCCTCTCCCTTCCTCTCTGAAACCAATAAAGAATATTTTTTAAATAAAATCACCTAGATTAAAGCTGCCTTGTTTTGGTTTACTCAGTCCTAGAGCTGTAGATTGCACTTGCAGAACCACTGCTGTTACGTACAACCAGCTCCTCCTACCTCCCTCTCTCAGATGGGAATCAGCTTCACAAGCCTGTTGGACAGTAAATATAGGGTGTCCCCCAAAAATGTATACACACATTTGAATAATTATAAAGGCAGTGTTTATGAAAATACATTTCAGCCCTAGCTGGTTTGGCTCAGTGGACAGAACATCAGCCTGTGCACTGAAGGGTCCCGGGCTCGATTCTGGTCAAGGGCACATGCCTGGGTTGCAGGCTTGATCCCCAGTGGGGGGGCGCATGCAGGAGGCAGCCAATCAATGACTCTGTCATTGATGTTTCTAATCTCTCTCCCTTCCTCTCTGAAATCAATAAAAAAAATATTTTTAAAAAATACATTTCATTTTCAAAACTGAGCTTTCAGCTGTTACAGTGTGTATACATTTTTGGGGGACACCCTATATTTATTCCCTCCTTTGGGAACACATATATTTGCCTTGAGTTGGGGGGGGGGAAGAGAGGAATGAGTCCTTTAAACCATTCTGCACCTTTTTTTGACAGTCCTGTCCAATGACCTTTTCAGGATGCGAGGATGAAGGTGCCAGAATTACTTTCTGCTTCCTCTCGGAGGCACAGCACAGCTTCAGGAAGAAGTGTAACGGAGACGTGGGCCAGGGCTATGGTCTCTCTAGGATCTTGCCTTTCTCCCCAACTTCGTCCTTCGTCGGATGGAGTTCAGCAGTCGGAGACTTAGGTGAGGACAAAATTAAACGAAGAAGGAGGAGGAGGAAGAGGAGAAGAGGAACAACAACAACGAAATCATTGTTCCTGTGTCACTGATTTGGAAACGAAGACAGTGATTTGCTCGAGGCCCTCGCATGAGTCAGTCGAAGCTTTTGATTCCGATGCCTCAGAGTCTCGTGCCCTTCACATATGACCAGCCGAGGGTTGTGCAATAAATGACTGGGCTTCAATTGTGAGTGTAAATGACGCCCCATAACAGGATTGATAGGCGTCCTGGTTGTGGGTGTTTGTTTGCGTTTGAATTGCCGTGTGTTTGACAGGCAAGGATGGATTCCACATTTAAGTTCCAGGCATGGGACCTTTACCTGCACGTGAACACCCACACGGGGCCCCCCTCTCCCCTTTCCTGCCAAAAGCCTTGTGAGATTAAGACTGTCTTCTCCCACCCACTCTCACACCCACGAAAACCTTAGGGATTTGATAGGCCGTGAGACCGGATGCTGCTCCGGCAGGTTGTAAAAAGTTGATTGTGACCTTACCCGGTGTGCGACGACGAAAGCAATAGGGCAGAAATGCCATCACCTCACAGCACAGGGGGACAGCCAAGTGATGAAAACGCCTACCGGTGGGAGCTGTCAAGTGCCCACGCAACATGGCAGGAAGGTGGCGCCCGGCAGAGGGTGCTGCCCAGAGAGGGCTTGCTGCTTCACAGCGGAATGACAAAGCCAGTTGGTTCCACTCCGGGTTAAATGGCTTCTCATGAGTGGGGTTGCACCCAACAGGTTGGGGCCTGTACGCACCCTAACGCGGGTGGAGTAGGAAGGGAGTGCACCACAGCTATGAGACTGGCCATTCGAGCTGGCTTTCCTCCTCCTCGCCACAAACACTTCAGACACCCGACTGTTTCTTTCCTCATTCAAAGCGATGTGTCCTCTGCTCTCCGCCTCTGCTCCACCCGTTCAGTAGCTGCAGCCTCCATCCCCACCTGTCATTCTGCCCCTGCCCACCTC
Source organism: Myotis daubentonii (assembly GCF_963259705.1). NCBI lineage: Eukaryota > Metazoa > Chordata > Mammalia > Chiroptera > Vespertilionidae > Myotis > Myotis daubentonii. Next base: position 211,215,714 of record NC_081842.1, on the reverse strand, counting down.
CACGGAGGCCATCTCTTAATTTTTTTAAACTAATTAGAAAATGCCCTGGGTTTAGAGATCTTACTTCCTTCCCTAAAGGGTTAGGCCCGTGGTCGGCAAACTGCGGCTCTTTGGCCCCTTGAGTGTGGCTCTTCCTAAGCCTTCGGAGGACCCTAATTAAGTTAATAACAATGTACCTACCTATATAGTTTGTTTAAAAAATTTGGCTCGCAAAAGAAATTTCAGTCGTTGTACTGTTGATATTTGGCTCTGTTGACTAATGAGTTTGCCGACCACTGGTTAGACCAAAGGGGTCACCTCCTAGAATAACATGAAGAAATGAAAAGGGATCTTTAGCTCAGAAAAGGATACAAATGGTTTCTGGGCTCCCCCATGTGCTGTCTGGTTTTAGGCAAATTAGCCCATCCCCCCATGTCATCTGTACAGGAATGCTGGGAGGATCCATGAGACAAATGTAGGCACTCGGTTCAGTGTGTGGTACAAGTCAGCATCCAACACGTCATCATCGCCATCATCGTTCCCACGAGCAGCTCTCGCCCTGGGTCGTGAGGTGGTGACAGAATGCGGCGAGCCCAGTTTCTCAAGTAGTTGGTTCTCTTTCCTTTTCCTGACACACACTCGTCCCCTATTCAGTCACATCAAAACAAAATAAAATAACTACTGCCATCTTGGGTGTCCCCTGGAGAAACTGAGGGGTGGGGGGGGATCTTGGGTGTGTATGGGGTGCGGCCCATCTAGGACAGGGATGGGGAATGTCTGAGGGGAGTAGGGTGTTTTGGAGGTGGGGAGGGGCAGCAAGGACCGGGGCTGTATAAGGCCAGAGAAATCATTATGTTACAAATACCCAAATGGCCCTTGGCAGGAAAAAGGCTCCCCACCCATGACTAGAACAAGCTGTAGGATCAGTGTTTCAGGTAGGTGCCAGGGTGACTAAGTGTGGGAGGCGGCGGGAGGGGTAACCTCAGCAGAGAAGAGGAAAAACTGGGGAGCTGAAGTTGAGAAATGGGGTGTCTTAAGCATAAAAAGGGGAGTGATCATTTTGCAATATATACTTGTCTTGAATCGTGTTGCATACTTGAAACTAATGTTATGTCAGCTATATCTAAATTTTTTGGAAGTGAAAAATAAGTATATATTGACATTTGAAAAAAGAATAAAAAGGAGAGACTAAAGGAATATATTTATTTGGGATCAAAGGAGTGAAGCGAGCCAGGTAGGAGAGCGGTGGGGGAGGGGGAGGGGAGCGGTGGGGGAGGGGTAGCAGTGCTGTGGGTTTCAGGCTGAGGGAGTTGGCGCCCACAGGGAGTGTGACCCTGAAGCAGTGGGATGGTGAGAGGAGGAAGGGCGGGGGGGGGGGGGGGGGGCGCTGCAGGTGGAGTAGAGGGTGTTTGGGGGGGGGAGGGGCACCAAGGACCTGACATGGCCTGAAAGTGTAGGACTGAGCTTGAGGGTAAGGAACTGAGGACTGGAGGGCCAGGGTGGCCAGTGAGGGCCAGGGGGCTGTGGGCTGTGGGCAGGTCAAGGTGGGGTGCTGGGGTCTCTAGGCTCCTCAGTGCCTGGGGCCTAGGTCTGTGCACTGGGGGGGGTCTGGGGTCCCAGCATGGCAGCCGTCTCTGTGGCCCTGGCCAGCGAGTTCAGTGGTTAGAGCACCAGCCTGGGCTCCGAAGGGTTCAATTCCCAGTCAAGGGCAGGTACCTGGGCTGCAGGTGGATCCCTGCCCCAGTCCCCCAGTTGGGGGCGCCTGCAGGAGGCCACCCTTGATGTGTCTCTCCCTGTGGGACTGATGTCTCCCTCCCTCCCTTCCACTCTTCCAAAATATCAGTGGGAAAAATATCCTTGGCTGAGGATTAAAAAAAACAATCAACCAATGAATGCATAGATAAGTGGAACAACAAATAGATGTTTCTCTTTCTCTAAAATCAATTAATCAATAAATAAAAAAGTAAAAAAAATAAATTATAAGAAAAGGAAGGGGAGAGTGTTGGGGGGGTCTGCAGGCTGAGTCTTCAGCTGGCCGGACAGATAATGTGAGTGTCTCCGGGGTCCCCAGGGTCTCTGAGCTGATGGGAGTCTCTGGGTCCCGGGGTCAGAGGACTGAGTGGGGTGTCGGGGTGTCGGGTCCCCGGGGTCAGCGGACTGAGTGGGGTGTCGGGGTGTCGGGGTCCCCGGGTCTGGGCGCTGATGGGAGTCTCCGGGGTCAGTGGACTGAGTGGGGTGTCGCGGTGTCGGGTCCCCGGGGTCAGCGGACTGAGTGGGGTGTCGGGGTGTCGGGTCCCCGGGTCTGGGCGCTGATGGGAGTCTCCGGGGTCAGAGGACTGAGTGGGGTGTCGGGGTGTCGGGGTCCCCGGGTCTGGGCGCTGATGGGAGTCTCCGGGGTCAGCGGACTGAGTGGGGTGTCGGGGTGTCGGGTCCCCGGGTCTGGGCGCTGATGGGAGTCTCCGGGGTCAGTGGACTGAGTGGGGTGTCGGGGTGTCGGGGTCCCCGGGTCTGGGCGCTGATGGGAGTCTCCGGGGTCAGTGGACTGAGTGGGGTGTCGCGGTGTCGGGTCCCCGGGGTCAGCGGACTGAGTGGGGTGTCGGGGTGTCGGGTCCCCGGGTCTGGGCGCTGATGGGAGTCTCCGGGGTCAGAGGACTGAGTGGGGTGTCGGGGTCCTCGGGTCTGGGCGCTGATGGGAGTCTCCGGGGTCAGTGGACTGAGTGGGCTGTCGGGGTCCCCGGGTCTGGGCGCTGATGGGAGTCTCCGGGGTCAGAGGACTGAGTGGGCTGTCGGGGTCCCCGGGTCTGGGCGCTGATGGGAATCTCCGGGGTCAGCGGACTGAGTGGGGTGTCGGGGTGTCGGGTCCCCGGGTCTGGGCGCTGATGGGAATCTCCGGGGTCAGCGGACTGAGTGGGGTGTCGGGGTGTCGGGTCCCCGGGTCTGGGCGCTGATGGGAGTCTCCGGGGTCAGAGGACTGAGTGGGGTGTCGGGGTCCCCGGGTATGGGCGCTGATGGGAATCTCCGGGGTCAGCGGACTGAGTGGGGTGTCGGGGTGTCGGGTCCCCGGGTCTGGGCGCTGATGGGAGTCTCCGGGGTCAGAGGACTGAGTGGGGTGTCGGGTCCCCGGTCTGCGCGCGGACGGGAGCCTCCGGGTCCCCGGGTCCCCGGGTCCCCGGCCCCGGACGCGCCCGCCCCCAGGCGCCGCCCCGCTGACATCAGTTCCGCCGCCGCCCGCGGCCTCCTTCCCGCCGGCGCTCGGAGCCCGGGCCGCGGAGCGAGGGGCCGGGAGGCGAGGCCGGGCGGGCGCCGGGCCCGCGGCCGGCACGACGGAGCCCCCGCACGGCCGGCCGCAGCGGTTGGCGGCGGCCCCGGGCCCGCGGCGCGGGAAGCGGCGGCGGCGGGGCGGCGGCGCCATGGAGCCGCGGGAGGTGAAGGACCGGATCCTGGAGAACATCTCGCTGTCGGTGAAGAAGGTGAGCGCGGCCTGGCGCCCGGCCGTCCGCCCCGCCCGCCCCGCTCGCCCCCGGCCGGGCCCCCGCTCGCCCCGTCGGGCCCCCGCCCTGCCCGCCGCCCGCCCGGCCGCCGCGGGGCGCGGGGCGCTCACGTGAGCGCGGCCTCGGGCTATTTTTAAAGGACGGAGTCGAGCTCAGCATCCTCCGCGCTGCCCCCGCCGTCCCGGCCCCCCCCGCCCCCCTCGAGCCGCGGCGAAGCCCTGGGGGACCCCGCGCAGCATCGCCGCGTCCCTGCACCCGGCGTCCCCCCGCCTCGCACGGCCAGGGGCGGCCCGGGCTCCCGGCTCCGGGGAAGTCTCCCGATCACCGGCAGTTTGGAGGGGCTTCTCGGAGCCTGCGCCCTGGCGTGCATTTGTTTGCGGACCCCCAGGACCCAGCGACACCGCGGACACGCGCTGCGTGGGGCTCCCAGCCGCTGCGACCGTGGGCCCATCTCCAGGTGGAAAGAACACATTCCCTACCGCGGGGCGCGCGGCCGGCAGCGGGAGTCAGCTCCTTGGAAAGGGTCCCGTCTAGAAGGTAGAATGCTAGCCGGTACAACCAGGCTAGACCCGACAGGCATTTCAGGGTGTCGCTGGATTTTGTTCTTCGACTTGAGTTCCTCCATCACCCGTCTCAGTCTCAGAAACTGGGGGGTGCGGGTGGGGTGACGGGGTGGAGGGCTCGTCCGAGGATTTTATCACTCCAACACACCAAATGAAGGAAGTTAATGGAGTCAACCGTTATATTTAAATAGCTTTTCCCCATTTAAATGCCTCGAAAGTAGTACCATAGGCGAGCGATTTTACCTTTTGTGAAGGTCCGCGTGGCTTAAAAAGAAGATTGGAAATGCTCTTACTAACATATCCCTCTAAAAAGCACAACTAAAAGTTACATTGCAGGCATCCAACCGAAGTTTTATTTCTCTCATCGCCCCCCCCCCCCCAGCTTTGCTAAGGCGATTGGGGTGTAGGTTTTGCCTACCCAAGGAATGCAGAATGAGCCAAGACTGTTAAAACGCAATACGTCTTTCGCAATGGAAGGGAAAGATTGCTGACTTTACTAATCTGATCTGGGCTGGTTACGGCCTCAGGTAGGCCAGGCCTTGCGTCTTTGGGTTTCCAGGTATCAAGGCGGCGGACAGGGACACTTTGTCATCAGTGTAAACATGGATGTTTTTGAAGGCAGAGACACGCTCCGGAAATCAGAGTGAATTGTGAAGGAGTTATCAAAGTTCTTATCATTGCATGGGCTGGGACAGGCACGTTTTATTGAGCCGTAATGAACACCAGACGATGCAAGTCGCACACTAGAAACCTGGAAACCCATCCCTGGGTGCGTTGCCAGGGAGGGCCTGACTGACTGGCATCCTGGCATGGGGCATGGATTCTGGAGTCTAGCCGCCTGGGTTGAACCCCTGCCCTGCCCGTTAATAACCCTGTAATATTGGGTAGGTTCCTCCGCCTCGCCACACCTCGGTTTGTCCACCTGTAAAGCAGGGATAAATCAGGGTTGTTTTGGAGAGTTAAGGAGAGGATGTATGTAGAGTGTTCGGCACGATGCTTGACCCGGTCTCAGTGGGTAGGTTGTCTTCGTCTGTTTGGGTGGCTGTAAAACAACACGCACTTATTGGTCACAGTTCCCCTCCTCCGGGCGAAGACCACTGCTCTCTCCGTGTCCTCACAGGGGGAAGGGGCGTGGGGGCTCTCCGGGTTTCTTTGGTAAGGCTGCCACCCTCGACCCAGCACCTCCCAAAGGCCCAACTCCTCATCCCACCCCATTGGGGGTCAGGACTTCAGCCTCTATACCTGGGGGACACATGTTCAGTGTGTAGCTAAGTGGTCATTGTTTCTGTTTGTTTGTCATGGAGTTAATTCCTTACTTTTATAAGATCTGAAGACGGCTTAGTGCTTCGCCACCTAAAGGTTGTTGTACAACAACCCTCTGGACTTGCCGCCTGCTTCCTTTGTGTGCTGTGTCTCAGAGAACTGTTTTATGATTCTTGCACCATGAGGTGCCTTTGGTTTCCTGAGGATCTGCTTCTCATAGGAATCCGTTGGTTGTTTGCAGCAGGAGGCGGTGCGGGCTGCGGTCTTGGGGGCAGATCTACTCTGGAACACCAGTGTCACTTACACTTGTTATCCAGCCCGTGAGAGTGGCTCCGCCTTTTTCTTCCATCCACCACTAGTGAAATGGTCTACGGATCCTTGTTGCATAAAGAAAATGAGATGTGGCCCCGCTGCTGTGGCTCAGTCTGCAGCGTAAGTGGTTGTCCATCTGTGATCAGGAGGCCACAGTTAGATTCCTGGTCGGGGCACATGCCCAGGTTACGGGCTCCATCCCCAGTGTGGGGCGTGCAGGAGGCAGCTGATCAATGATTCTCTCTCATCATTGATGTTTCTATCTCTCTCTCCCTCTCTCTTCCTCTGAAATCAATAAAAATATATAGTTGTTAAAAAAAATTTTAAAAAGAAAAAATGAGGTGTATTTCTGCAAAAAAATTAAGGATTCATTGTGTATAACTGTGTTGGGAGAGGGTAGTTTAGAACTTTTTATCAAAGTAGAATATGCCTATACTGGGTGAGTTCTCACAGAGTGGAAACGTTCACATACGCAGCACCTAGATCCAGGAACAGAACATAGCCGTCATCCCAGAAGCCCCCCTCTCCGGTTCCAGGTTCCCCTCCCAGCCGCTTCACCCCCAAGTGTATACAACCCCTCTCCCCAAGCCTGTTGGTAAGTTCAGCTATCTTCCCACCTGGATTCTGTGATGGTGAACACGCACTGTGACACCAGAGAGGTGAGGCAGCTGTTAGCCACCGGGATCCGAGGGAACCTGTGGGTTCCCAGGGGATTAAAGAGAGAGAAGAGTTTAATAGGGAGCGCAGATCAATGAAAATGGTCACAGTGAAAGCAAGTTCCACGTGTTCTCAAAAGGGAGAGAGTAGCAGAAACATCCCAGGCGCGGATAATAGAGCTTGTGGTTGCTGATTTGTTCATAGTTCAAGAGAAACCTCCGAATCAAAGGCCTTTTGCGTCGGCCCGTGGTGCTAACGGAATAGCACCCCCTCCAGGGGGAAGCTGCGGTGTTGAGGACCGTGTCTGCTGATGCAGGTGCCCTGTGAGCGAAGGCTTTGGCTGTGAGAGGCAGCCTCTGTCCCCCCCACCCAATCTCCTCGCCCCGACAGCTTGTACATTGGTTGGAGGGAGAATTTCAGAAATCATTACGGAAGGAGAAGCCCCAGAGGAGGAGGGCTTAACTGAGTCTGACAAATGGGTGGAATTCAGAGAAAGAGAGGAAGCTGGCATTCACGATAGAAGGAGCGGCCTAAGTACCCCCTAGGAAGTGGGGGTGTCCGGGGGACTTTGAGGACAGCGAGGAGACGGACCAGTGTCCGAGGGCGCGGCTTGCGGGGGCTGGAAAGTGCTCTCCCTGGAAGCTGTCCAGCACAGTGGATACAAACCAGGTGTCAGGGCACAGACCTGGATCTGGGTTTGAATCCTGGGTTTGTCACGGACCATGCTGACCCCGGCAAATGGACCTCAGTCAGCCTCAGCAGTCACAGCTTACTCGTGGTATTGTAATGAGAACGAAATTGCTGGGGACAACACACAGCGCATTCAGCAAAAGCCTAGCACATAACGGGGCCTAAATAAAACACAGCTGCCATCTTTACCTGTGAGTGTCTGTGGCAACTCTGCACGTACTCTCATGCAGTTTTCAGGAAAACTTTATTTTTTTTTAATATATATTTTATTGATATTTTTACAGAGAGGAAGGGAGAGGGATAGAGAGTTAGAAACATCGACGAGAGAGAAACATCGATCAGCTGCCTCCTGCACACTCCCTACTGAGGATGTGCCCTCAACCAAGGTACATGCCCTTGACCGGAATCGAACCCAGGACCCTTCAGTCCGAAGGCCGACACTCTATCCACTGAGCCGAACTGGCCAGTGCCAGGAAAACTCTTTTTTAAAAAAAATGTTTTTAATGAGTTTAGAGAGAGAGGAAGTGGGGGGGGGGGGGGGAGAGAAACATCAATGTGAGAGCGAAACGTTGATCGGTTTCCTTCCCTCTGCACCCTGACTGGAGACCAAACCCACAACCCGGGCACATGCCCTGACCGGGAATTGAACTGGTGACTTTTCAGGGCACAGGACAACGCTCAACCAACTGAGCCACACCAGCTGGGCAGGCAGAGTCGTAACACTACACTTTCCTATTTTTTGCAAGCTCAGGGTCTGTCAGACTTCTTAAAAGCCCAGATGGTAAATATTTTCAGCACATACAGTCGTTGGCGCAACTACTCAGGTCTCCCCTGGTAGGAAAAAAAAAAAAAAAGCAGCCTCAGAGAGCCCAATCATGTCTGTGTTCCAGTAAACCTTCACTACAGCTCCAGGCAGCAGGCTGGAGTGGGCAGGCCGTCTTTTGTATGTGCACATGTGTGTTCACATGGAGAAGTCCTCGCGGGGGTAGGTTAGGGGTCCCGTTCAGAGACATTGGTGCGACCGGTCCAGTTAACCAAACCTCTGTTGTACCTGTGTGTGAGCACCTTTTGTGAGGCTTGTGGAGTGAATGTGGACACTTGTCAATCCCATCATATGTCCGTGTATTCAGGTTTTCAAACATACATACATACATACATTCAAAACATGATCACTTCCATCTGTCCCCACTGTCCTGGGCCCTAGGAGGGAGGGTAGTAGCGAGCGAGGCAGATAAGATCCTGGCCTGATGGAGTGGATATTGCAGGAGGAGGAGAAATGAGTAGCCGAACCTCTACAAAGATGGTTTCAGCCTGGCCGGTGTGGTTCGGTGGTTGAGCATCAACCTATGAACCAGGAGGTCACCGTTCTATTCCCGTCAGGGCACATGTCAGGTTGCAGGCTCCATGTGGGGCATGTGGGAGGCAGCCGATCAATGATTCTCTCTCATCATTGATTTTTTTTCTCTCTCCCCTCCCCCCCCCCATCCTCTCTGAAATCAATCAAAAAAAATATTTTAAAAAAATGATAGTTTCAGACAGCGACAAGTCTTTAGCAGGAGAATGTGATCAGTAATTGGCCAGGGAGTGTGCTGTGGATGAGGTGTCAGTAAGACCTGCCTAAGGAGGTGACATTGCATCCAGCAAGGGGCACTGCCTAGGACTAGAGAATGAGTAGCTGTTTTAAAAAGTAACCAAAGAGCTCGGAAGCGTATGAAAGGAAAAGTAAGCGACCCCTGTCCTCCGTCTCCTCAGCCCCAAGTCTGCTCCCCTTGAGCAGGGTACAGAAATGAATTTTGATAAAGTCACGCTCTTCGGGGAATGTTGCTGGGCTGTGGCAACCTTCCCTCGCCCGGGGCAACCAGTGTCCCGCCCAGAGCGAGGTTGTCTGACCAGGCACAGCCTTCCTGGGCAGGGCTCTCCCCGTCGGTCAGCTGGTGAATGAGCAGCAGCTCTCCCATCTCCCATCTAGCCTGTCAGTGCTGTGTGGGGCGTGGGCTTTCCCCGTTCCCATTTTTCCACTCCTTCAGACGCTTAGATCTGCCAGAAATGAACCGTTAGGGCAGCTCATGCCTAGACCAGGCCTGGTAGTCAGATAAATGTGGGAATTATATTGACCATTTGGTTTCAATCAATAGTTTTGTGCTCTCTGGTTTCATGGAAAAACTCTATTTAGAGTTTTTAGAATCTTAAAAAAGTCACTTGGGCAAAGCTCTAAAGAAAAGAATATCTACACACGCTTTTTATAAACTGAAGGCGAAGGGCCGGGCTGCTTCTCCTCGCTTCCTCTTTCCCTGCCTGCGTCCTGACATTGGCAGCAGCTACTTCTCTGCGCCTCTCCTCTCGCTGAACAGAGGCTGTCTAGTGAGGGATGTGAGGGGCCAGAGACCCCCAACCAGGCGGCCCAGGCTTGTGCACCTGACCCCATGGTGACCCCACCCAGGCCTGGTGTTAGATGCCAGGGGAGAAGTGTGAACGGCCCTGCCCATTCCATTTTAAGATGGTTCTCCTTTTACAAAATGCTTCTCTAACATTAGGTTTCTGTTTGAAGCCTTGTGACTGTGGTCCTCCCTCTTTCTTTCCCTTTCTTTCTTTCTTTCTTTCTTTCTTTCTTTCTTTCTTTCTTTCTTTCTTTCTTTCTTTCTTTCAATATATTTTTATTGATTTCAAAGAGGAAAGGAGAGGGAGAGATAGAAACATCAATGGTGAGAGAGAATCATTGATCGGCTGCCTCCTGCATGCCTCTACTGGGGATTGAGCCCACAACATGAGCATGTACCCTTGACCAGAATCGAACCCAGGACCCTTTAGTCTGCAGGCTGACGCTCTACCCACTGAGCCAAATAGGCTAGGCAGTCCTCCCTCTTTCTCTGTTGCCTGGCTCTAGCGTGAGGCCCATCCAGATGATTGAAGGCCTGGCAGAAACTCACCTGCACTTGGGGTTGGACATAGACAGGCGGCCCCTGTCAGTCGGGGTGGGCTACAGCTGTCTCTCTGTAGTCACAGTTACCACTCCGAGTTTCAGGTGGAGCAGTGGCGAGTCCCACAGCCTCCCCCACCCCCCCACCTCCACCCCAAAAAAGCCCAAACTCATCCAGGTGGAGCCCATCCTATATAATAAAAGCCTGATATGCTAAGTGTCTGATTGACCTGTTGGCTGTTCAACCAATCAAAGTGCAATATGCTAATGATATGCTAAGGCCGCTCAACTGCTCGCTATGACTTGCACTGACCACCAGGGGGCAGATGCTCCAACCAGTAGGTTAGCTTGCTGCTGGGGTCTGGCCAATTGGGACTGAGCGACGCCCTGGAGATCCTTCTGGGATCCTTCCCCAGCTGGCCAACCTCCCATGTCCCTCCCCGGTCCCGATTGTGCACCGGTGTGGTCCCTTGGCCTGGCCTGTGCCCTCTCACAATCTGAGACCCCCTCGGGGGATGTTGGAGAGCTGGTTTCGGCCCCATCCCACAGGCCAGGCTAAGGGACCCCACTGGTGCACAAATTCATGCACCGGGCCTCTAGTTATGAAAATAAATTCCCAGCAAAATTGAAAATCTGTTGCTGGTGGAAAAAATGTTAGGCCTGGAAACTAATGTTGAGTAAGGGGTGGAGTGGCGAAGTCGTGTTTTTATGTGGAAAGAAAGGAGCTGGTATGGGAGTGAGCACTGTGGGAAGAAGGAGATTGGCATTTGTACTCACTGTGGGCTCCTGGGTGGGTCATTCCTCCCCCTTGAGTCTTTGGTGCTCATCTCAGGCATGAGGACGTTCCAGCTTGGCAGTAGAATGGTGCCATTGAAGCTGGCGGTGCCCTTACGTCTGAGGAAGGCAGTGGGTCTCTGCTCCCTTTGGATGAAAAGCTCTCCTGGTGGCCTCACTGCTGCCAGAGCCGGTGTCTCGCTTGGGACCCGGAGCCCCAAGTGCAAGGTGGAGTGACCACCGCTGGGCCCAGGGCTCTCATCCTTGGTTTGGGTGGACTTTCCTTCCCAGCCCCATTCTCCTCCTGCTGCTGCGCACTCCTGGTGCGAGTGACCTAGAACGTCCTAGAACGTCCTAGAACTGTGTGAGTGGCGAGTAAGGACAGGTTCTGGGTGAGTCCATTTGGCTGGAGCCGAAAGGCCAGGTCATCGATCTCTCGGTTGTTATAACCGCCTGGGGTCCTGGGAGCCTCCTCTCTCTCCCTGGCAAAGTGGCTGGCCCGGCCACACGGACATTCTCCCCGTGTGATGTCTTTGTAATGTATCTTTTTTCCCTGTTCCTTTGAAGTGTTGACAACATTGTAGAAATACACAAGGAAGAAAGTGTTCGTTTCCTATAATCTCCCTTCCTCCCTGGGTCATTGTCGTTGGAACTAAGAGATTCTGAGAAACCCAGTAATGTTTGAGAACAAGGAAGAGACTATTGTAGAGTTGAAATCCACAAAAACCTCAAATCTTAATTTTTGTAAGTTGTCAACCTCCATTTACACTTTCACCCTACGTTCTTTATTTTTGGTCTTAAACTACGGTGGCATGAAATGTACAAACACACTGAGAGGGGCGGGGAGGGGGCGGTAATAATGCCAGAGCATCCTTCACTTTAACTTGCTGCTTATGCACCTGCTGCTCATACCCATGTCCTCCGTCAGGCTCACAGCACACTTCCCGGATGAGTCATGATCCCTGTTTAATACTGAGGGAGAGGAGCTGCTCAAGACCGTAGCTTCATGAGGGGCAGAGCCGGGCTTGAACCATGGTTCTAGCTCATCCCTTTCCGTTTCTCTGACCCTTTTCCATCTCCATAACGTTTGTCTTGAAATTATAACCGTAGGCCAGTCTTGTAGGTAGTCCTCCATCCTCATTGAACAGATATTTTGTTGAGTGATTGCGCTGTGCTGAGCTCTCTTCTAGTCCCAGGAATCAACAGCGAGCAGAACCCACCACGTCCCTGTCCCCTTGGCGGCTTACTCTCTGGAAGGAGATACTGCCCTTAAACAGATCACAGTGTCTTAGGCGTAAACCCCGGGCCCTCGTGTCCTGTAACCACCATGATGGCCTGGTGACCCGTGGGGTTTTCCTTGTGCCTCCTAACTCTGTGTTTACATTTTCAACCTCTGAAGTCTCGGACTGCATTGCACAGGCCAGGGTCCCCGTGTCCATGGGGCAGCTCTGACCACTCCCATCTAATCTTGTGATTTAGACAGAGACTGGGTGGCCATTTTCCTGAGCAGCAGAGTGGTTGCTGGGTGGGGAAGCACGCATACGATCATGCAGTAGATGCAGCAGGGGAAGGGGGAAGTGAAAGATGAACACAGAACCAGTGAAGGCTCCAGGCTTCGAAAGACTGATTAAAATGAGGCTTTGGGAACGCCCCCCCCCCCCCCCCCAAAAAAAAGCCAAGAGTGCACTGAACGTGGAGCGCTCAGAAAGCGCGCGCAGGGTTTCTGCCAGCCCCTGCTCCCACCCCAGCGGCAAAAGCACGGGGTGGGACCGGAATAGAGCCGTGCATGCGTGTTCTTTCAGGCCTTGGGGTGGCCTCTGGCCCCTGGTGTTTGCCTCTTGGCAGAGCCCCTGCGTTCCCTCCCCCATCTGAAGGGAGTCCTGCTTCCTCCACAAGAGGTCAAGGCCCAGCGGAGTTCAGAGGCAGAGCAATCCTAGAACCTGGGGCTGGGCACGCCCCTTCCGGGAAGGAGAAGCACTTGTCTGCTTTTGCACTCCACGTTCTGTCACAGGACCCGAGAGATCTGTGCCCGCCAGCCAGCCCCCTTCTGCTGTCACTGTTCCGGCGCCCAGAGGAAGCTTAGAAGAACGAAATCCAAGTATCTGCTTTTCTGGGCCTTTCCCCTGCAGGTCTTTCAACAGAGCTGCCAATCAAAGAGGGCCCGCCAGCTCCCCAGCCACAGGCTCATGCCCAGTGACCGGGGAGGCGGGAAAGAAAGCTGGACACGGGGGTATGAGTGGCGAAGGCATGGTTAAGAAGCATTGATTTCACCCTGGTAAACAACAGCACATGCTTCATGACGACCCCACGTGTGGGGTGCCAGCCAGCCCCAGGATGTCGCCCAGCCTGGGCACGAGTCCATCCTGGGCAGGGGCATTGGCCGAAGGGCAGTGTTTTTCATGACCAGGACCTCTGATTGGCTCTCGTGCAGGGGTGGTTTCTGAGATTTCTAGTTCTATAATCTACTGTCATTGATTGTCTCTGGGCGTGAAATATCTTCCAGGCTAATGTGGGGTGGGATCTCAGGGATCTTAAAATTAGGACAGTAAGTCAGGAGCGCTGTGGTTGCCTGGGTTGGTGGGGCAGTGGGCACCCAGCAGGCAAAGCCTCTGACACTCTCACGTTGTCTAGGAAGGAAGCGATTAGGACACTGGCATTTTACAGAGCCCTGGGAATGGCCCACGGGCCCACTGCTCTGCCCTCCTCAGGAAGGTGTGGGATGAGCACTCTGCACATGGTTCCAGCAGGTGCCCTGGCCTTCGCTTCATCCCCAGGTGGGATGGGAGCAGGGGAGCTCCCTCTGTGGCGTCGGCGCACACCTGGCCAAGACTGCAGTGAAACAGAAGGACCCGGGGCCAAGCCAGGAGCCGTGAGAAGCCGCTTCACCGCCCTGGGCCCCAGGCTCCCTGCCTGCAAAATGCGGGTCTGGCTAAGCCCGTGATGGCGAACCTGTGACACGCGTGTCAGAGGTGACACGCGAACTCATTTTTTTGGTTGATTTTTCTTTGTTAAATGGCATTTAAATATATAAAATAAATATCAAAAATATAAATCTTTGTTTTACTATGGTTGCAAATACCAAATATTTCTATATGTGACACGGCACCAGAGTCAAGTTAGGGTTTTTCAAAATGCTGACACGCCGAGCTCAAAAGGTTCGCCATCACTGGGCGAAGCGATTCTCCGGTTTTCAGCAGTTTGAGAAGTCAGAGTTCCGTTCACTGATAGCCTGTCTCTGCTCACACCCCTGCGGCTCAGGGCATTCTCACTGAATGAGTTTCCTCCAGGAAACTCCGCTTAGCAACTCAGTGGTTTCTATGGGCTCTTCTGCTCTTCGATGCTGAAATTCTTCAGCCCGGCCAGCACCCGGCCTTGTCTTAGGTTCCAGTGGAGAATCTTCACAGAAACGCTGTTGGCATTGGCCTTCTAGCCCTCAGATCGTGGAAAAGAGGTGCTATTGCTCTTAGAAGCTTTGCTGGGAGACGCCAGCCTGCCCGCCTTATTTTTTATGTATTTGTTCACTTGTGTCCGTTGATGTGGTGGCCACCTGAAGGGGACATTGGGGAGCTCCAGCCACACCAACCCTCCGGCAGCTGCCACTGACGTGGGTGGGCCCTCTTAGGGTCCTGCTCCCTGAGGGAGTCCAGGCATCAAGGTTTGGGGACATCCCAACCGGAAAGGTACTCAGTGATATCACACGCAGTCGCCACAGTCTGAATAGAATTCCAAAGGCAAGGCAAGCAGTGCCTTTCCCGCAAGGCTCGTCCCTGGCTGGCCGTGCACCCGCAGCAGCACCCGTGGAGGCACCCTCGGGGATCAGGTGGCCTAGAGCAAGCGTGTCAAACTCACAGCCGCATGTCTTGTTTATTTGGCCCATGTTAGCCTTTGAGTTTGACATGCTTGGCCTAGAGCAGTGCTGGCGAACCTATGACACGCGTGTCAGAGGTGACACGCGAACTCATTTTTTTGGTTGATTTTTCTTTGTTAAATGGCATTTAAATATATAAAATAAATATCAAAAATATAAGTCTTTGTTTTACTATGGTTGCAAATACCAAAAATTTCTATATGTGACACGGCACCAGAGTTAAGTTAGGGTTTTTCAAAATGCTGACACGCCGAGCTCAAAAGGTTCGCCATCACTGGCCTAGAGGGTCCTGCAGCTCAGGGTGGCTCTGCATTTGAGCTGAGCTCATGTAACAGGGCCATCATGGATTTAATTTTTAATAGAGCTGACTTCCATCCCGGCCGGTATGGCTCAGTGGTTGAGCGTCGACCTATGGACCAAGAGATCATAGTTCGATTCCCAATCAGGGCACATGCCCAGCTGCGGTGGAAATCCAACAGCAAAAAAGAAAAATGAAGGAAGGGTGGGCTCGATCCAGGTAGGGACCATGCAGGAGGCAGCCGATCAATAATTCTCTCTCATCACTTATGTTTCTTTCTCTCTTTTTTTTTAATATTTCTTATTGATTTCAGAGAAGAAAGGAGAGGGAGAGAGAGATAGAAATATCAACGATGAGAGATGAGAGAGAATCATTGATTGGCTGCCTCCTGGTTCATAGGTCAACGCTCAACCACTGAGCCACATCGGCTGGGCTTCTTTCTTTTTAAAAAAAATATTTTTATTGATTTCAGAGAGGAAGGGAGAGGGAGAGAGAGATAGAAACATCAGTGATAAGAGAGAATCATTGATCGGCTGCCTCCTGCATGCTCCACACTGGGGATCGAGCCCGCAAACAGGCATGTGCCCTGATTGGGAATCGAACCGTGACCTCCTGGTTCATAGGTCGATGCTCAACCACTGAGCCACACCGGCTGGGCCATTTATGTTTCTATCTCTTCCTCCTCCTTGCTCTCTGAAATCAAATGTGTATGTGTGTGTGTGTTGTTTTTCTTAAAGAGCTGATTTCCGGTCAGGTGGCAGCCCACCCTTCCTTCATTTGGGGTCTTTTCTGCTTTTGGATTTCCACTTCCTAGGCTCGGCCTGCTGCAGCTGTTCTAAGCTGCCTGTTGTTTAAATACATCCGATGGCATGGAGCCACTAGGGAGGCTGCTGTTCCCTGGCGATGCCTCCCCGGCAGCACCCAGCGGTCCGAGCCCTCTGTGTACTGAGCTGCGATGGAGGAGGCCCAGCACTGGGCCGCACAGTTGTCGGCCAGTCCGCACAGGCGCCTTTGCAGCCCTGTCTCCGCCTCTCCAGCCCTGTGTGCACTCTCCCGTCGCTGGGGCGGGGCTTTCCATCCTGCCCGCGAATGTGCGTGGGCGCCCCACAGAGCAGCGCTGAGTAGGTAGCAGAGTTAGATTCCAGGTCTCCCATCTGGAATCTTACTGGGCAGCCCCACAGCCTCTGTAGTCTCACCCGAGAGGGAGGAAGAAAGTAGGGCACCTGTAGTGTCTTATTATCATGTGGCCACTTCCACTCCTTCACCGCTGCCTTGGGGTTATCTATTAGGGACGAACTCTGGAAGGATTTCTTAGTACCAGCCTAGGACTAGGAATTGATTTGTGGTTGTGTGTCTGTAAGAGACAGGAGGACCTAGAGGGCCGGGCAGTGGCAGCTCAGAGCACAGAGTGGGACTCGCCCTGATTAACATGCTCTGAGTCAGGCATTTCTGGCTGGCTGGAGCTGTCACCCACATTTCCCCGCAGCCACGGGGTCTGGCACAGTCATGCCGGCCAGTCCTCCCAGTGTGCTGGGCAGGGAGCACCATCCTCCTGGCTCCGAGAGTCGGGTGGCCTGGCCAGCTCCCCGCCTGGTGCCCCAGCGCACCCAGAGCATCAGAGCGGGGAGAGAGGAGCAGCTGGGCCAGCCCAGGGTGTGGTCTGAGAACAGGCCTGAGTTAGGGGAACCACAGCTCTTTTCTTGTTATTACTTTGTCTTAATCCTTTTCATCCTCAGCTGACCTTGCTTATTTTTATTTATTTTTTAAATATATTTCTAATGATTTCAGAGAGGAAGGGAGAGGAGGGAGAGAGAACCATCAATGATGAGAATCATTGATCGGCTGCCTCCTGCATGCTCCCTACTGGGGATTGAGCCTGCAACCCGGGCAAGTGCCCTTGACTGGAATGGAACCTGGGACCCTTTAGTCTGCAGGCTAATGCTCTATCCACTGAGTCAAACCAGCTAGGGCTGACCTTGCGTATTTTTAGATACGCCTCCGCTGAGAGCTTTTTCTTGCTCCCACCACCACTCACAGCAGGCCCGCCCCGACCCCCCGCATCTGGGCTCGCATTGGGGCCATCCTGTCTTTCCCGCCCAAGGACTTGATTTTTTCACTTTCACTCCACCCCCATTTTCTTGCCATCTTTTCGGCAAAACTGCTCAGAGGGTCCTCTCCTCTTCTTCCTTCCTCCATTCTTCCTCTCTGCCCCGCTCTCCTAACCAAAAAGGCAATACTTTATAATTCACAGAAGTCCACAGGCAGCTCTTCTCATCTCACGACTGTCTTGTGTCTGCGAAACCCCCTCCCTTCGCTGTTTTGAAGCAGAGGTACCCATCACATCAGTAAACACTGCTCAGAGATGAGGGTCTTTTCCTCACTTAAGCCAGCACCACAGTCACACCTTTAGAATTTTAATGCTAATCTTTCCTCGGTACCATCAAATATCTACCAAGTTTTCAAGTTCCAGTGGCCTCATGGATCTCACTTTAAAAATGCTTCATGTGCTTGAAGCAGGATCCAAGTAACCCCCGTCCCTTCCCGGCAGCCCCTCCAGGCTCTCGTCCCTCCCCCTTCGCTCACGTTGCTCTCACCGAGGTTCCCAGGCCCCCCTTTGCCACTTCCCTCTGTGACCTCCCTTTCTGGGGGAAGGTGACCCGACGACTGCTCGTGCCCACCTTTGGAAACCTCCTTCACTTGTAAAGGCCGGTAGTAAACATGTGAGTTCCTCAGGCCATACAGCACCCGCTGCGTCTGCGCCCCTCCCGCCATGGCACGAGAGCAGCTGAAGGAAATACAAAACCAATGGGCGTGGCTGTGTTCCAGTAAAACTTTATTTACAAGCATAGGAGGTGGACCCACTGGCCGCAGTTTGCCGACCCCTGCTCTGAAATTCTCTGGACGGAAGGAAACACTCAGAACTACTTGGCAGTCTGAGCGGCAGGATGGACTTCTTCCCAGAAGTGGGGGAGCTGCTCCCCGGGCCACTGCGGCTTGCATTAGCCAAACCACACGCACCCGCCCTGGGACCCTGGGGAGGGGCCCGCGTGTGGCAAGAGGAGGGAGGGGGTAATGGGAAAGCTGTCTTTTAAAAAATACATATGTATTTTTAATTGGTTTCAGAGGGGAAGGGAGAGGGGGAGAGAGAGACAGAAACATCAATGATGAGAGAGAATAATTAATCGGCTGCCTCCTGCACACCCCACACTGGGGATCGAGCCCGCAACCTGGGCATTGACCGGGAATTGAACCTCGACCTCCTGGTTCATAGGTCGATGCTCAACCGCTGAGCCACACCAGTGGGGCCAAGTTGTCTGGCTTTTCTCCTTGTTCCATCTTCCAAGAAGCAGAGCTGAGGACACAGAGCTTGTCCACCGTGGCGCTTTTTAGCTCCTGCGACTGTAAGAGAGGGGACTGCCTCTCTTGGGTTCTCCTACCACATATTAGAGCAGACTCTAACATTTTATATATATTATTCATTTAGGGGGTGTCTTGAACCCAGCACAGGTGAAAACAATTTAAAATCAGGCTCTGCCACTTACTAGCGCTGTGACCTGTTTTATGGGGGTGCTGTGATGACTACAGTAAATAGTCTTTGTAACGTGAGTCATCATTGCTGCTACATTTATGAAGGGTTTGCAAGGTGTCATGCACTTGCTATGACATAGGGAGTATCTGAACCCTCACAGCAACCTATGGGGAGGGGGGAGGGTCCTATTCCTAAGCCCATGTTACAGATGAGGGAACCGAGTTTGGAGAGGTTAGCTAACTTGCCCAAGGTCACACAGTGAGTGAGTAGCAGAGCCCACATTCAATTCCAAGTTGTCTGACCCCGGAATCCACGCTCTTAACCATCTGCCTCCTTCTTAGTGCATCTAATAAGCGCTCAGTAAGTGATGGTTGTAATTGTAGCCGGTGTCAGCTCTGCCAGGAGGCGGTGTGTGTGACCGCAGAGTAATTTGGAAGAGAGGTGGTCATTGTACTTCCAGGCTGAGTTGTGTTCATTCTACTCATTCCATTCCTCCTGTTGCTCAGGAGCCCTCATGCATTCCATCTTGCTCTCCTCCCACTCCTTGCTTTTCCAGAGCCTCTGGTCTGACTGGTGCAGTGAGTGGCCACCTGCTGAATACCTCTGCCCTTTGCCTTGATGTCATGCATCACTGACCAGCTCCCCACGCAGGAGCTCGGGCTGTTGACCTTGATCCATAGGGGTTCCCCTTCTTCTTCCTGCTCCTCTCTAGGGCTCTGCTGAGTGGCAGCATTGATTCAGACTCTCCTCGTCCCCTGAGATCGTGGGAAATCTTTATCAACCTGCTGTGAGAGCGGTTGAAGGACAGGCCTTGGAGCCACCTGCTCGTGAACGGAGAGCAGATCAGTCCTGAGAGGAGAGCCACCTTCTGTCTTCTTACCTGAGCTTACGTCTAGCCAAGTGCTGTCTTATCAGTTTGACGAAGACCGTGAGTTCATTATTCCTCATGGTCTGGGTTCATGTCTGTTGAGCACTGGCTGTTTACCGGGACCTGTGCTGAGCCTTTCCCATACTTTATACCGTTCGCTCCTCCACACCAGTGCTGTTCAGCGCTTTCTGCAGTGATGGGACGTCTGTGTCTGCTCCGTCCAGCAGGGTACCCTCCAGCCACACGTGGTCTCTGAGCATTTGAAATGTGAATAGTGCAACTGAAGAGCTGGGGGAAATGGGAAACTATAGAGGAAAATACTGACAGATTTGACTACATAAAAAAATTAAAATTTCTCAATAGGAAAAAACACACCAAAAGCAAAGTTTCAATGTCAGTTGAGACTGAGAAACAAACAAACAAAAACACACCCCAAAACAGAAAACAGTGCAACAAACGGTTAAATTCTTAACGAATAAAGAGCTGCAGCAGATGGGGGAGGGGGGGCGTATATACTACTTTCAACAATAATGATTTTTTTTTTTTAAAAAAAGAGCCGCGCCCTAACCGGTTTGGCTCAGTGGACAGAGCTTCAGCCTGCAGACTCAAGGGTCCCAGGTTCGATTCTGGTACCTTGGTTGCGGGCACATCCCCAATAGGGGATCCGCAAGAGGCAGCTGATCGATGTTTCTCTCTCATCAATGTTTCTAACTCTCTATCCCTCTCCCTTCCTCTCTGTAAAAAATCAATAAAATATATTTAAAAAAAAAAAAAAAAAAAAGAGCCGCAGCAGATAAGCAAAGCCCAGCAGCCAGGAGACTGGGGAGGTTATGAATAGGCGCGTCACAGAAATGTGAGATACCCATGGCTAATAAAGCTGCCCAACCGCATTAGTGATCAGAGGGACACAACTTAGAGCAGTTAAGCACTGTTTTTCACCGATTGGAGCAGCAGAAATTGACTAATTCCATCCTGTGTTGGCCAGCTTGGTCGGTGTGGAAACTGACCCACCGTTTAGACAGGCCAGTGGCCGGCTCCAGCCACATGGTGAATGTGCGTGTTCTTTAGCTCCGCAGTTCCACGCTGAGCACCCACCGGGCATATCACCCACACGGGGATCCACCATGCTCGTCGCAATATTTTGTGCAATATCAGAGCATTGGAGCCAGTAGCCATGTCTAACCATGGTTAAAGCATGGTGCCGCCCATGGTAGAATACAGTGTGGCTATGAGCAAGAACACAGTGGATGTGGCTGTAGTGATATGGAAATATACCTCTGATGTATTGTTAAGAAAAAGCAGCTTTCAGAACAATGAGTACAGTATGATCCTATTTCACTTTTTAAAATCTGTGCATGGCCCTGGCTGGTTTGTCTCAGTGGATGGAGCATCGGCCTGCAGACTGAAGGGGCCCTGGGTTCAATTTCGGCCAATGGCACATGCCCGGGTTGCAGGCTCGATCCCCAGTAGGGGGCGTGCAGGAGGCAGCTGATCAATGATTCTCATCATTGATGTTTCTAATCTCTCTCTCCCTCTCCCTTCCTCTCTGAAATCAATAAAATATTTTTTTTTAAATAAAATCTGTGTATGCAGGGAAAGGGCTGGGAGGACACACACACACACAAGCTGTTGACAGTGAGGAACAGGGAGCAGGCGGCTTTCATAATTATATCCACTTCCATGTCACTCGCATTCTTAGGGTGAGCAAATGTTTCCAGAATAATTTTTTTTTACTGTGAGGAGACTACATTAGTGGAATAAAACATGCCGAGCTTCTCCAGGACACAGCCATGCTAATGCAGGAGCCACGGAGTCTGTTCTTGCTTTAGTAGAAAAGACAGTAATCTGCACATCACCAGCATCTGTGGCTGGCTTGATTTAAAATGTGCATTAAAAGGAAATCGTTGCGCTTATAGCTTACCCACACTCATCAGTGGAAGGCCTTTGCTGCTCCCAAAATAGCACTAGGCACGGGCTGCGTCCTAGCGCCTTCCCTCAAGCAAAGGCACGGTTCTCACCGCGGTTCCCTCCATGGGTCCCCGGGCCTCGAACTTCCAGGAGCCAGGGGAGCAGACAGGCCCCTCTGGCACCACCCCCACCCCTGAGCCCAGCCTGACAGCAGCTGGCTCAGAAATAATTTTGTTTAAGAAGATATTTTAATTTATTTCAGAGAGAAAGGGAGAAGGAGATAGAAACATCAATGTTGAGAGAGAGTCACTGATCGGCTGCCTCCTGCACGCCCCACACTGGGGATCGAGCCCACCACCCGGGCACGTGCCCTGACTGGGAATCAAACCGTGACCTGGTTCATAGGTCAGCACCCAACCACTGAGTTATGCCGGCCGGGGAGGAATAATTTTTTTAAGGTACCTTGACCTGAGAAAGGAGTCTGCGTTCTAGCCGTGGCTCCCTCATTTAGCTAAACGTCATAGTGAAGGTGGCTTCAGTCACCTTCTCTGTTTAAACATAAATGAGTAAAAATTTAAAACTTGTCCATGTTTTCAAGTGGGAGAGTGGGCATGGCTACTTTCACAGCGAAGAAGGTGGATAGGCCTGTTTTGCTCTTTTACTTCGGGAGTCACACTCCATCTCCGAGGGTGCTCTGGCTCTAACATTAAGCCCCTGACCTCAGATCTCCTTGGATTTTGAAATTAAAAAAAACAACCGCGGATCTTGGCGGTGTGGTTCTCGGGAGTCAAGTGCACAGAAGGCTTTCGGCCGCTGCTGCCAGGGAGTCGTGTGGTTTTCACGGGCTCACTGCTCTTCCTGTCCGTCCTGGAAACCTCTCCTCCTGGGCTGTTTGCCTGCCTGAGCCTGCCCTGGCCCGCAGGCCTGCGGCTCTGGGCCACGGAGAGACTGTCTCTGTGGTGCGGCCGGATGGGGGCCTCTCTCCAGGAGCGCGTGCTTGCTGGTGTGGCTGATGCGTCTCGCCTGCTGCCGCCTCCACTGCGGCTTCAGAAACACTTGAGAGCAGGTTTGTCCGGTGCCAAGAGCTTAAACCTGAACTGAGCGAACAGGGATGTGCTCTTCCCTCGTGTCCTTCCCCCTCAGGCCATGGCAAGGGCAACAGCAGACGAGAGAATGGCTGAAATGAAGGTGCAAATTCGGCGCCTGGGGCTTTCTTTGAAAGGGGCTCCTGCCTCCTAACTGGTTGCAGAGAACTCAGTCCAAATACCTGGGCTTTTGCCCGGCCGGCGTGGCTCAGTGGTTGAGCGTCAGCCTGTGAACCAAGAGGTCGCTGGTTCGATTCCCAGTCAGGGCACATGCCCAGGTTGCAGGCTCAATCCCCAGTAGGGGGCAGGCAGGAGGCATCTGATCAATGCTGTTTCTCTTTCATCGATGTTTCTCTCTCTCCCTCTCCCTTGCTTTCTCTCTAAAAGTCAATAAAGACTTTTTTTTAAACCCACAAATTAAAAATAAATAAACCCCCACAAATATCTGGGCTTTCTTCACCGTCACTAAGCGGGTCGAGCTGCCCTCACCTTCGCCAGCCGGGTGGCGTTTGCTCGGAGCTGCACTTCGTCCCGCCCGCTGTCCACATCTTGTATCTGTCCACCTGAGGACAGTGTCCCCCTTGGTGTAGGGCTTGCCATGAGCCTGGCATGTTCCCAGGTCCGTGTCCAGCCTCGTCAGGCTCCTCAGGCAGATCCTTGCCAGAGGCTGGCACGGAGACCGTGGCAGCCAGTGCCCCAGCCCATCAGCCCTTAGCTTTTCCAGAGGAGCAGCTTGGAGCAAGGCCTTCGTGTGGCACAATCCGGGGGGGGGGCATTTACACTGGGCACGGGGTTCGTTTACGTGGGTAATAACATTCTAGGTGGCAACCCTGGGGCTGTGTAGCTCGGTGACCCAGGCTCGGACCCTGGTACCACCTGAGACCCCCGCATGCAAAGCCCCTGGCAGAGCCTGAGGGGCCTGAGCTGCAAGGACACAGCCTTGGGCTCTGGACCCTGCAGTGCAGGACGGGCAGCAGTGCAGGCAGATGGAGGCGGACCCCCTCTCGGTCACCACGAAGACGCCATTCGACTGGTTTTCTCAGCCACCTTCTCGGTTCCCGGGCTCCTGTGGCCTCCTCTGTCTCCATCTCCGATCTAAGGTGGTTGTTCCCCTTCAGTTGCAGAGCTACTTCGCGGCGTGTGAAGATGAGACCCCTGCCATCCGGAACCACGACAAGGTGCTGCAGCGCCTGTGTGAGCACTTGGACCACGCCCTGCTGTACGGGTAAGCTGGGCAGCTGGAGGAGGCGGCGGGCAGCACAGGGCACGGCCGGGCCATGCGCGGCCTCCGGAGAGAAGTCCCCGGCCTCGTCCGCCTTCTGTTGCTCCCTCCCTTGGCGGAGAGAAATGTGTCTCGCTCAGGTGGGCCGCAGGCGTCTGTGGTTATCCGGGTAAATTGTCTCTGAGCAGGCACACGAAGGGGGAGAAGGAGTAGGCGACATGGGGAGGCACGGCGCCTGTGGGTCCCGCCGGGAAGCCATGGCTCTTGGCCTTGAGCTCACGGCTGACGCAGCTGGTGGGCCCCTGCCGGCACCTTCCCCGGGAGCCCTGCCCAGGGTCAGCAGCTCCTGTCCTCTCCTCAGGCTGCAGGACCTCTCCTCTGGCTACTGGGTGCTCGTGCTGCACTTCACCCGCAGAGAGGCCATCAGGCAGATCGAGGTGCTGCAGCACGTGGCCACCAACCTGGGGCGCAGTGAGTAGTGCAGGTGGATGCTGGGAAGGGCCAGCTCCGCTCTCCCTGTGGGTGGCTCGGGGCTTAGGTGCGGCCTCCTGGTCAGCCCCGGGAGCCAGTCCCGTGCGATGTCCAGAGGCAGTGGGGCCCCCAATGCCAGTGCCCTCCAGAGACCCGTCCTCCCTGCGAACGGCAGTCTGTGGGAGCCTCGAGTCTGGGGTGAAGGAGAGGGATACTGAAGAGAACCCCAGCCGAGCACATAACGGGTCTCGCTTCCCTCCTTGAGTGAGGATCAGTGTTCGCCTGCAGGGTCGTGTAGAATCCTTGCCTTTATCAACCCCCTGGAGTTTAAAATCTGCCCTCTTTGTCCAGCTTTCTGGGCAGCCACAAGCTAGGGGCTCACCGGGAAAATAAAGATTTCAGGGTCATGGCCCTCCAGGAGGAGGCGAGGCTGTTGGCGTGCATGGTCCCCTCCCCCGCGCTGTCTCTGCTCCCTGCCCGTGCCCGGCACATGCACTGCGCCCTGGCAGACCTTCCTCCCAGTGACTCCTGCCCTTGTTTGCAGGCCGGGCCTGGCTGTACCTGGCCCTCAACGAGAACTCCCTGGAGAGCTACCTGCGGCTATTCCAGGAGAACCTGGGCCTGCTGCACAAGTACTACGTCAAGTGAGTGCCCGGTCTGTCCCCGCAGCCCCCGAGCTGCCCTGGCGCCTCGTCCCACAGGCTCTTGCCACATGCAGACACCGTGGTATGCCCCCTCAGAGGCCCGGCCTGGCACTGCCTGCTGAGGACACGTCAGTGCCGGCCACAGGGCCCTCCGAGCCCGGCTGGTGCCAGGAGCTCAGGGCTCCGGCTGGGCTCCTGTGTTGGTGCTCTGCCCCCGCCTGATCCTCTCCCCGGGCCTCAGACCAGACTAGAATGTGCAACCTTTGCTGGGGTCGCTGTAGGATCCGAGTATTTATAGCAGCTGCTGCGAGCCAGCTGGGCCTTACGCCACAGGCCCCAGATCTGAAGACACTGGCGGGAACTTGCCGTGTGGCCCAAACCCAGCAGGGAGGCTGGGAAGGGGTGGGTGAAGCTGCCTCCAGCCGGGTGCCCTCAGGGAGAGGGGTGTCACATGTCGCATTTCAACACAGCGGGCTTGTTGGCGAGGGAGGGCGAGCTGGACCCCAGCCCAGCGCCACCACCGTCCCCTCCGTGCCTCACAGGAATGCCCTGGTCTGCAGCCACGACCACCTGACTCTCTTCCTGACCTTGGTGTCTGGGCTGGAGTTCATCCGCTTTGACCTGGACCTGGTAAGACCCGTGGCTCTCCGGCTCTCGGGGCAGAGGAGTGGGCGGGTGGGCACGTGGTATCCATTCTGGGGAGTCTCCAGGTGTGGCCGGGCCTGAGCCACGCCGTGTGTACGCAGGTGAGGGAGGGTCAGGGCCGGCACTTGGGAGTGAGAGGAAGGGTGTCATTCTCTCTTGGCCTGAGGCCAGATGCCCTGGTTTGGCTGACTCCTTCCATCTCTGTTCCTCCGGGGAGAAGAGCCACGCTGCTGGATGGTTAGGACATGAGTGTTTGAGGGGGACAAGGCCAACGCACCCCTATGCCTCCTGGGGTCCTGGAATTGCCCCCGGCTCCGGCTCTCGGCCCCCCTCCTACATTCACACACTAGAGACGTTCGGTGCCGGCCCAGATCGAGCTGAAGGGACCCATGGCGCCTCGGACGCAGCTGCCCCGCCCGAATCCAGTCCCCTTCCTGGGTCCCTGCCCGGGCGGCACAGACGGAAGAGGAGGAGGAATTAGGGGAAACGAGCAATTCGAACAGTGAGAGGTCAGACGGGCTGGAAGGCCTCGCTGGCCCTGTCCTCTCTGTGGGCCTCGGTCCGGCTCTCAGCGCCACACCCATCGCATCACTCGTTAGCAGCTCGTTTCTGCAGTTAGTACCTTAAGCCCGTTGGTTTCCCAGAGAAAAGCTAGCACGGGGGAGGGTGTGACAGGCAGGCCCGTGGCTCTCGAGCCCGGCCCCAGACCTGTCTTTCTCCTCTCGCCTCAGGACGCCCCCTACTTAGACCTGGCCCCCTACATGCCTGACTACTACAAGCCTCAGCACCTGCTGGACTTCGAGGACCGCCTTCCCAGCTCGGCCCACGGCTCCGACAGCCTGTCCCTCAACTCCTTCAACTCCGTCACCTCCACCAACCTGGAGTGGGACGACAGTGCGATCGCCCCGTCCAGTGAGGGTAGGTGGCCGGGCAGACAGGAGCCAGGCCTCGGCGCTAACACCGATTCCAGAGCCCCTTGCGCCCGGCAGGGCGGTGTCTCTCTCGGCTCCTCCTGGTCCCTAGTCCTGGTCCAGTGGCTGAAGTGAAAGTTAAACGGTCAGCGTCTCTCAGATCCTCGTTTCCTCCAAGCCCCTGTGGAGGCTAAGAAATAACTCTGGAGACAAAAAGTGAAACAGTCTTGGGACGGGTCTTGGGGGTGAGACCCTTTTCTAGAAGGCTGTAGCCCCGGGCCCGGGCAGTTTTCCGAGTGAGGAGGGATTAGCGTGTGACCAGGAGACTTCCTCTCATCGCAGGGGTGAGGGCGCCCACCCCAGATTTTAGGCGGAAAGAGGCTAAGGAACCACTGGAAAGAGAAGAAAGCCAGGTGGACGCAAAGCTTAGGGGAAACCTGCCAGCATTTCTCGTGAGTCCCTCCCGCACTTGCTAGTGTGTCCGCGAGGACTGCACCCATCGCATCAGAGGCTGAACAGGAAGGTCATCGCGTCTGGAGGTCATGGTGATGTCTTGATCCAAAAGCTTTACCGAAACAGCCTGGCTCCTTCCAAGCCTTGGGCCTCCGTGTTCATGCATTACTTATTTATTTATTTTTAAAAAGTATATTTTTACTGATTTCAGAGAGGAAGGGAGAGATAAAAACAACAATGATGAGAGAGACGCATTGCCCCTCACTGGGGATCGAGCCCGCAACCCGGGCATGTGCCCTGACCGTGGATTGAACCGTGACCTCCTGGTTCATAGGTCGATGCTCAACCACTGAGCCCCGCTGGCTGGGCTGTGTTCATTTATAAAACTGGCTGTTTCCTCACCCCCAGGGAGGGGGATCCAAGCCCACATTCAGCCCCTGGGACTCCCTAGCATTGCATCAGCATTGAGGCCTTGACCTTTTTCTTTATTTCTAATTGTGCCATGAGCCATGCGTGCCAGGCAGAGGGCAGCTACTGGCTGACTTGCTGTTAGCAAGACTTGCATTGCTCCTTGTACAAGCGGACGGAGGGTAGGGCTCACGGGCTGCCTCAGAGAAGGCAGAGGGGCGCCCCAAAGGAGCAGCCCCCCTTGTCTCAGCTGCTGGTGCGGAGGGAAGGAAGGCTCAGGATAGAAAAGACGGTCAGGAGCACGTGGGCCCCCCTTCTCTGCTGGAACCAGGTCCCCGGCCCCCGACGTCTTCCCCGCTGGTCCGAGTAAGTCCCCTGAGGTTGGCTGTGAGATAAAATGTAGAAAGTCTAACTTTTCCTCTTGTTGTCTCCCATGTCCCCGCCCTGTTGCCCCCACCCGCCCTGTCCTTCCACTTCCTGTTTCTAATGGTCAGTTTTGTCCCCGTTTTTGTAGATTATGATTTTGGAGATGTGTTTCCAGCAGTGCCGTCTGTACCCAGCACAGACTGGGAAGGTGGGCAGAGTCCGCTCTTACCCTCGTTCCCATGCCAAGCTTGCTGCATGACTCAAAATCAGCTCGATACTTACAATAATCATGTCAGTGATCGTACTAAGCCCAGCCTGGTGTCCTGATAGATGGAATTCTGCAGGAGGAGAGCTCCACCTCTAGCCCCAGGCCAACGCCTCCTCCCAAGGCAGGACTCCTGCCTGCGGGCTGGGCCGTGGCCTTGTGGAGTCACGTGACTGCTTCAGGGACACACAGATGGTGCCACTCCATGCACCGGCTGTGCCTGGGGAACTGCCGGCCGTGGGCACGCACTGGGGCCTGACCCCGCGAGTGCAGATTCGTTCTAGAAAGAGATGCCGTGGAGCGTGTGGGTTGTAAATTCCTGTAGGTCAGACGCATTCCTGTGTCAGAAGCATCAAGAAGCAAAGGCAGAGGCTTGATTCCTTCAGTCCGTTCTTAATGGCTTCCTCTCGGACATTTTTGAAGGAGATTGAGGGAAATTGCCCACATACCATACAGATGAACCTTCCGATGGAGAGATTCTCTGAAATTTCAAGGCAGATTAAAATACTCTCACTCAGCCCACCCTCCCACCGTGTCCACTAGGTGGCAGTAATACCCAGGCATTTTCCGGCTGGGCGGGGAGGGGGCCCCACTTCTGGGCTTGTGAGAATTCGTGACGCTATTCTTTACGTTCAGTTCTGTGATTGCTCAGAGCACAGGGCATGTTCCTGACGTTAACGCGTCCTCTTTAAATCTGAGGCCATAACCAGGCCCCGTGTTAGAGACCCCTTGCCCTGTGGGTCACTTCCATCCAGGGTGGGGTGGGGGCAGCCTCTGAAGGGGAGGGACAGGCGCCCTCCCACTGCTCCCGAGCTGGCCCCTCGTTATGAGAGCCGTGATCCCTGAGTAATGGATGACAGGTGACCTTTGCCCCAGTCACGTGCGGATGGAACCGCTGAAGTCCGAGGGAAATACGATGGCACTGGGAACAGTAAATTCCGCCATCTGGCCAGGAGCGTAGCATCAGAGTCCCACCGCGCAGCTAAGAGTAGCGTGAAGTCCAGAATTCCATCCTGACAGCACCTGTCCTCTCAGCCTCTCTCCCTGCAGCAGGCGCGCTGGGCATCGACATTTCCCCTCTGGTTCTAACCGCTAACCCTCCTGACCCGCTACTTGTTGCCTGTTGCAATGCTTGACGAGCAGGGCCCTGCAGAGCGCCCTGTGGGCCCGGGGTGGGGACTGGGCGGCTGTCCCATGGTCCTTGGCTCATTTACAGGATTGGAGGTACCCCAGCCTTGACACCCACCACGTCCGGTGGTCTGCTCGCTCACCTCTCGGGCTCCTCCCAGGAGCAGCTGCAGGTCCCCAGGCCTGGGACAAGACGCGGGGCTTTGCAGGAACCTCCTTTGAGACCGAAGGGCAAGGTTTTCTGCGTTGAGAACTAGGTCCCAGGACGTCAGGAGAAACTCTCATCTATTGCTGGTGGTTTTGGGGTTTTTGATATATTTTTACTGATTTCATGGATGGGGAGAGAAACATAAATGGTGAAAGAGAATCACTGATCAGCTTCCCCCTGCATACCCCCTACTGGGGATCAAGCCACAACCCAGGCATGTGCCCTGACCGTGAATCCAACCGTGACCTCCTGGTTCATGGGTCAGTGCTCAACCAGTGAGCCACACCTGCCAGGCTATTGCAGGTGTTTTTTTCTGGCAGGGCTGGCAATTGCTTTTAGCTGCCTCCTTTGCCCTTATATTAAAAGACAATGTACTTTTTGAAAAATACGGATGGCGTGCTGTGTCAGCAGGCAGCTGCCAGCGGTCCCGAGGTCCACTAGGAAGCTGACGGCCGCCAGGCCCTTCGGGTGAGGCTGAGGGTGGGCAGCACGCTTGCCCGTCTCCGGGGCAGATAATGGCCAGTGAGAGGTGTACACGCTGTACAAGGTGGCTAATGGAGCGCGAACGGCCCGTGTCCCTGTCATTAACCTTCACCCAGGCTGTCCCCCAGCCGGGCCTCCGCCTCTGCTTGGGCAGCTCCCATCTGCCACCAGATAAATGTCCCGTGTGCCTTTCCTCTCTGTCCTGTTCTGGGGACCCGGATGGATTGGGGGCGGGGGGGGGGGCGGGGAGGCCAGGTCCACTCTGGAGGGGCAGCAGCGTCCCCACCCGTCTTCTCCCCGGGGTGGCGGTGGGTGACAGTGGACCTGTATGCCAGCTGAGGCTGGAATGAAAGCGAGTTCTCGGCACCCCCCTTACAGGGGCCCCGGTCCTGCCCTGGAGCATGTGGGTCGTCAGGGAGAGAGGCAGCCACTGAAGGGCCCACGAGGCATCTGTGGGGGCAGCCACGCAGCCCACGTTTCTTGTCCCCTTCACATCTCCTCCCTCCTGTGCTCTGGCTCCTTCTCTCTGCCCTTCCCCCTGCTCCTCACCCCTCAGCCTTTGCCCTTCACTCTGCACCCTCATGGTCTCTGATCTCTGTCCTCTCTTGTGTTCCTTCTTATCTGCCTCTGTGGGGGGCCCTCAGAGGACTTGGGGTATCTCAGTCCTCCCAGTGCCTTGTGGCGCTGAAGGGGCTGCGGGCACCCCTCTAGCCTCCGTTGAGGGAGGGTTAGACTGAGAGGCGTGCGGCCCGCTCCTCTGTGGGCACCGAGGTCACCCCCCGGGGGCTTCGGCTTGGAGCTCTTACCTCCAATTTGGCCACGTTGCCGTGACTCTCAAGGGCTCCTGCTTCTGGTGATGGTGGTGGTGATGGTGGTCCCTCTAAGTTGCCCCGAAAGCACAGATCCCGTGTCCTGTTGGGTCTGGGTTTCTACGCTTGAAACGGGGCCACCCATCAGATTTCCCTGGGAGGAACTCGCCCGCCCTCCGCATGAGGAAAGGCTGCTTCGGGGGCCCCAGAGGGTGTCTGACGGGCGGTGTCCTGCTTGCTGCTCTTCCTCCTCTCAGATGGGGACCTCACAGACACCGTCAGTGGGCCCCGCTCCACTGCCTCCGACCTGACCAGCAGCAAGGCTTCCACCAAGAGTCCCACCCAGCGCCACAACCCCTTCAATGAGGAGCAGGCAGAGGCCGTCTCCTCCTCCGACACCACCCCTGTGCACTCCGCCTCTCAGGGCAAGGAGCCGCACCCCTCGGAGCTGCTGGACGCCGGCACGGAGCTCGAGGTCATCAGGTCAGCGGGGAGGGGGTGAGCATCCCTCTTCAGTCCAGGCAGGCAGCTGGGTGTCTTCCTGGAGGCGAAGTACCCCCTCTTCCCTTGCTGGTGCCTTGAGCAAGAGGAATAGCAGGCCCGGAAGACAGAGGCCCTGGCTGGTCCGAGTCCAGAGCAGCTTGAGCCGCTCAGACCCAGGGCCCCTTAGCCAGGCCCACGCAGCCAACGTGGGACCGAAAAGTGGGTGCCAGGAGTTTGAACCCAAAGACTTTGAGTCCATTTCTGGTTGAATTGTCCGTGATGGGAAGTGAGGCCAGCGCAGGGGCCATGGCCCATGTCCTAAGGGAAGGGCTGAGTAGAGGGACCATTGGCCTGACCAACCATGGCCTGTTGTTCCCTAGAACGCAGCTAGCTGCACTGCAGGACCTGCTCAGGGGCCTCTGGCTGCTGCCATCTGTGCCTCCTCGGGCTGGTCCCTGCCTCTGCCAGCCATGGGGGAGACCTCAGGGGCCCAGCCGCTGCTGCCCCCAGCCAGGACCCTGCACCCAGCACTGCCCGGGACCACTGAAGCTCTGGCCATGCCCTCAGAGGTCACACACCCAGGATCACCTCTTTTGGCCCCACCCATCCATGTCCCTGAGTGCCTGGTGCTCAGAGGCTAATTTCTCCCCTCGCCTCTCTCCCAGGGTCACTAAGAAAAAGAAAACTGGCAAGAAGAAGAAGACCAGATCAGATGAGGAAGCCAGTCCACTTCGCCCAGCCTCCGCCCAGCACACGGGTGCCAGGAGGGGGGATGGCGACAGCCGGGTCAGCAGCCCAGGCCTTGGGCGGGGCTCACCAGACACCACCTTGGCTTCCCCCCAGGAGAAGGGAGAGGGGCCCAGCAGCGCCGCTGAGAGCAGCGAGCGCTCAGAGCCCAGCCAGATGGGCCTGCTCATCCCTGAAATGAAGGACACCTCTATGGAGCGCGTGGGGCAGCCCCTGAGTAAAGTCATCGACCAGCTCAACGGGCAGCTGGACCCGCGCACCTGGTGCTCCCACGTCGAGCCCCCAGACCAGCCCTTTCGGACCGGCTCTCCGGGGGGCACCCCGGAGAGACCGCCCTTTTGTGACTTCAGTGAGGGGCTCCCGGCCCCAATGGACTTCTACCGCTTTACCGTCGAGAGTCCAAGCGCTGTTGCATCAGGTGGCGGCCACCATGACCCTGCAGGGCCTAGCCAACCGCTGCATGTTCCTGGTGGCCCTGCGGCTGCTGGCCAAGAAGAAGAGGGAGGAGGAGGAGGAGAGGGAGAGGCGCCTCCGCCTCTAGGGGCCACCCTGGGGGAGGCTCAGGAGCCAGAGACCCAGGCACCGGAGACCCAGGTGCCCCCCGTCAAGGAGGGGCCTGGGCCTGAGCCAGAGTCTGGGACCCAGGAGGCTCTTTGTCAGCTCAAGCGAGACCAGCCCAGCCCATGTCTGAGCAGCGCCGAGGACTCTGGGGTGGAGGAGGGGCAGGGGAGCCCTTCGGAGATGTCCCACTCGGCCGAGTTCAGGTGAGCAAGGCTGTGTGTGCTGGTGAGAGACACTCCCAGTCCTTGAAGCAGGGGCCCTGGGGTCTGTCCTCCCAGTAAACTAATAAGCATAACTCCCGGGAGACCCAACCTGGGCTGGGAGGTAGGGGTATGGTCCTCCCTCCCCTCCTTCATTTGGCTCCTGGTTGGGGGCAGAGCCACGACAGCTGTACCGCCTCTGGGGGCACCGCCTCTGGGTGCCTCTACGACCTCTGATACCTACACCACCTCTGGGTGCCTGTATGCCCTCTGGGTGCCTATAAGCCCTTTTGTTACCTACACCACCTGTGGGTGCCTCTACGCCCTGTTGGTACCTTCACTGCCTCTGGGTGCCTATATGCCCTCTGGGTGCCTGTGCCAACTCTCTGTACATGTATCTCCTCTCTGTGCCTGTTTCACCTCTCTTGCCCCTGACCCAGCCTGACACCGCGCCCTCCACACACTTGTTCCTCTCACAGGGTAGACAACAATCACTTACTCCTGCTGATGATCCATGTGTTTCGAGAAAACGAAGAGCAGCTCTTCAAAGTAAGTCCCAGCACAGCCCGGGCAGGGCGGGGTGGGCCACCGAGCAGTCAGAAGGGGAGGCGCGCTGCCCGGGGCTGGCGGGCAGGAGCCACCGTGCCTGACCGGTTTCTGCTTCACCCGCAGATGATCCGGATGAGCACGGGGCACATGGAGGGCACCCTGCAGCTGCTGTACGTGCTGCTCACAGACTGCTATGTCTACCTGCTCCGGAAAGGTGCCTGCCGCCCCCCTTCCCCAAGCCCCCCACGCCCCGGGTGTCCCTCAGCTGCCTGGCGTGTGGCGATGAAAATACACTCCACAGAAGGTGCTGCCAGCAGGCCCAGCAGCCCCAAGACATGAGCCCAGGCCTCCTCTCCATCTGCACCCATGTCATCATCATTTCAGATCCCGGGGCCCAGGCGGGTCTCCTGGAGAGAGGGGCCAGGTCTTAGAAGACGGGCAGGGGAGGGAAGAGAGGCCGCTGTGGGTAATGAGCATTGGCATGTCCTCTCTCAGGGGCCACAGAGAAGCCATACCTGGTGGAAGAGGCCGTTTCGTACAATGAGCTTGACTACGTGTCGGTGAGTCCAGGCTCCGCAGCTGCTGTTCGCTGTAGGCCCAGCCATCACAGAGCAGAGCATGCCCCTGCCTCAGCCCCGGGGCTGGGCGCCAGCTCCTCTCCGAGCAGCTTCTGTCCATGGTGCTGGGGGTAGGAGCCGAGCTTGAGGGTGCCCCTCCGTCCGTCCCTCCCTCCCTAACTCGGGCCAGGGTCCCAGGCCTCCGGAGCGACCCCAGGGTGCGCGTCCTCCCCGCCCCCCAGCCTGGCCCTCAGTCTGGCTGTGGCCGCTCGTCTGGCGGCGGCCAGGCCCGTGTGCATGGGAGTGTGGTCTCTGGCAGGTGGGCCTGGACCAGCAGGCGGTGAGGCTGGTGTGCACCAACCGCAGGAAGCAGTTTCTGCTGGACACGGCCGACGCGGCTCTGGCTGAGTGAGTGACACCCGCCCTCCGCGGAGCTGGAGGGTCGGCCTCGGCCACTGGGGTGGCCCTGCCCTGGACTCCCGCCCTCGGGTGGAGGGTGGGAAGTGGCATAGGAAGAAGTGGGGACAGAGGAATATTCCGTCTGGACCCTGCGGTCTGGTCAGAGAGGGAAGGAAATAGACAGACATGCCGACTGGTTGATTCGTGGTCAACCCAGGCAACTGCAGAGAGGAAGGGGTGGCATGAGTTTCAGCAGGAAGAAAGCATAGCCTGGCTGCTGGGCCCCGGCGCCCCAGGCCTCCACACGGAGCCTGCATGCAGCCAGATGGCACTGGTGTTCCAGTCCCTGCAGCCCCTGCCAGCCTCCCCTCACTGTCAGAACCCAAGGCCCCTTGGCCATTGGGAATGGGCAGGCCTTTTCTCAGTCGCCACTGGGCGACCGTGGCCTGCGGTCCCATCACTGCCCCGCCCGCTGCCCTGAGCTCTGGTTCCAGCCAGGTCCCTCCCCCAAGTGTCTGTGAGCCCGGCAGGGCGGGGGGCACGTGCCTCTGACGGCAAAGCCCACTCCCCGCGCAGGTTCTTCTTGGCTTCTTTGAAGTCGGCCATGATCAAAGGCTGTCGGGAACCCCCGTACCCCAGCATCCTGACCGATGCCACCATGGAGAAGCTGGCACTGGCCAAGTTCGTGGCCCAGGAATCTAAGTGTGAGGTAAGAAGCTGGGGAGGCGGGGGCAGGGGCCGAGGGCTGGGCCTGGGGCGTGTCCTTGCTCTCAGTGGCCCCCCTGGTGCTGGCCAGGACCTCACCGCTGTCTACTGCCCCTCCCACCCCCGCCCCAGGCAGCCGCTGTGACCGTGCGCTTCTACGGGCTGGTGCACTGGGAGGACCCCACTGACGAGTCCCTGGGCCCCGTCCCCTGCCACTGCTCGCCCCCCGAGGGCGCCATCACCAAGGAGGGCATGCTGCATTACAAGGCGGGCACCTCCTACCTGGGCAAGGAGCTCTGGAAGACCTGCTTTGTGGTGCTCAGGTGGGAGCCTTCGCAGCAAGTCTCTGAAGGGAACCGAGGGGGAAACTCCCTCCCCACGGGGCTTAGGGGAGACATACCCAGGATATTAGGGCTTCTCTGTAAAGCCAGCCTCCTGGGGGCCACCCCGGGCTCCCACCCCGGCCACCCCAAAGCAGCCCGCCTGGAAGGCTGCAGGCAAAGACCTGGGCAGGGCTGCCCCGAGCTCCCAGGCTGCTGTCCCTCTGCAGTCCTTTCTTCACCCTCCCCGCCACAGAAGACAGCCCCCTGCTCCTTGGCCTCGAGTTCAAGGCTCCAGCCTGTGGGAGTCCCCGGGATCTGGGCTCCACCTGGTCCTGAGCCGTGATAGGCCTCAGCCCTGCCATGTGTGCCCCTGCAGCAACGGGATCCTCTACCAGTACCCCGACCGCACCGACGTCATCCCCCTGCTCTCGGTGAACATGGGGTGAGTGTCCTGGCGACGGGGCTGGGGAGGTGGGGTCTGGCATCGCGGCCTGAAGGTCAAGGCTCTGGCTGAGCTGGGGGCCCGCGCTCCTGTTCTCCCTGAGACAGCTCCTGGCTCTCCCTCTTGTCAGCTTCGCCTGCCCCTCACCCCACTGCACCCAGCAGCCCTGACCCTGTGCCCTGGGTCCTGCTGAGCTCTGAGGACTGCTGGGACCCAGGGAGGGGAAAGGGAAAGCTCCTCTCAGGGAAGCAAGAGCTTCTTGCCTGGAAAGGGTCTGGTCTGATAGGGGGCAGTCCCCCGGCCTGATAGGGGGCAGTCCCTTCCCTGGGAAGCGCCTGCCCTGCTGGGGAAGATGGACGCACACATACGTGGAGGAAGCGTCAGCCCTAACAGGGAACATGAGGATGTGCCCTGATTCTGAGAGGCCAGAGCTCTCAGCCTCTCCTGAGAGCCAGAGGGGTCTGGACTTCTTCCGGTGTCCTCCGCCCTGAGACTGGGCCGGCCCTGTACCCACAGGCCTTGAGCCACACCCAGGGGCTCCCACCCCGAGCCACCCCTGCCTCCTCGCTCCCGTTTCACCCCTCCTCCTCTGGCCCAGGGGAGAGCAGTGCGGTGGCTGTCGGAGGTCCAACACCACGGATCGGCCCCACGCCTTCCAGGTCATCCTTGCTGACCGGCCCTGCCTGGAGCTGAGCGCCGAGAGCGAGGCTGAGATGGCCGACTGGATGCAACACCTCTGCCAGGCCGTGTCCAAAGGGGTGAGCTGCTCCTGCCTCCACCGTTCACCTGGCCTCCCGACCCTGCTCCGTGTCCCTTCCCTAAACCCACAGCAGTCATGGAGCAACCTGTGGGGACCAAGACAGGTTCCTCCAGGGACAGCCCAGGAGCAGGCCCTGGAACTCTCATGGTCACCCCACCCCCACCTATAGCCCTGAGTGGGCGGAGCCTGCCTGACTTCCGAGGCGGGGCTAAGGGCTGGCTGGGCCCCTGGATGGGGAGACCGGCTGCAGGAACTCCAGCTTGCTTCCTGCCCCTCTGCCAATGCCCTCAGGTCATCCCCCAGGGGGTGCCTCCCAGCCCCTGCATCCCCTGCTGCCTGGTGATCACCGATGACCGCCTTTTCACCTGCCACGAGGATTGCCAGACCAGCTTCTTCCGCTCCCTGGGCACAGCCGCGCTGGCCGACATCAGCGCCGTCTCCACGGAACCTGGCAGGGAGTACTGTGTCTTGGTGAGTCCGGTGGGGGGTGCTGGAGGCAGGCCCTACAGCAGGAGCCCTGTGTCGGCTGACCGGGCCCCGCTCTCCCCAGGAGTTCTCCCGGGACGGCCAGCAGCCCCTCCCCCCCTGGGTCATCTACCTGAGCTGCACATCTGAACTGGACCGATTCCTGTCTGCACTGAACTCTGGGTGGAGAACCATCTACCAGGTACCCAGCTGCCCGGGGCCCTGCGGAGCGAGCCGTTCCCTACAGAGAGGAGCCTTGCCTGGCACAGACCAAGGCAGGGGTTGGGGGCCTGGGGGCAGCACCGGACCTGTAGCTCTGGGACAGACACGAACATTAGGACCAAAGGGCCACCCTGACTCCCAAGGAGTCTGAGACTTGGGGCCATCCAGGGCCTTCTTGGTTCCAATAGAATAGCGCGAATTGAGTGCTGAAGTGGGGCTGAGACCGAGCTGTTCCAGGTAAGCAGGACACTCAGGTGCGCAGCCAGCTAGAGCGCAGGGCCTGCCAGGTGGGCGCCCACCCAGAGCCGGCCTGCCCCGGAAGGAGGCTGGGGTGTCACCTGGTCTCAGCTTCAGCCCCACCTTGAAGGGCAGAATTCAGGGGGCGGACGAGGCCGCCCTGGTGCGGGGGCTCCGTGGCCCTCACGCTCCCTGCCGCCCGACACAGGTGGACCTCCCCCACAAGGCCATCCAGGAGGCCTCCCACAAGAAGTTCGAGGACGCCCTGAGCCTCATCCACAGCGCGTGGCAGCGCAGCGACAGCCTCTGCCGCGGCAGAGCCTCCCGGGACCCCTGGTGCTGAGGCGGAGCTGGCCGGTGTCCTGGTGGGCAGGACGGGGAGGCGCGCGGGGCACCACGGTCACCACGGCGGCGGCGCGCTGCTCGGGGCCCGGCCTCCCCCGTTCCACAGCCCACTTCCACCCCGGGCGGCAGAACCAGCGGGCGGGGCTGAGACAGGGTCGGTCCCTCCCTGTGACCCAGAGCGGGTGCGGAACACCCTGGGCACCCTGCCCAGCAGGTGGGCACTGGGAATGCCAGGGGCAGAGGTCTGAGCCCTATGGGCTCTGTAGTTGCACAGCCTCCTCCCAGGGCCACGCCTCAGCCACGCCATCTCTTTAGGATGGCGATGGGAATAATACCGACCCTGAGGGAGCAGAAGGATGGGGGGGTCCCCTCTTCCTCTCCATCCCGGGCAGAGGGGCCGCCCTGGGGCCCGGAGTGTCTGGCCATCCTGTTCATTTTTGAACATATACCCGGCCGTGCAGGGAAGCGGAGCACTGGGGTCTTAGTGCATGTCATCTCCTCACTAACCCGTCCCACGCGCACTGCTGCCTGCCTTCCAGGGCGGGGCCAGGGAGGACTGGCCTCCCTGGCTGCCAGGAGGCCCTGCATGTCCGTGGGCCCTTGCCCTTGCCTCTCCCTGAACCTGGCAGTGCCATGGACCCAGGAATCAGGCTGTGTCCTTGCACCGGGAGCAGAGGGGAGGGAGGCGGGCATGGAGCGGGGCAGAGCCCACCAGCCTGGGGTCCACGTTGGAGCCTCCTGACTGTCCTGCTTGGCTAGAGCCAGGCCCTTCCCAAGCGCTTGTCAAGGGCCCTCTCGGGGAAGGAGTCGGGTCTGGGTTTTGTTTTTTAAAATAAAATAGATGTTATATTGCCAAGACGTGTCACTGGCCGTTTTTGACCAGGATGGGATGGGGGACCTCCAATCCCTCTCCTCAGGCCCCTCGACCCTCGTTCTTCATTCCACAATGTTCCATCAGCCGCTGGTGCCAACACTGGAACCAGAGTCCCTGCGCCCTGGGGCACTCGAGTCTGGAGGAGCCCAGGCCTGGGAGTTCCGGCCTGACCTTTGCCCTCCCTCCGGTTTCCTGCAGGGGCCAGGGGTGGGGTGGCCCCAGTCCTAGGCAGGTCTCCACTACTGGAAAGACACTCCTGCCTCCTGGCCTCCCAGCCATGGGGGTAGATGCCAGCCACTCGGGTAAGCCCGGGAGAGTTCCCGCTGTTCCCGAGGCCTCTTGTCGAGCTGCTGCCCCAGGGGCTGGCTAGAGGATGCCAAGCCACCAGGCTGGGGAGCCGTTCGCCACTGCCACCTCCAGGGCCTCACACACCGGAGGAAAGGGGCAGACTCGGGAGGGGGTGGGTGTGGCGGCCCCCAGGCAGGGTTCCAGGCAGGGCGGCTCTGCCTCCGGTTTTGACACTGACACCAGCACCTAGGGTGATGCAGGGTGGCCCTGGCAGGAGAGAACTGCTCTGAGGGCAGAGGTCAAGGTGAGCAGCCTGGCGCCTGGCAGCAGGGGGGGTGGGGGGAGGGGCGGGTTCCTTCTCACCGGGCACGAAGGGCCATTTCCTGCAGGGGCTCCTCCAGAAGCCACAACCCAGGAGGGGCTCCCACTGGGAGGAGGGTCGGGCTGAGGGACAAGTCCCGACCAGGTAAGCGGCCGAAGCCACTGGTCACTCCTGGAGGTCTCCTACCCGCCAGGGACCCCGGCAGCGGGGATGTGGACCACCTTTTATTGGGTGCTTTTCACACATCGCTGACCCTCCAGAGAAGCTCTGCCGTGGGTGTGGACGCCCCCCTTTCACAAACGGAGAGCTGACGCTCAGGGGAAGTGACCATTCTAGCACAGCTGGGAGTCCAGGCCAGTCCCTCCTCTGCCGTCCCTGACGGAGCCAGACTGGAAGGCCGAGGCCGGGGAGGGGCCCTCACACGCGGCAGGGGTAGGAGTGGGGCTGTGGCTGAGTTGCCCGGCAGACTGTGGCCAGCAGCCCCCGGGGCAGTTCCCCACGCCCAGGGCTCTGAGCTGCAGCAGGACTGGCTAAGCCTCAGGTGGGGCAGAAGCACCAGCCCTTTGCCCCAGGGACCACAGGGAGGGCTGGAGGACAAGGGGCAGGAGAAGGAGGCGCAGCTGATTGGCACCTTCTCCCCGCCCCCAATCTCTTGCTGGTCCAGGTGACCTTTGCCCCAGATCCCAGTGTCTAGGTCCGCCCAGCCGGGAGGTGTGGAGAACAAAGGCAGCTGGGATTGGTCAGAACCCAGCAGGGGTGTGTCGCAGGCACCCACAGCCCAGGCGTGAGCGCCGGGCAGGTGGACTCTCGGGATAGATCAGCAACGGCCTGGCAGCTGCAGGCCTGTCCCACCGGACCCTGCCCTCCACACATGGCCCCCGGGCCCCTCGATCCCTAGCCCTGTGACCTTCCAGGGGTACAGGCAACCTGAGCGCCACCACCCCAGGGTCTGTGCCATGCCCCTGACCCGGGCACAGCCGGCTGCTGGCACAGAGGACACGGGAGCGGTGGCCCCGGCTGTGGACCTGGTGCTGGGTGCCTCGGCCTGTTGCCTGGCCTGCGTCTTCACCAACCCCCTGGAGGTGGTGAAGACTCGGCTGCAGCTGCAGGGAGAACTGCAGGCCCCGGGCACCTACCCTCAGCACTACCGGGGCTTTGTGGCCTCCATAGCCGCCGTGGCCAGAGCAGATGGGCTGAGTGGCCTGCAGAAGGGGCTGGCCGCCAGCCTGCTCTACCAGGGCCTCATGAACAGCGTCCGCTTCTATTGCTACAGCCTGGCCTGCCAGGCTGGCCTTACCCAGCAGCCAGGTGGCACCGTGGTCGCAGGTGCGGTGGCTGGGGCACTGGGAGCCTTCGTGGGGAGCCCTGCTTACCTGGTGAGTGCCTCGTCTCCATCCTCCACCATCCCATGACCCAACTCCCGCCAGGGCTCCGAAGCTTCCAGGGCTGGCCTCTGTGGCCAGGGCGGGGGGAGGGGCGGGGGGGCGGGGGAGGGTAGACAGTGAAGGGGGTGGGGGCAGGCTAGGTGGGGCTGCCCCCTGGAACATCCCTTCGCAGGACTGAAATCTGCCCCAGGACCTTGCCCCATCCTCTGTCCCCTGGAGCCCCCATCCTGCAGGTCCTGAGCCAGGGCCGGGCAGGGGGTAGCAGGTGTGCTGGAGGTGTGCACTTGTGTGGCTTGTGGTTGAGCATCCATCCCTGAACCAAGAGGTCCTTGGTTCAATTCCCAGTCAGGGCACATGCCCAGGTTGCAGGTCGATCCCCATTGGGGGACATGCGGGAGGCAGCCTTTCGATGTTTCTCTCTCATCTCTCTATCCCTCTCCCTCCCTCTCTCCCTCTTAAAAAAAGTCAATAAAAACATATTAAAAAATAAAAAAGAATAAAGCTCCCCTGCCTGTCTGGTGTAGCTCAGTGGTTGAGCATCAACCAGGAACTAAGAGGTCACCTGTTCTATTCCTGGACAGGGCACAGGCTCAGGTTGTGGGCTCCATCCCCAGTCAGGGGCGGAAAGGGAGCAGCTGATCAGTGATGTTTCTCTCTCATCCATGTTTCTATCTCTCTATCCCTCTCCCTTTCTCTCTCTCTAAAAATCAATAAAAAAGTTAAAATAAATAAAAAATGAATAAGTACTCTCTCTATAAAAAAGAATGACGCTTCCTGGAGCCAGGCCGGCACTAGGCTGGGTGCGGTACCACTGTCCTCTCCCCCGGCCCTCAGATCAGCTTTTCGAAGGTAAGCAGACACAGGAGGTGTGTGCAGACCCGGCCAACTCTGGAGACTCGCCCCAACCCTGTCTCACACGCCCCCTAAGCTGCAGGTGTGGGCTCCTGGAGGTCCAGGTGCCCGGTGGGACAGCTCCCTGGAACATCGCTGCCCGGGTCTGCACTCTGCCCCGGGCGACCGGGAAAGGGTGCCCTCCACCCACACAGCTCAGCCAGGCTCTCCAGGCTGGGCCCTAAGCCCTCCATCACCTCTGCTCTCACAGGTCAAAACGCAGCTGCAGGCCCAGACGGTGGCCGAGATGGCTGTGGGGCACCAGCACCACCACCAGGTGGGACTGTCACTCCCCAGAGCTCCCTGGGCTGGGTGGGCTCCTGGGCGGGCAAGGGGCTGCCCAGTGACCCTGTGCCCTCTCCCCACAGAGCGTCCTGGGCGCCATGGAGACCATCTGGCGGCAGCAGGGCCTGGCAGGTCTGTGGCGGGGTGTGGGTGGGGCTGTGCCCCGAGTCATGGTTGGCTCAGCTGCCCAGCTGGCCACCTTCGCCTCTGCCAAGGCCTGGGTGCAGGAGCGACAGGTGAGGGGCCAGGGACACACACACAGGAGTGAGGGGGGCCACCTGCCTCCTTTCTCCCTCTCTGCCTGGGCCCGGGTCACACCTCAACATCCCAGCTGGACTCTCACACAGGGAACCCCAGTGGGTGGTGACAGACAAGGTCCCATAGTACCCCTGGGCCAGCAGGAATGGGGGGCCCAGCAGTGAACCCTGAAGGTGTGAAGAACCTTGTGGGGGAGATGTGGGTGGGGGGTGGCTGGAGGGGCCCTGTCTTCTCCCTTCTCCCAGGTGGAGGGAGGCTGGTGGGAGCAGCGGCGGGTGTCAGCAGCCTGTGCCATCCCCACAGTGGCTCCCGGAGGACAGCTGGCTGGTGGCCCTGGCCGGAGGCATGATCAGCAGTGTGGCGGTGGTGGCGGTCATGACCCCCTTCGACGTGGTCAGCACTCGGCTGTACAATCAGCCTGTGGATGGAGCTGGCAGGGTGAGCAGGGGACCAGGTGGCGAGGATGTGGGAGCTGGAGAGCGCCCGTCCCAACACACACACACACACACACACACACACACACACACACACACAGCCGAGACACACAGGCATGTGACATACATGCAAACGCATTCATTCGGCT
The DNA here is from genome assembly GCF_963259705.1 of Myotis daubentonii. Lineage (NCBI taxonomy): Eukaryota > Metazoa > Chordata > Mammalia > Chiroptera > Vespertilionidae > Myotis > Myotis daubentonii. The sequence goes on along the minus strand of NC_081842.1, from coordinate 211,173,618 downwards.
TGTGTGCGGAGCACCTATGACCCAGGCACGTGCTAAGCAGTCTCACATCTGGAACTTATTCCATCCTCACACCCACCTTCATTTTCCTGATGAGGAAACTGAGGCTCAGAGATATCATGTGACTTGCCTGAGGTCACCCAGCTGTTATGTGTGGAGGACCCTGCACTGGAATCCAGGCCTGACCCCACGGCCTCACAGACAGGTGCCCGCCATCGTGTACGCTGGTGCAACTGTGCCCAACACACAGGTGCCCTCCACAGGCTGAGTTAGGGATGAAACCCACCTGTGTGCCACTAGCCAAACTGAGCCCCTGGCTGGGGCTGGGGCTGCCTGAAGGAAGAGACTCCTTTTAAAATGTTGCCACGTAAAGGTCCTTCCTTCTGTAATTTCCCTAGCTTGGGGGGGGGGGTGCCTTTTCTGAGGTGCCGCAGAAGCCCTTACACACAGACATACTCTGGTGTGCCAGCCAGGGCCCCACAGCCCCTGTAGTGACACCCACCTTGTGTCTGTCCCCAGGGCCAGCTGTACCGGGGCCTGGCTGACTGCCTGGTGAAGATTTGGCGGCAGGAGGGACCCCCGGCGCTCTATAAGGGTCTGGGCCCCGCCTACCTGCGCCTGGGCCCCCACACCATCCTCAGCATGCTCTTCTGGGATGAGCTCCGGAAACTGGCCCGATAGGGCGGGGCCAGGGCACCTAGGGTGTCCCTCACCCCACAGCCTGACACAGCCCGTCACCCCGCTCCAGCTGGGAATGGCCATCTCTCACCAGTCACAGGCCCAGGCTCTGCCCCGGGTCTGGGGAGAGTGTGGACAGCTGGTCAACCCACCAGCCCCGTGACCCACCAGCCTGCTGGGAATCACCACCTCTGTTCTCCGGAAAGTCCTCTTCCCTTCCTTCTCTGCTTGGGGTTGCCTTGTCCCAGGGCCTTACTCATCGTTATAATGACGGCCCCGCGCCCAGCCATGAGCTGGGTCGCTTACCTGCATCAGCTGCTTCAACCAGAAACAACGGTGGGAGGTGACAAACCCTCTCACCAAGGAGCCAGCCGAGGCTCAGAAGGGTGAAGAGCTTTGATCAAAGCCACACAGCGCTGAGATGGCAGAGCCAGGACTGGAGCAACCCTGCCCAGCCCAGAACTGTGCCCTTGGCAAGGACCAGGACGCGGGGCGGAGTGTCCCCAAGGGATCACTGCACACAGGAGACCCTGGGTGCCCCGGAGGCATGTCCTCTCCCGTGGTGGTCCGCCAGGGCTGCCGGAACAAAGTGCCTCAGACCAGGCGACTATAACCATCGACGGTGATTTCTCCCAGCTCTGGAAGCCAGAAGTCCAAGATCAAGGGGTCAGCAGGGTTGGTTTCTTCTCAGGCCTCGCTCCTTGGCTTGAGATGGCTGACTTCTCTGTGTCCTTCCTTCTGTGCGTGTCTGTGCCCCAATCTCATAAGGACCAGTCATTTGGGACTAGGGCCACCATGTTAACGTAATCACCTCTGTAAAGACCCTTCTCCAACTACAGCCACCCTCTGAGGTCCTGGGGTAGGATTTCGTTATAATGAATTGGGGTGCGGGGGGGACACAGTTCAGCCTGTCGCGTCAACGATGGCTCTACTGAGGCCCTCCCGTGCCCAGCACTGCGGGCATTTGCACAGATCCGCATGGCGACCCTGGAAAGGAGCCCTCGGGAAGCCTGTGGTTCAGATGAGGAGACTGAGGCCAGGCTGGGGGAGTGGCTGGCCCAAGTGGAGTAGCAGAGCCAGGCATCCTCCTCCGACGCTTTTCCCAAACTGCAGCCACACTCCCTGCGTGGGTGTCCCTCAGGCCGCGCTGACCTCTGTGCCACGGAGGTGGACGCCCAGGCCCCTGAAAGGGGAGGCCTGGCCCGGGCCCAGCAGCCTGAACTGCCTTCCCTGCCAACACCCGCGTCTTGGAAAAGCTGCTCCCGGGGGCACGCCTACCAACACTCCAAACCAATAAAGTTTTCTATTTTCTTTACTCCAATGAGTCTCCTCTGCCGGCAGCCTCAGTCTCCCCCGCCCCTGAGCCCCCCACCCCTTTGGCTCTCTACCTTGGTCTCCCCCTCCCCTGAACCCCTTTCCTTGGCTACTTCAGTCTGGGGAAGGAGGGTCCAAAAGCTTCGGGCGGTCCAGCCCCACCCCGTCTGGCCCCGGGGAAGCCTGCCACCTAGAGGACACAGAGAGGATAGTCAAGGCGCTGCCCGTGGCTGAGGTGGTGGGGCCCAGAGCTAGATCCCAACCTCAGGCCTGGGGGCGGATGTACGCCCCCCTCCAGACTTGGGGCTGAGAGTAGAGCCTGACCTCGGGAATGTAGGGGAATAGAGGCCGCCCTCCAGATCCTGGGCTGAGAGGACAGAGCCCAGACCGAAGGCTGGGACAAAGGATGACAGGACAGAGGCCTGGGCTTCAGGAAGCCACTGTGAGGCAAGCCCTAAGGGAGGGTCAGAAAAGCGGGCACCAGGCTTGAGCAGGGACAGAGACCAACCCCTGAGATGCCCCTTCACCTGGTGCTGCCCGGATGGGGAACACCTGGGCCGCATTGGTCCCATCGCCCCTTAACCCTCCCGCTCCCCTCCCTGCCCTCCCGCCCTGGGCCTTTGACCCCTCCCACCTCCCTCCCCGGCACCTTTGCCCTGTGACGTCAGCTGTCAGCTCTCCGGAGCGGACCAGGCCAAGGCTGGGCTGGATCTGGCTGCCATGTTCTCCCTGCTGTCCCTCCCCTCCTGGCTCCCGGGCCTCTCCTCCCTTGAGTGGGGCTCCAGCCTCCTCCTCGACTCTGTTCTGACAGGTGAGCGCCCCCTCCCGCCCCCTCCAGGGCCTGCTCCGGTGGTGCAGGGTGCACCCCACCCATAGGTCTCCCAGCCCTAGGCTGCCCCTCCTCTAACCCTACGAGCACGCCCACTCTCCCCCCCCAGGCCTCATCGGGGCCTGCTCCAGTGGTGCAGGGTGCACCCCACCCATAGGTCTCCCAGCCTAGGCTGCCCCTCCTCTAACCCTACGAGCACGCCCACTCTCCCTCCCCCCTCAGGCCTCATCGGGGCCAGCGGAGTCTCCGTCCTGAACAGCCTCCTGAAGGTTTACTTTTTCGTGGGCTGTGCCAAGTGAGTGTCCACCTGCCCGGCCCACCCCCAGCCCTTTTGGGCCCCTGACCCCCAGCTGTGACTCTGGTCTCTGAGGGAGGACTGGGGGCAAGAGACCACCCGTCCGGTCCGGCCAGGGAGTGTGGCCGGGGACCCGGGAGCCCCTCCAGGGCCCAGGCTGCTGGTCCTGCCACTCTGCCTACACCCCCTGTGCCCCCACAGCAACCCGGAATGGCGGCTGGAAAAGGAGCGGCTGCAGACCCGGTGGGCCTTGCTGGAGTCCGTGCACCTGCCCGGGCTGGCCCTCATCCTGACCCTCGTGGGGCCCCGGGTGGCCTCCCTGGTGGTGCTGGAGTTCTCCCTCAGGGCTGTCTCCACGCTGCTGTCCCTGGGCAAGGTGAGGCCCGGGCGGTGGTGGGTGCGCACTGCTGGCCCCGCAGGCCAGATCGCTGGAGTGCATCGTCCCATGGTCCTCACAAGCACGGGGGAAAGTCTGTGTGAGCCCCGTTCACAGATGGGGAAACTGAGGCTCAGAGAGGGTGACCCACAGGGAGTGGAGTCAGGCTTTAAACCCAGGCCTCCAAGGCTCCGAGCCACCACGGGTGCTTCCGCGAGCACATGGGTGCCAGGAACAACCAGGATGGAAATTAAGCGGGAAGAAATGACCCCATTAGGGCTTGACGGGAGGCAGGATTCCCTCTTGGGGAATGATCCGAGGGGTTCCTTTGGGCCCAGCTTCCTGTAGACTGAAGCGTTTGTACCCTGCCAGCCCTCGGCATCCCGGTGGTGAGGGGACCACCATCGCGGCCCCTCTTCTGCCACCTCCCCCCAGGGCTCCGGGAGCGCCGAGAGGCTGCAGCTGTACCTGCTGGGCCAGTACTCGCTGGGCTGTGGGCTGAGCTGCGGCCTGAGCTTCCTGCAGGAGGGCGCCTCTCACCGCACGCTCAACCTGCTGCTGGGCCTCGGGCTGGCCGCGCTGCTGAGCTCGCTGGCCCAGCGCCTCCTCCGCCACGTCTGCCGCCTCTATGAGCTGCACAGCAGCCAGCACTACTGTGGGGTCTGCCTGAGTCTGCTGGCCGGGGCGCGTGACCTGCCCCGCCTGCTGGGCCGCGCCCTGGTCGTGGCTTTTGCTGTGGGCGACCTGGCGGCCGTGGCCCTCATCAACCGGGACTTCATGACCACCTCGGAGGCTGTGCGCTTCTGGACGCCGCTCACCATCTGCTACACCCTGCTGGTCATCTACATGCAAGGTGAGGGCCGCGGGGGGGCCGGGCACCCGCTGGGCAGTCACATCCTGCTGTCTGGCGGCCCAGCACTGTTCTAGATCCCGGGAGGCTGACAAGCTAGCCCCCACCCCTGCCACCCCAGGGCGCCTAGCCTGTGGCAGAGGCCACGTGGTGGTGGGGCAACTCAGAGAGGGGTGCAGCGTGCCCTGAGGAGATGGTGCTAGAATTGGACCTTGAAGGGTAAGCAGGAGCCCCTGAGAGAGATGAGGGGGACATGACCTTGTACGGCATGGCTCAGAGGTGAGAGAGCATGGCAGCCTCAAACAACTGGAAGAAGCTGAGTGTAGATGTCACCCCAAGAGGGGCTGACGCTGACGCGGTTCACTGGGGCCTGATGGAGAGTCCTCGTGGGCAGGGTTGTGGGGGGCGGGGTGTGTGGTTCTGATCAGATCTGGGCTCTAGGAAGAGGCTCCTGGCTGCAGAGTGGGGATGGGCCGGACAGAGTGAGGGTGGCCGGAAAAGGAAGGGCAGTCAGGCCGAGAGCAGCAGGTGCAAAGGCACTGGGGTGGGAGTGAGCTTGGGGTGCTCGCGGAACAGCAAAGAAACCCGAGTGGCTGCGGGTTTGAGTAAAGAGAAGTGAGCCAGGGATGAGATGAGTTGGGCGCGGGCACCGGACATCAGCAGGGCCTCACAGACAAGGTGAGGCGTGTGTAGCTCATTCCGAATGCGGTGGGAAGTGCTGGCGGGTGACACGCACAGGAATGACGTCCTCTCACTGGTGCGTTTGGAAGGTCATGAGCTGTTGAGTAGATACTTGAATTGTAGGGTCAAGAACAGAAGCTAGGCCGAAACCGGTTTGGCTCAGTGGATGGAGCGTCGGCTTGCGGACTGGAGGGTCCCAGGTTCGGTTCCGGTCGGGGGCATGTGCCTGGGTTGCGGGCGCATCCCCAGTGGGAGATGTGCAGGAGGCAGCTGATCGATGTTTCTCTCTCATCGATGTTTCTAACTCTCTATCTCTCTCCCTTCCTCTCTGTAAAAAATCAATAAAAATATATTAAAAAAAAAAAAAAAAAAAGAACAGAAGCTAGGAGCCCAGTGAGGAGGCTGCTTGGAGAGATGAAGGTGGCCGGGACCAGGGTGGGCAGTGCAGTGGCGAGGCGACTTGGGTGGGGATCTGCTTGGCAGAGTGGACAGGCTTACTAAGGGGTGAGACATAGACGTGCAGGAGAGGAGTCGGGCTGCAGGCTGGCGTGTTCGGCGTGCTCTGTCCGGAGCGCAGGAGGGGCACACCAGCAGGAGGCGCAGGTGAGCAGTGAGGCCTGGGAGGCAGAGGGCCTGGTGCCTTGTGGGGCTCCAAGAGTGGGGGTGGGGCCAGAAGCAAGGGAGAGGGGCTGCAGGGGGAGGGAGGGGAAGGCTCTCACTGAGGGGCGGGGGGGGGTGGAGCAGGGAGGCCCAGGCCTGATCCAGCTGGACCTCAGTTTGGGGTGCCGGTTGCGGCAGGTGGGGCGGTGACAGGCGGTGTGTTCCACAGAGGAGCAGCGGCAGCACCCTGGCCTGCAGAGCCAGGTCCAGACGGTGCTGGTGCGCATGGGCGGCCTCTTCGTGCTGCTGCTGACCGTGGGCCGCTGGCTGGACCTGCTGGGCATCCTCATCTCCCTGCTGGGCGAGCTCTGGTGCCTGGTGGGCGTCCGCACCCTGCTTGACCTCTGCCAGAAACAGGTGGGCACCCCACCCCGCGCGTCCCCTACACACTGACGCCTGCTCCCGACAGCCGGGGAGCCTCCACGGGCCCGAGTGTAAGAAGAGCCGGGCCCTCGCTGGTTTGCTCAGTGCTTAGCGTGTCGGCCCGTGGACTGAAGGGTCTTGGGTTCGATTCCAGTCAGGGGCACGAACCTCGGTTGCAGGCTTGATCCCCTGTCCCGGTCGAGGCACGTGCGGGAGGCAACCAATCGATGTTTCTCTCTCACATGGATGTTTCTCTCTCTGTCTGTCTCCCCCCCCCCTTCTACTCTCTCTAAAAATCAATGGAAAAAATATCCTCGGGTGAGCTGGGGAAACCTCTCTTGGGGTGGGGGCAGGAGCTCGGGTCCCCTCTCTCACCTGGCGTTAACCTTTGACCTGTGCCCCAGAGGCCCTCAACAGGAGGAAGGCCTTGAATAAATGGAGGCCTGAACCCCCACAGGGGACGGGGCATCGGTGGGGTACCCTCCATCCTTTCCTCCCCGCCTTCCCTCAGGATTTTCCACCCCAGAGGCCTACTGTGTCAGCTCCAAGTCAGCCCCAGCCCTCGGCACCTGCCCAGACCCAGGGGACGGCCCCTTCCTGACCTGCCCCCCAGAACGGACTCCCGGACCCACCCAGGCTCACCTGGAGGCCTGACACCAGCACGGTGCCCGGAGGCAGGGGGCAGGGTTGGCCCCACCTGGAACTCGCACTGGAGCCCCTGAGAGGGAGGGGAGGATTTGGGGTTAGGAGGGGGCACCTGGGGCCACTGGCTTCATCCTTTACTGGGGTGGGCAGGGGCACACAGCCCTGAGACCTGCCCCAGGGCCTCCCCCTACCGCCTTCCGTCCTCTCCTCAGACAATAAAGGTGTTTTTCTCACCCTGTGGCTGGAATCATGAGTATGCAGAGGGGCAAGGCTCTTCCCACCACACAGCTTCCTGGCCGGGCGGGCTCCTGGGATATGTGTCAGGAGTCGGCTACTGAGGTGGCTGAGGAGGCAGTCGGGGTGCGGCGGATGGACACATGCACGAGCACCCACTTGCATCTTGGGGGGACGGTGCTGTCCTGTCCCATCCGAGGCTGAGGCACAGCTGAAGGGAACGGAATGCTGGAAGGGCCTCTCAGGCCCCACCACACCCTGGCCTGTCTAAGCCCATGAGGATGCTTCCTGTCTCAGCTCCGTTCAGCCTCGCGTCCCTGCTTTTCCAGCGAGTACAGAAGGCTGAATACCGAGCCCTCTGCTGGCCTGCTGTGCACCCTTGGGTAGGCTGCTGTCCCCCTCTGAGCCTATCAGAACAGCTACCATGGGTTGTGTGCCTTTTTATTTATTTATTTATTTATTTATTTTTAAAAAACATATCTTTTTTTAAAACATATTTTATTGATTTTTTACAGAGAGGAAGGGAGAGAGATAGAGAGCGAGAAACATCCATGAGAGAGAAACATCGATCAGCTGCCTCCTGCACATCTCCTACTGGGGATGTGCCTGCAACCCAGGTACATGCCCTTGACCGGAATCGAACCTGGGACCTTTCAGTCCGCAGGCCGACGCTCTATCCACTGAGCCAAACCGGTTTCGGCTGTGTGCCTTTTTAATCATCTCATTTCATTCTGACATCAGCCCCAAGTTATCCCTTTTTACAGATTCAGGAACTGAGGCCCAGAGAGGTTAAATAACTTCCTCAAGGGCACACAGCTCGTTAGTGGCGAGGTCTGGGTTTGAATCCAGGTGGCCTACCCCCAGAGCTCAAGTGTTTTGCATGCTTCCTGCTACCCTCTTCGTGGTGAAGAATCGGAGCCAGAAAAACTAACAGGTGGGCATGAAAAATATGGCAGGTCCGTTCTTGGCAGGTTCTGGAATGTGGCTCTGGCCACCTTTTGCCCGGGGCAGCCTGAGGCTCCATCACAGTCATGTTCTCCTGGCCCAGACTCCCAGCCCCACAGGGCAGCTTGGCTCCCTGGGGACTGAGCTGGGGCTCTTTCCCAGCAGCGGCCCCATGGGGCAAAGGAGACGGCCAGCCCGGGCTGCCAGGGGTCGTGAGGCAGCTCTGGGGATTGAAGGCTGGAGAAGGTTCTTGGAGGGTTCCTGGCTCCGACGGGTCTGGCTTCTCAGCAAAGGCCGCCACGGTCACCCAAAGGCTGCACTGGAGCAGACAGTCCGGCCTAGGATTTTCCACCCTCCACCTTGGGGCACCCCTGGGACACAGGGCAGGCTGGCCCAGGCTGAATGCTGCCTCCTCCAGGAGTGGCCACCCAACTCACAGCTGGAGCCCCACCTCTGACCCCTTGCTTTGTCCTGCCCCCAGAGTAGCTGAGGTGGGGACAAGGCAATGGGCCCCTCCACCGCCAATATAGGGCCCAGCTCCCTCTGGGCAGGAAACTTGCCGTCTAGGAGGAAATGGCTCAGTTAGGTGGGCACAGGGCCAGCTCCTTGCTGGACCCAGACTGGGCACCAGGTTCCAACTGTTCTGATGTTTTTGCTGGAAGGTTCCCTGACCTTCTGGCCCCGTATAGCCTCGCACCCAGTGGGGACGGGCTGGGAGGGACTGGACTCGAGGCCCTTTCCTTTTTATGGGCACAGGGACCATTTTCCAAACAAAACCTGGGCCAGTAGGCTGGAATGGGATTCTTTTCTTATCTACTCAATTATTTTTGTGAAAAGTCCAACAAGGGTATAAACATTAGATCACTCAAGAGAGGCATTTAGCAAATCCACATTCCAAACAAAGAGAAATAGGGCTGAGGTCCGGAGGGCAGCGGAGATGCAAAGGGGTGGCCTGGAGCAGGGGCATGACTCTGGGACTTGATCCCGCAGAGCCCACGAGAGCCCACTAGAGCCCACGCCTGGGCCCTGACCAGTGTCCTAAGGAGGTGGGAGACCAGGGCGTCCACTCCCTGCTACCTGGGCATGATGGCAACCCCTGGGGCAGCTGGGATTGGGGCGAGCCAGCCACCTCCCTCCTGAGCCCCCTCACACACACACACACACACACACACACACACACACTTCTGGTTTTTCTGAGCTATAGCATTGTCCCTCAGGGTGTCCCGCATTCCTTTCTCTATTTATTCATTCACAAATAATTACTGAATATCTGGTAAGGGGATAGAGTGATGGGGGGGCTACAGGGCTAGGGAGGGTATTTTGTTATTTACAGCTGCATAACCAATGACCCCAAAACCAAGCAGCTTAAAATAACAGACATTTATTATCTCACTTTTTGTGTGTGTTGGGCATCTGGGTGCAGCTTGACTGGGTCCTCTGGCTTAGGGTCTCTCACAGGCCACGGTCAAGATGTTGGCGGAGGCTGTGATGTCATCCTAAGGCTCGATTGGGGAAGGATCCAATCCCAACCTCACACCCATGGTTGTTGGCAGGATTCACTTTCTCCTGGGCTACTGGGCTGCGGGCCTGGTTTCCCCTGTGGCTGTTGGGCAGGGCGCTCCCTCCATTCTTCCCACGTGAGCCTCTCTATAGGGCAGCTCACAACCTGATGGCTGGCTTCCCTCCAGCAACCAAGCAAGTGAGGGAGAGAGAGGAGAACAGCAGGACAAAAGTCACCATCTTTTTTTGTAACCTCCCACTGTTTTTGCTGTGTTCTGTTGGTTAGAAGCAAGTCACCCTTGAGAGGAGGGGGTTATACAAGGGTTTGGCAGAAAGTGGGGATCCCCGGGAGCCACCCTAGAAGCTGCCTTCTACAGAGGGCTTCACTGAGGAGGCCTGGAGGGACCGAGGGAGTCAGCCACGGAAAGGCTATCGCTGAGGCTCTCACCGTGGCCCAGTTAGATCCCCCTGGGTTTCTGAACATTTCTTATAAACTTGGCCTGTTCAGTGAGGGGGGTTGGAGGTGGACCACCTGGGCTTGAATGAAGCTTACTAATGGATGTGACCTTGAGCAAGTTACTCTCTGATGGAGGTAGGGCACTTAACCCAGAGCCTGTCTGTGGCCTGGAACTGGAACTGGAACTCCGCCTCAACCACACCTTCTGATGTGAGTAAGGAGACAGGGAAGGTGGCACTGGCTCAGGCAGGCGATGGAGCAGGAAAGGATGTGGGGGGTGGGGGTGGTGTGTCCCCACCCAGGCAGAGAAAGATGAGCACATCTGCATTTCACTTGCAGAGAGCTGTCAGTAGGCAACCCTCCTTGAGGAGCTACAACCCCATGCTGCGCACTTTTCTTGCATTATCTCCCCGCCCCACACCCCCCAGCCTTCAGAACAACCTTGTCAGGAGTTGATTACTGTTTTCTCCCCAGGAGAAAGCTCAAGTTCAGAGAGATGAAGTGACTTGCTCAAGGTCACAGTGCTAATAAGTGAGGGAGCCAAGATCCAAATTCAAGTGGGTCTGGCCCCAAAGCCCAGCTCACTACGTTTTACAGACTTCTCACGTGATCTGCATATCAGCTGCTTAAGGCCTACTTGTGCATTTTGTAGGAATTACTGAGCCCCTCCCATATGCCAAGCACTGAGCTGGGTGCTGGAGAGTCATCAGACACAGCCCTGTCCCCCTTCTGTGGGGAAAGCATGTTAGTACAACCTCGCAGCCTGGGGACATAGCCATGGGATGGAGACGACTCCTAAGCCTACCTGGAGGAATCAGGGCAGGCTTCTCAGAGGCGGTGATAAAGGTGCAGAGTTTGCCAGAAGGTGATCCAGGCCCATAGAGTCTCACCCGTCTTCATCACGATTCCACTGTAAGCAAAAGAAACACGCTTTTAACTGGTTGGGGAGACGCGGGGGGCGGGGGGGGACGTGTGTTTGCTAACTTATGGGTAACCCCCACCGGACCTGGATGTATAACTTCCTGCAGCTGCACACCTGGGCAGCGCCAGGCTGGGCTTGACGGCTGCTCTGACCTGGCCCCAGCAGAGCCTGTCAAGGGGAAGGGCTGCTGAACAGATGCTTCCCTTCCTCCGCCTCTGGGCCCCGAGGACTTAAGCGCAGGAACCCTGTCCCTGTGCTGGGATCTAGCTGCAGAGCCCGTGGACCACGTGGGCGGAGAGCTCCAGAACCAGGTGAGGGTGAGGGGAGAAAGCCAGTGCTACATTCATGGAGTGGGACTCCCACCATGCGTGAGGCCTCTGTGCCCGGCGGTTCTGCTAAGGGAAGCATTCATGTCCCCGCTGCAGGGCGTGCAGCCCAGCTCCCGTATGTGACAGGTGAGGAGAGGGAGCCTTGCAGTGGGAAGGACCTGGTCAAGGTCACAGCCAGCACCAGAGCTGGGAGCTAAGCCTAAGTCTGACCTCAAAGCCCATGTTTTCCCTTTTGCCTCCCCTTCCCTGACCTTCTCATGACCCCTCCTCATCTCCGTTTAAATGTCAGCCGCCCCCTCCCCCCCAGAGGCTTCCCCTACCCTCACCTGCACCTTGTTCATCCCCTCAGAGCACACGTCACCACTGGTAATTACATTAATTGGTATTATGTGTTGGTCGCCCCCACTCTCTGTAAGCTCCATGGGGACAAGGATGGATTGTGTCTGACCTGATTCCCTCAAACTCCTAGTCGGTGCCCATCAACGCTTGTTGGATCAAAGCCCTCCTCCTGCTGGCGGCAGCAGGTGCCGTGCTCCCTGCAGACTGGACAGCAGCCAGTGCCCCCCCTGCTTTGGGTCTTGCCCCCACACCTCTCTCCTACCCTTCCCTGCCACCCAGCGTCTCAGCTGCCTGAGCCCTAATAGAAGATTGAGCCCCTTCATGAATTGCTTGGAAGAAAGCTGGTCCGAGGTTGGCAGGCAAGGAGGAGGGGAGCGGGGCCTCTGAGCCGGCGGACAAAGGGCGTGTGTTCTCATTCAGCGCACTTCCTGGGTTTCCATTGCAGGAAGCTTGGCACCTGCCGAGGTGACATTGACACCTGGGGTGGGGCGGGGGACCCTGGGCCAGGACGCTCCTCCGCCTGGGAGCAGCGGCAGAGGTGAGACAGGTGGCCAGGGGTGCTGGGCGGCAGGTAAGTGGTGGCAGCTGGACCCCCACTTTCCCCTCTGACCTTCCCTCATCCTGAGCCAGTCTCAGCCCAGAGCAGATGTGAGGGTGCCTGGGTCCCAGAGTCTGCGTGACCTTGGACAAGGCCCTAAATCAACCCTTTGGTGCCTTATGGTCCCCCCATGGGGTGCAGTGAGGTGGCTTGGGGGGTATCATGGAGATGAAGGAGGGGAGCTGCATTTTCTGTTTTAAAAGCTTTTGGACCCTAACCGGTTTGGCTCAGTGGATAGAGCGTCAGCCTACGGACTGAAAGGTCTCAGTTTCGATTCTGGTCAAGGGCATGTACCTTGGTTTCGGGCACATCCCCAGTAAGAGGTGTGCAGGAGGCAGCTGATCGATGTTTCTCACTCTCTATCCCTCTCCCTTCCTCTCTGTAAAAAATCAATAAAGTATATTTTTAAAATAAATAAATAAATAAATAAATAAATAAAAGCTTTTGGGCCCCAGAGCACTTGAAAAGGGGGTTCTACAGCCAAAAGTGTCTGAACACCCTTGGGTCTCACCTTCCTCCCACAGTCACTCCCACCTCTGGTGCCCCAGAGGGAAGCGGTTTTCTTGTTTGTTTGTTTGGTTGGTTGGTTAATTCTCAGGGGAGGATATTTTTCCTTTGATTTTTAGATTGGGAGGGAGGGGCAGAGACAGAGAGAGAAGCATCCATGTGAGAGAGATACATCGATTGGTTGCCTCCCACATGCTCCCTGATTAGGGCCAGGGATGGGCCTGCAATCCAGGTATGTGCCCTTGACTGGACCCAAACCCACGAGCCTTCGGTGTGCGGGCCAGCACTCGAGAGTCCTGAAGACTCTAACCATTGGAAACACCAGCCAGGCCAGGGGATCTTACTCCAAAGCGGGAGGCATTGTTGCTCAGCCAGGAAGGAGCTGGCCAGAGGCTCAGGCTTCTGAGGTCTGACTCTCCCTCCCTGGTCGCCTCTCCAAGCCTCCGCTCCCCAGTCTGAAGGGTGGCAGCCTCACAGCCCTGGCACCCGCAGAGCAGTGCACCCCGGGGCTACTGGTCTGGGTTGGAATCCAGCTCTGCCACTTGCCCCTTGTCTAGCCTGGAGCCTCTCTGAGCCTCAGTTTCCTCGTCTGTGAAGCATAAATAAAGCAGTCTCACCTCACAGAGATTTCCTGGGGATCAAATGGCAAGGAGGCCTGGAGGCCAGGCACCGGCTGATGGGAGCCCCACAACGGCAGCTGCTGTTTCTGCTTTGGGATCGCAGCGTGGCCCTGTTACCGGAACCCCAGTGTTTTCTCCTCGATTCGGCCTGCCTGCCCGCACTGGCCCAGACACACATGAGCAGGAGTTTGCATAGAAAGAAAAGTAGCTAATACTGAATTGGCCAATGCGGAGACGGGAGCTTATGCTTGAAAAACCTGACTCCTCCATGGTGTGTCGGTTCCAGACCATTTGGGGCACCATCACAAGACCCTGTGGGTTGTGGGATGGGGTGTGCTGGGAGCTGGCTGGTGGGGAGTGAGGGCAGGGCAATAAATCATCTCTTCAGGTCTGGAGGACAGTTCCGAGATCTTTTGCTGTGTTTCTCTTTCTCCTGGGAAAGAGGCTAGAGGGGTTGGTCCACCTGAGGGCTCAGGAGCTGAAACGTAACTTAGGTCCAGATGAAACGTAACTTGCGCCTGTGTCCTGGCTGTGTGGCATTAGTCAGTCCTGGCTACTGTCTTCTGCTGCCTGGAGGTGGCGGATGGTGAAGGGTGAGGAAGGGGGGCGAGATCTCTGAGCTGTGTATGATTTCTAGGGTTTAAAACGAAGTGTAATCGAAGTCATAGGGACCTTCAGTTTCAGCTGTGAGGATCAAATGAAAAAGGATGACAAAGAGTGGGTGAGGGATTTAGGGCGGTGGTAGTGGGGGTGGAGGAGCATGGGACAGTGTGTGGGCACCCCCTTCCCACCCCCTTGGAGCGTGAGCCCCTCCTGAGCAGCCCAAGAGCCATCCCGGCAGGTGGACTGTAGCTCCCCCCGACATAGGAGAGCCAGCCCTGCCTGGCCTCCCCCCAGATGGCGCTGGGTCCAGTGCTCCTCTGGCCCCAGCCACTGTGGCTTTAATCAAAAGAACAATCTGTTTGCCTCTGAATCAGACCCAGATTCCTTTTCCCAGCAATGCTCCCGAGGCCTCCAGGGACCCGGGCAGCCCATCCCGGCTCCATCTCCGGCCCCAGGGCCCCGGCTCAGCTTCCCCTCCCGACTCCATTATCTACCCGCTCCAGTTTGGGGGAAGGTGAGCGAGAGGAGGGAGGTGATGCGTTGCCAACTGCGCCCTGCCTACCGGGCCTCCTGGGGGGGCCTGCCCCCAGGACCTTGGGGTCCACCTGCGTAAGGGTCCCGACAGGCAGCGCCCGCTCAGGACAGCACGTCCCGGTGGCCTGCCTCGGGGGGCGCACGCCCCGCATGTGGTGCCCACTCTCTGCGTTCTCCTCGCTGCCACTGGCATCTTGTCCTCAGCCTGACCCTGAAAGGCAGCCATACACCCGTTTTACAGACCGAGACACTGAGGCTCAGGAAGATGGAGTGACTGCCCAGGGCCACTGGGGTGAGCGAATGGCCCTGGGACCCCATCACCTGACTCGTGGGAACCTGGGAAATTCCAGGCCACACTGAGGGGTAAGCACCCCCTCCCCCGTGCTGGGCAGGTAGGGTCACCAGCCCAAGGGATGTAGGGAGGGGGAGGGTAGAGACCACTCGGGGTGCACACGGGACACGGGGGTGGGCAGCGGGGGAGGCCCCCCCCCTCCAGGCCTGGGCCCGGTCGCGGGAACAAAGAGAAGGGGAGAGGGCGGCCCGGGGCGAGGCCAGCCAGGTGGGGGGGCAGGTAGGGGGCGGCTTCCGCCCTGCGGGAGCCCCGGGCCCCCTCCCCCAAGCCTCACCTTTTATGGTAAGGCGGCCGGGGCGCGGGGCGGAGGGAGCCAGGGGGCGGGGAGGGCGGAGGGGCGGGCGGCCCGCGCTGCTCCGGGCTCTGCGGCTCTGGCGTCGGATCGGAGCCGGCGGGACGCGGCGGCCCAGGTAAGCTGCGCGGGGGTGGGGGTCCCGTCCTGCCGTCCTTCCGCCCTGCCGTCCTGCCGTCCTTCCGCCCGGGCCCCGCTACACACAGGTGACAGCGGGCAGCCCCGGGCCGGGCGCACCCCGCCCCCAGCCGGGACCCCAGCCCCCGCTCCTGGGGGCCTGCGGGGCGGGGGGGCCGGTGTCCTTCCGTCTCGGCCCCTCGGTCACTGTCCCCGGAGGGGGAAGGGCTGGGGTCCCTGCCGGCGCCGGCGCCGGAGGCGGGTGGGCAGCGGAAGCTCCCGCACAAAGGACCGCGTCCCGCACATGGATCGGATTAAAGCCCCGGCGCCCGCGGCGACCCGCTCCCGCCCGGCTGCCTGCGGGGGGGCGTCGGGTTTCCGCAGCCCCGGGGCCTCCGGGCGCCTGGACTCTGCCGGGTCGGAGAGGGAGGGCAGGGCGCAGGGCTGCCCCTCTGTGGGCCTCGGTCCCCGTCCGGGGCTGGGAAGGGGCGAGCCTGTGCGGTCCCCAAGGTGTGTGCCCGTTGGCCTGGGTCCTCCCCCAGCCCAGACCCGAGGACCCGGGGAGAGGCTGGGCAGCGCCTAGATTCCGGCTCTTCGTCAGCTGGGAAGCGAAGTCCTGGTCCCCCCTCCCCCCCAGGAGCCCAGCCCCCAGGCCCCCCTCCGCTTCCAGGGCTGAGGAACCAGCTGTCCGTGTTGCCCTCAGGACCCAGGACCAAGATCTTGGGCGCCCTCTCCCTTACCCGCTCGGCCAGCCACCCTGTAGGACAGACCTCATTGCTCTCACTTTAGGAAAAAAACCGAGGCCCAGAGAGGTTCAGTGACCTGCTCAGGGTCACCCAGCAGGAAAGAGCTGGGGCCCTTGTGAACCCAGCCTGTGTGCGTGCTCCCCTTTCTTGGGGTGGGAGAGAGGGAGGGGGAACCCCTCTGGAAGGCTGCTGGGACCCCTGCAGGGGCTGAGAGGTGCAGTGCCTCCCCCACCTCCAGCTAAGTAAGTTTACTTCTGAACCAAGCACAGAACAAAGCTTAGAGGGGGGTCCAGAGTTTTGGGAGGGGGGTAGCAGTGGGACCCAGGAGGGGGTGCTGCCTGGAGGCCCTCATCCCCTGGAGGCCCTGCCCTGGGCTGCAGCCTGGCCGGGCTGGGTGGCTGGCTGGATATCAGCCTCCTTCCTTCCTCTTGACAGGAAATGACTTTCCTTCCCTTTGTTCCCACTTTCTCCGCTTACCCAACTGGACCTCAGATCCTGCCGGGAGGGAGGATGGGGTGGAGGGTCTGGGGTCAGCTGGCCGGGACGCTGCCCACAGGGAGCTGTCTCCCAGGTACCCCCGTCCAGGGCCAGAGGGACTGGAGGAGAGCGAGCCTTCTCCTGGGGCCTGGCTGGCCCCGCTGCCCAGGCTTTGCAATTCCCCAGCTGGGCCCCTTCCCCTGGGGCCTGAAGTCCCTACAGAAACCGCAGCGTGTGTGTGTGTGTGTGTGTGTGTGTGTGTGTGTGTGTGTGTGTGTGTGTAGGGGGGGAGTGCCCAGCTGTGAACATCTGGCCCTCAGCACTGGGACATGCGCCTGGGATGTTTTCTGAGAAACCGGCAGATCCAACTTCCTGGGGTGGAATGGGGGTCAGAGCAGGGTGGGAAGGAGGCCGAGGGCATCCACAGCGGGCGCTGGGGACGGCCCAGAGTGCCCCGGCCTCGAGATAATTGGCCCGGATTGGGCCGTTCTGGGGTGAGAACGGGCCTGAGAATTTGGGGGCCCCCATGACGTCCAGGAAAGAAAAGTGTGTGTCAGGTCCAAGGATGCGCCGTGGACTCGCGTCGGATGGTGCTCTCTCTGTTAGAATCCTGAGGCTGCCACGGATGCTTGGAAAAGTCACTTACCCTCGTGGGGTCTCACTGGCCCATCTGTCAAGTGGGGGCAGGACGGGCTGTGTGAGAATTGGGTGAGCTGAGGCACAGAAAGCTCAGCCAGCGGCTGGCACACAGCGGCACTTTATCCGCCAGTGCCCTTGTTGTCGTTTCTTGGATTTAAATCTCAGATGCCCTCTGAAACTTGTTTATAAAAATAGGTAATGAATTTGTAGAAAAGTGTAAAACCAAAGGCGATGACAGCCAATATACGCATATATACACTGAGTGGCCAGATTATTATGATCACCCCATCAGTACTTCATTGACACTTCCAAGAATACTGAATATTGAAAACTTCCTAAGCAAATACTCTCAAGGTTTTATTATTATTATTATTATTTGCATAACTACTTCACTTCATTGTACTGACGGGGTGGTCGTAATAATCTGGCCACTCAGTGTACTTCCCAACAGCGCATACAAAGCAAGAAACAAAAGGGAAGTGCTTTAAAGAACCTTTGAAGATTTCTTCATATACTGGTGTCTTTTTTTTGGAACGGATATTTTATTATCAGACCGATCGATACATTTTAACCAAACACATAAACCAATTTAAGAGGAATTTCCAAGCATATGGTGTGGTTTTCGTTATTATTATTCTACGTCAGTCGCCAACATTGCCCACGGTGGCCAGTTGGACTGTATATGGAGGGAGGCCTTTGAGTGGCCACGCGGGCTCCCAGGCCACCCTTAGGGTCCCTCGGTGCTCATGCCCTGCCCGCCCAGCCCCACTTCTTGAGATTTGCTCTCTGGGTCCCTATTTTCTCTCCTCCCCACGAACCTGTGGGCTGGGCTCTGAGGCCTTGTCAGGGTGACCCAGCTGGAGAGAGAGAAAGGGCACGTTCTCCACAGGGTGCCAAGTGCAGCTCCTGAGCTGAGTGTGGTTGGTTTGCCACCCTAGGGCCTCAGCTCAGCCTTGGCCGTGGAGGCTGCTGTCTGCAAAAACCACCCGAGAAATGAAAGGTGGGCTCTCCCTGGTCGGGGAGCCGCCCTGCTCCCACGTTCATGCTTTGATGCCTGTACCGTGCGCTGGACTCGGCTCCCACAGAAATCCCGGACACGGCTGATGGCACATGCGGTCACTTAGGGAAGGGGGAGACAGGCATGGTGACAGTGAGCCAGCGTGCCCTGGGATGGGCTGTCATCGCCCCGTGGAAGCAGACAGCTGCCCAGGGAGGAGGTAATGTTTGAGCTGGGCCTCTAAGGAAAACTGAAATTCTCCTTGTGGCGGGAAACACTCCCAGGCAGGTGAGGGAGAAAGAGTCAAGGAAGGGTGAGAGGTCCAGGTGGTTAAAAAGAGGTTGAGGCCAGGGGAATTGGGGACTTGATCTTCAAGGTGGTCGGGAGCCGTGGAAGGCTTTTGAGTCGAGGAGAAACAACCTCACACTCTAGAAAGGTTACTCCAGGGAGCGGGTAGGAGGCAGCATTGGAGCCCACCGGGGCACCTGCAGCTTTGGAAGTGGGACAGGGTGCTATGATTCCAGCAATAGAATCAGCTTTGATTGAATATGGAGGCTGATGGTGGGGAAGAGGGTGCTGGCCTGTGGGTTGGGCCGGAGAGGGCAGCAGAGCCAAGTGGCCAAGAACTTGGGCTCTGGGTTCAAATCCAAGTTCTGCTGCTGCTGCATGTCCCTGAACAAGTGACTTTCTTCACCTCTTGGTGGAAGGTGGGGATCGCAGCAGTGCCCCTCCCCCAGCAGCGTTGGGGGATTGATGAGTTAATGGGCAGCCAGCGCTTACGGCACGGCACAGAGTCGGTCTCAGCCTAATGGTTCTGTCCCCGCTGCCCCGATGCTCTGAGCGGGTCAGGCTGCCTCCCTCCCACCGGGGAGCTGGCCTGACCCTTGGGGACTTCAGCGCTCCCAGGAATCGGACCGGGTGAGGGAGGGAACTGCGGGTGTGGCCTGGGCTGGGAGGGCAGTCAGCCTGCTGAGTGGGAGCTGGAGGAGCTGCTCCTTCCTCACTTCTCCGTGGAAGAAAATTAATCACCGGGAGGTGAGCAGGGCAGGGTTGCCCTTTGCCCTCCCAGGTGTGTAGGTTGGGGGAGGGGCAGTCAGGACTATTGGGTCCCACCCTGTAGCCAAGTCACCTGGTGAACACCTGCCCGCCCCCGAGGACATCCCAGCCCTTCCTTAGCCGGGCTGGGCTCTCTGGTGCGGTGGCCGGTGGGGTGGCCGTGCCATCTTGTTAGGAGGAGGAAGGCTCCAGGCCCGGGCAGGGGTCTGTGTCCAGGAGGAGTGTACCCTGTGCCCTGAGCCCACGTTCCACTCCGCCCCCAGCCCCCCCCGGAGCGAGGCAATGGCCTCACAGCCTGAGAAGCGGGTCGCCTCGTCCGTCTTTATCACCCTGGCACCCCCGCGTCGGGATGAGGCTGTGGCTGAGGAAGTGAGGCGGGCAGCTTGCGAGGCCCGGCCTGGCCGCCCCTGGGAATCTGCTGCCCCCACGAAGGCACCTGGAGCTGGCTCGGCCGGGAGGCCCAGCCCCTGGACACCGCCTGGCAGGGCTGCAGCCACGGGGCCAGCTGCCCCCTCTCAGCTGCCCAATGGAGGTAAGACGGTGAGGCCTGGGCTGGAGGTGAGGCCTGGGCGGGAGACCCGGTCAGAGGTGCACCGGGGTGGGGGAGAGGACGGGCTCTGAGATGGATCATTCATTTATTCATTCATTCATCGAACACCTACTATGTGCCAGGCAGACTCTGAAGCCCATCTGCCTGGGTTTGAATCCTGGCTCCTCCACTTAAAATGGGGATGTGACGGTACCTTCCTCAAAGGTTTGTTGTGAGGATTAGATGAGTTGATTCATATGTTTAGCCCAGCACCTATCACATAGAAAGTGTCAAATATTAAAAAAGTGTTAGCTGTTGTTACTTTTCTGGGCCAGACACTTGGGGACATGAATAAAGAGACAAAGTTGTCAGCTTGCACGAGACTTTTTCTGTCCTAGTGGGGAAAACAGATAATAAAAATGCAGGTGCTATAAAGGAATAAAACACGGTGAAGAGGTAAGGAAGTGTAACTTTCTATGGGGTGGTCAGAATGGAGTCTCCAAGGAGGTGGTATTTAGCTAAGGCCTGAATGACAGGGTGGAGGGGGGGGGGGAGGGGGGAGACAGGAGAGCTTGAAGGACAGTGGGAACAGCAAGTGCAAAGGCCCTGGGGCAGGGATGGGTTTGGCAGGCAGAAGACCTGAAAGGTGGCGATGTCCTCTCTGGGGCTCTGCTGTTCTCTCGCTGCGTGATCTTAGACAAGCTGTCTCCTCGTTGGTGTCCCCTGGAAAATGAAAATGTGGTCGTGTATGTGACGCGTCCATTGCAGAATGGATACTTGGGAAATGACTGTTTTTTCGCCCAAACCTGAGGTGGCCCTGGTAGCGGCGATGAAGGATGACAAGCTAGGGACCCAAGGCAGGGGGGCGACTCCTTCGCTGTCAGGGCACCAGCTGGAACAAGGTGTCATTTCCATGTTCCAGGGTGGCAGCTGAACCCCTCAGGATCCCCGGTGCCTAGTCAGGCATCCTGCTAGCCTAGGGCAGCCCTGGGCAGCCATCACCCTGGAAACCACGCAGAGACCAATAGGAAATGCCGATTACTGGTACAGGAGGCCAGAAAGGGGCCAGAGAGGGGGCCACACGAGCACACACATGGGAGAACGTGGACATTCATGTAGCATGCGACTTCATTAGGATGCAACCTCCTGCCTTGATCTTTCCATCCCAACCACACAGCCGAACCACACAGCCTTGTTCAGCTGCTTCTCCACATAGCAGAGCCAGGACCTTGGTGACCCAGATTCACACATCAGGACACGTGATCCAATGGGAAAAAAATATATCCCTTATGGGTAGGAGAGGGAGCTCAGGAAATATCATTTATAGAGCGTTGGCCTGCAGACTGAAGGGTCCTGGGTTTGATTCCAGTCAAGGGCACGAACCTCGGTTGCAGGCTCGATCCCCAGCCCTGGTCAGGGCACGTGTGGGAAACAACCGCTCGATGTGTCTCTCTCACACCAGTGTTTCTCTCTGTCTCTTCCCCTCCCTTCCACTCTCTCTAAAAACCAGTGGAAAAATATCCTCGGGTGAGAATTAAGAAAAAGAAAGACAGAAATACCACTTACTAGTAGATGCCAAATTTTCCTGGACATTCCCATGGGTTATGGGAATTGTAGGCAGAAGATCCCGGGAGTGTGACAACAAAACCAGACTTTCCTCAGGAAGCAGAGGGGGGGGAGGGGGTTCCCAGGGACTGCTCAGCCACCTTGTTTGCTGGTTGGGCGACCTTGGGGTTCAGCCCGGCAGACGTGAGGTAAGTTCTAAGTGAGCAGCTTGGTCATGAGTCGGGTCTGACTACTGGACACCAAAGCGGCCCTGGGGCCCTGCCCGCTGCTCCAAGCCACCTCCACCGCAGGCTGTCATCTGGTGTCCCCGCAGGAATCCGCCCGCATTTCTGGAGCCCTTTCATCCTGACAGAAGCCCCACCCTTTCCCCCTCCTCCCCTCTCCACTCTAGGTCGGCCCCACCAGTCTCTTGTTCCTAAGTCGGTTTCTCTCTTGGCTTCTCTTTAAAAGGCTGCTGCCCCTCCTCCCGCTCTCTGGCCCCCTCCCTGCACGCCTGCCCTGGGCCTGGGGGCCCACTCCTCATTCCTGCCCCGGCCAGGACCTGTCCACCTTCCGGCCTATTGTCTAGATTAGAACCTAAGGCAGGTCCTGGGAGGGGCTGCAGCATTCCTGCTGGGTCTCCTGACTCACGTCAGGTCCCCTGGAGGTTCTCCCACTTCAGCCACCTCAGCATCCCTGGGGGCCTGTTCAAACACAGCCGCCTGGGCCCGGGCCCCACCCGGGTGTCTGACTCAGCAGGTCTGCGGTGGGGCCCAAGAATTTACATTTCTTCCGCGTTTCCCGGCAATGTTGACACTCCGGTCAGGGGCCACGCTTTGAGAACTGTGGTCTGGTCCGAAGGCTTGGAGCAGGTGAGATGCGGGGCTAGCAGAGCAGTTCTCAGCGTGTGGCCTTTGAACCGGCAGCCTGGGGAGCTTTGCGGAAGATGTAAATTCGGGGAACGGACCCCTCACCTGCTGGGTCAGGAGCTCCGGGGTGACGCCCAGCCCCCTGCAGTTGAACAGGCCCCCCTGAGTCTGTAGTGGGGTGCTCAGGGCTGGAACAAGCTTCCCATCTGTACAGTCCCCTCAGCCCGTGGGACAAAGGAGAGGGCTTCATGATCTGCATCCAATGGACGGGAAGCCTGAAGCCGGGGAGGAGCCGGAGAATTAGCAGAGCCTGGACCAAGCCCAGGTCTTTACGGGCAGGGCCCTGGGCACGTTCCCTCTTTTCCATGAGCGTCTCGGGCTGGGCACAGGGCGGCCCTGCCTCGCTGCAGCTGGCTTTCCTTGTGCCTCCGAGACAGGAGGTGGGCAGAGTGCCTCTGTGTCCCTTCTCCCAGGACACTTTTTAATATATATATATATATAATCATTATTATTATTTTATTTCAGAGAGGGAGGAGAGAAAGAGAAAAAAAATCAATAATGAGAGAGAATCATTGATCGGCTGCTTCCTACACATGCCCCATTGGGGATCAAGCCACAACCCAGGCATGTCCCCTTGACCAGAATCGAACCCGGGACCCTCCAGTCTGCAGACCAATGCTCTATCCACTGAGCCAAACCAGCTAGGACCACTTTTTTTTTTTTTAATATATTTTATTGATTTTTTACAGAGAGGAAGGGAGAGGGATAGAGAGTTAGAAACATCCATGAGAGAGAAACATGTACACTCCCTACTGGGGATGTGCCCGCAACCAAGGTACATGCCCTTGACCGGAATCGAACCTGGGGCCCTTCAGTCCATAGACGCTCTAGCTCAGGGGTGGGCAAACTTTTTGACTCGAGGGCCACAATGGGTTCTTAAACTGAACCGGAGGGCCGGAACAAAAGCATGGATGGAGTGTTTGTGTGATATAAATTCAAAGTAAATATCAACACTAATACTTAGTTGGCAGTTAACTGCCAACAAGATGGCGGTTAATTTGCATATGTAGGCACAATGCAGGGAGGCGAAAGGGAAAGCAGGAAGAAGCCCCCTGCCACTGACAGTGATCGGAAACCCAGGGGGGAGCTAAGAGCTGGGGGGCAGGGCAAAGGCGGCCCTGGGGCCGCCTTTGTCCTGCCCCCCAGCCATGATCGGAGAATCAGGTGCCTTTTCCGCCCTGGCCAGTGATAGCAGGAAGTAGGGGTGGATCCAGTGATGGGAGCTGGGCACGGTGGAAGCTGGCAGTTCCGGGAGCTAGGGGTCCCTTGCCTGGGCCTAAAGCGAAGCCCACGATCGCGGGGCCGCTGCAGCTGCGGGTCCCCGCTGCCCGGGCCGGACGCCTAGGCCAGAGGCGTTAGGCTGGGCAGGGGCGGAGCCTGCAACTGCGGGGAACTGGGGGTCCCCTGCCCAGGCCTGACACCTCTGCCAGAGGCCTCAGGCCTGGTCAAGGGGCCGATCCAGTGACTGGTGATCGGAGGGTGATGAGGGTCAACTCCTCTGGCTGAGGCATCAGGCCTGGGTGGGGGGCGGAGCCGGGGATTGGGGGGATATGATGGTCCCCTTGCCCAGGCCTGAAGCCTGGGTCAGAGGCGACAGGCTTGGGCGGGGGGTGGAGCAAGTGATCAGAGGGAGATGGGGGTCCCCTGCCCAGGCATGATTCCTGGGCCAGAGGCCTCAGGCCTGGGCAGGGGCCAGAGCCAGTGATAGGGGGGAGATGGGGGTCCCCTGTCCAAGCCTGACACCTCTGGCGGAGGCATCAGGCCTGGGCAAGGGGCCGATCAGGCGATCGGAGGGTGATGGGGGTCTACACCTCTGGCCGAGGCATCAGGCCTGGGCAAGGGGCAGAGCCAGCAATCAGAGGGGTCTGGGGGTCCCCTGGGTAGGGGACCCTCATTTCCCCCCATCACTGGTTCTGCCCCTAGCCCAGGCCTGATGCCTCTGTCAGAGGCGTCAGGCCTGGGCAAGGGGCCGATCCTGCGATTGGAGGGTGATGGGGGTCGACGCCTGAGGGCTCCCAGTATGTGAGAGGGGGCAGGCTGGGCTGAGGGACACTCCCCCCCGCCACACACACACACACACACACACACACACACACACACACACACAGTGCACGAATTTCGTGCACCGGGCCTCTAGTCATTACATAAAAGGGTACGGTCTTTTTTTTTTTAGTTTTATTCATTTCCCGGCCCGCGGGCCGTAGTTTGCCCACGGCTGCTCTAGCTACTGAGCCAAACTGGTCAGGGCCACTTTTTTTTTTTTTTTTTTTTTTAAGGAGAGACAGAGTGAGAGAGAGAGAGAGATGGATCAGTTACGTTTGCACCCTGACTGGGAATTGAACCCGCCACTTTTTGGTGTATGAGATGATGCTCCAACCGACTGAGCCACACGGGTCAGGGCTGGGACACTGTAGGGCAGTGACAGGATTTTCATGGGCATGTCCCTCAGCTCCCCGCCACAGCTTCTCCTAGCCCCGTCCCCACTTCAGGGGTGGCTGGATAGGGAGGGCCTGAGGCTGAGACAGGAGCTCTGTGACTGGCCAGCCCCCTCCCCCCTCCCTGCCAGGAGCCCGGAGGGCTGTGCGCATGGGCTGAGGACCACACCCTCGATGTCACTCCTGTCCCGTGCATCTGCGTGTTTGCTGTTGGATAGGGGGTGTGTGTGTGTTTAATGAGACTTTCAGACACAGAAGTAGAGAGAGCAACACAAGGAACCCTGTGTACTCCACATCCTGTTGCAACAATTGCTAAGACTTCGCCACTTTTGTCATATCGATCCCTTTCTTTCCTTTTCTGAAGTATTTTAAAGGAAACTCCAGTTATCAAGTCATTTCAGCCCCCGTTCTTCAGGATACATCTCTAAATTTGGGCTTTTTTTTTTAACGTAACCACGAGGCCAAACAAAATCAGCAGGAATGCCTTATGATTATCTAGTCCACAATCCATAACTAATTTGCCCTGAATTGTCATAAAAATGCCCTTTGGCTGTTGGATTGTAGTGGAATGAATGCGTTACACGGGGTCTTGCCTTTCTCTTGAGCTGTATCATCTAGCGGGATTTTTAGCTTTTCCTCGTTTGCGAAATGAGAATTAAATGAGATGATTCATGCATTGAATCAGGATCCAACAAGGTCTGTACAAAAGCTATCCAATAAAAACAACGTGTGCCTGGCCGGTGCGACTCAGGGGATGAGCTTCGACCTGTGAATCTGGAGGTCACGGTTTGATTCCCGGTCAGGGCACATGCCCCAGTTGTGGGTTCAATCCCCAGTGTGGGGTGTGCAGGAGGCAGCTGATGAATAATTCTCATCATTGATGTTTCCATCTCTCCCTCTCCCTTCCTCTGTGAAATCAATAAAACATATATCTATATAGATATCTATATATCTATATCTACATCTACATCTATCTATCTATCTATCTATCTATCTATCTATCTATCTATCTATCTATCTATCGTGAACCACAAACGTAAGCGTCGTATGTAATTTAAATTTTTCTAGGATCCACATTGAAAAAAAGTAAAAGAACTAAGTGATATTACTTTTCATAATACGTTATGCAACCCAGTATATAAAGACTGTCATTTCAGCGTGTGATCATAAAGGTGATTATGAGGTAGTTTACATTCCTTTCTCTGTCCTGAGTGTCCCAGCCCATCTCGGTGTGGGCTGAGGCACCGTCATAGGACAGGACAAGTGTAAACACTCTGTGGCCCTTTTCCTCTAAAGTGTCTTGATTCTGAGGAAGACCTCTCCCCCGCACTGACTGGGGGTCAGGAGGGAAGCTGTAGTCTGGGTGCGAGTCTCGCTGTCCGAGGTGCTGCTGGTCCGGGAGCCAGTCTTTGGGAACCACAGCCTTCGGGGTTGGTGTTGCTTGTATCCCCACAAGGGCCTTCTAGCAGGGATTCGGGGCACACTGGCACCCAGGTTGTGGGGGAGGCTGCTTTGACAGCTGCTGTTCTCTGAGCCTGTGCCACATGCCAAGCCCTTGCCTGCATCATCTCATCGTGTTCATAACAACCCTCGGCAACCGATACCCATTTTCCAGCTGAGAAAGCTGAGACCCGGAGAGACCAAGGCTTCTGCCTGAGGACACATCGCATCAGGCCAGTGGCAGAGTCGGAGATGGACCCCAGGTCTGGGGGCCCCTCGGCCACCACGCTGCATAACCCCCGCTTCCGCTTGCAGGCCGTTCTCTTCCGCCTCCTTCCCGGGATGGCGAGGACGCACTCCCGGACCTGGACCTGCTCCCACCTCCGCCGCCCCCACCAGCATACCTGCCTCCTGAGGACGAGCTCCCAGCCCCCGTGGGGGCCGCGCTCATTTCTGACTTAGAGCAGCTACACCTGCCCCCACCGCCACCACCGTCACAGGTATGCGACCCCTGACCCTGGTGGAGCCCCATGGGCCAGGGGAGGGAGGGTCTGCGTTTCCTGGGCCTTTAGGGATTTTAAGCCTGGAGATTGTTCGGTCCGTTCTCCTGTTAGAGGACAGCCCCTCTTTGAAGCTCTTTGAGGCTGTAAAAGTGGTTGTGCCCCCCTTTTCCCCATCAGGCCCCTTCAGCTCTGAGAAGACGTTCCCCTGGGTCTAACCCACATCCCTTATGCTACACATGAAGCCCATTTTAAAAATGTGTGTGTGTGTTTTTTTTTAATTTCAGAGAGGAAGGGAGAATGAATGTGTTACACGGGGTCTTGCCTTTCTTTTGAGCTGTATCATCTAGTGGGATTTTTAGAGAGATAGAAACATCAATGATGAGTGATAGTCATTGATCGGCTGCCTCCTGCACACCCCCCACTGGGGACAGCCTATAACCTAGGCATATGCCCCAACCGGGAATCGAACCAGTGACCTCCTGGTTCCTGGGTGGATGCTCACCGCTGAGGCACCCCTGGCTGGGCTGAAGCCCATTTTTATTTTTTTATAATTCTTTATTGTTGAAAGTATTACATATGTCCCTCTCCCCCGTCCACTGGCCCCCTCCAACCCGCCCCCGTCCCTCTGGGGACCACCCAGAACCCATCCCAGGCCTTCAGCACCCTACTGTCTGTGTCATGGGTTATGCATAAATGCACACAAGGCCTTTGGTTGGCCGCCTCCCTCCCACCCACCCTCCCCGCCTTCCCTTGGGGTTCCGCACTCTGTTCCATGTGAAACCCATTTTCAATCCTCTGCCTTTAACAGAGGCCACTGTAGAAACGGGAGGTGCTCTGGGCCAAGGAAAATCCTGATTCCAGGAGCTTCCTTCGAAGGAGAGGGAAGTGGCTTTACGGGTCAGGGGGACCCAGACCAGGAGCTGGGGGCCCTGTGACCTTCCTGCTGCGTGACCTGAGCTGGGCCACTCGCTCCTCTGGGCCTCTGCTTCCTCCTCTGTCCCTGGGCTCGTGGTGCCTGGAGCCACCAGATCAGGAGCGGAACTGCGAGGGCGGGCGTGTGGGGTCCCCCCAGAATGACTTCTCTCCTACCCCCCACCCTGTGTCCCCACAGTCCCTGGCAGAGGGGCCTCCATCCCAGCCTGGGCCCAGTCGACTCAGGCCTGCAGAGGAGGAGCTGCCGCCTCCCCCAGAGGAGCCTGTTGGCTTCCTGGAGAGAGAGGCGTCCACAGGTAAGGGCACAGGGCTGGGGGGGTAGGGGGGCCCTCGGGGGGCTGGCCTGGGCTTCCATGTGGGAACTAGGACAGCAGGGACCTCCGGTGTCTTCTCCAGCTCACGGTTCAGTGCGGGCCTTATAGTTGTACATCAACTTTTCTTTTTTATTGCCTGAACTGTTTCTCCTGTAGCACTAAAACCTACTTAAAATTGGTCACCAGATTTGCTCTGATAGCAAAAATACCTTGAATTTTTCTCACTATTTAATTTTTTGAGTCCAGAAGACCCTCACCTCGTACAACATAGAAACCGTGAGAGGGTACACAGCGTGCTCTTCCCGCTGCCCCATCCCCGCATCACCGTTTCCTTCCCGACAGCCTCTGTTGTTAACATCTGTATATTCTTCCAGATGTTTTATGTGTATGTAAGCAAACACAAATATGTATCCACCCCCCCCCTTCATTTTTCCACAAATAGGAGCAAACTCCACACTGTTCTGCACTTTCTTTCCTTCGGGCATCTTCGAGCTCATTCCACATCGGAACGGAAAGTGGCTCCTTGTCCTTTTTCTCGGCTGCATAGTATTCCTCAGCGTGGCCCTGCCATGTGCACTGAGCCAGTCGCCTATGAACAGGCGCCGAGGTGGCTTCTTGCTGTAAAAAAACGAGGCCGAGATGAATTGTCTTGCACGTGGGTCGTTTGGCCTGTGTGCAAGTTTGTGAAATAAATTCCTGGGAGAGAAAGTGCGGTGGCCAGAGGGGGGTGCATTTGTAACTCTGATATTTTTGCCAAATTGCCCTTCATGATCGGCCTGATCTACACTCCTGCTGGCAGGTCTGCGTGAGCGCTAGCCCACAGCCTCTCCAGCGCCCTGTGTTACTCACTTTGTGAGGTGTCCTGAGGGAGGCCTCCCCCCACTTTAATGTTTTTGCCGATGAGAACCCAGTTGCCCTGACACTGCGTCTCTTTCCAAAGGCCATTCGCCTTGCTTTCTATTGATCCTCATGACCCTCCCCAGGAACGAGGTCACACCAGGACCCCCGGGGTTCGAGGCAGAGACCTGGCACTCTGGGCACGTGTGGGTGGTGACGGGTACAGTGCTCCCAGGCAGGGCAGGTCATGGCCTGTGTCCCTTCCACCCCAGACGTCTGTGCCTTCTGCCACAAGACTGTGTCCCCCCGAGAGCTGGCCGTGGAAGCCATGAAGAGGCAGTACCACGCCCAGTGCTTCACGTGCCGCACCTGCCGCCGCCAGCTGGCCGGGCAGAGCTTCTACCAGAAGGACGGGAGGCCCCTCTGCGAACCCTGCTACCAGGTACCCCCCCCCCCCGCCCCACAGCAGCTCCCCGGTGCCAGGCACTGAGCTGGGCGCTTGGGAGACGTTATATTATTTCATTCACAACAACCCTGGGAGGTAGGCACTACTGACCCATTTCACAGATGAGGAAGCTGAGGCTCAGAGAGGGGGGAGGAGCTCAGCCAAGGTATATTAGTTTCCTGTGACTAATTACCACAAACTTGGTGGCACCAAACAGCACACCCTTACCCTCTTACAGTTCCGGAGATCAGAAGTCCAAAATCAGTTTTACTGAGTCAAAAATCAGTGTTGAGCTCTACTCCCATGCCCCAATCTCTAGGGGAGAATCCGTTTCCTGGCCCTTTGCAGCATCTAACTCGGCATTCCTCGCATTCCTGGGTTCCTTGGTCCACTTTCAGAGTCAGCAGGGTAGCATCTTGCTTCAATATCATACTTCCTGTGTCAGGTCTCCCTCTGGCTCCCTCTCACGGGGACACTTACGATGGCATTTGGGGTTCACCTGGATAACACTGGGTGCTCTCCCCAACTCAGGGGCCTGAACTCAGTCACATTGCCGTTCGAGGTAGTCACGGGTTCCAGGGGCGAGGACCTGGGTGTCTTGGGGGCTGTCACTCACCTCTCACACCAGGTCACGCTCCAGACGGCGGTGGAGCTGGGGTCCTACCCAGGCCCATCTAGTTCTGGGGCCCGCCTGTGGTCTGGCCGCTCTTACCGAGAGCCATGAGGTGCTGCTGCATGACTTAAAGGGGGAGTCGGTGTCATCTCCGGGCACCGAATACAGTCTGGGAGCGCTAGTTTGGGTGCCGAGGTATTGGGATTGCTGACTCTGCGAGGGGGTGTGGTGGTGTTCACAGTGTGGTGTGCACCCCACTCACAGACGCGTCACCTGGATGTGCGGAGGCCTCACCTTGTCCTCCTGAATTGGCAGCACCTGGTAATCTGCATTATGCATAAAAGACCCCTGCAGTTCGTTGTTCCTAAAAGTGGAGCATGGCATTTGACCCTGAGCTTCCTAGTGGCCAAAGGGAAAAGGGGAAGAGTTTCAAGGTTTATCGTCCATAAGGGAAAAAAGCACACCAGTTTCTCTCGGCCTTCCTTTTCCTGACTCTGAGGTTGCAGAGAAGTTTCTTCTACGGGCCCTCATGGACCCTGGCCTCAGCATTTCCTAGTAACAAAACTTGCAGCCATCGCTTCGTAGCAGGACTTCTTACTGTAAGCCAGAGACACAAGGCCAGGCATGATCCATTTTAGGGAATAGTGGAGGTTGGTTGATCCATTTAGGGAGTAGTGGGCCGTAGTTATAGGTCACTTGCATGGATTCGAGCTCCTCTCCTGTACCCCTGGCCTGGGTCAGCCTCAGGGCTGGTGTGAAGCCCCTTGTGGCAAGGCGTGGGCACATGTGTGGGATGGCTCTGAGGCATGGGCCCTCTGTCCCAGGACACCCTGGAGAAGTGTGGCAAGTGCGGCGAGGTGGTCCGCGAACACATCATCAGGGCCCTGGGCCAGGCCTTCCACCCAGCCTGCTTCACGTGTGTGATGTGTGCCCGGTGCATCGGGGATGAGAACTTCGCCCTGGACAGCCAGAACGAGGTGTACTGCCTGGACGACTTCTACCGGTACGAGAGGGCTCTGGGCTCTGGGCTCTGGGCTGTGGGTGGGGCAGGGAGGACAGGTGGGACTCGGGCAGAAGCACAGAACTGAGCCTGAGTTCTGGGTCCAAGCTTTCCTGCAGAAACTGGGTCTGCCTAGTCCACACCCTCTACCTGGCCAGGTACCTGATTGCAGCTACCTTTGTTTTTAAATATATTTTTATTGATTTCAGAGAGGAAGGGAGAGGGAAAGAGAGAAACATCATCGATGAGAGAGAATCATCGATCAGCTGCCTCCTGCACGCCCCCCACTAGGGATCGAGCCCACAACCCGGGCACATGCCCCTGACCAGAATCGAACCCGGGGCCCTTCAGTCCGCAGGCCGACACTCTATCCACTGTGCCACACCAGCCAGGGCTGCAGCTGGCTTTGTGAGCACCCACACTGTGCCGGGCACTGCCCTCTGGTTAGGCTATTTCATCCTCAAACTAATATAGTAGTAAATTAAGAACAGAAAGCTCCATTTGAATCAGGCCACGAAGCACAAATACATCACTTCCTGTAGGGCAGGTACTATTCAGGTTTCCATGTTACCAAATGTGGAAACTGAGGCACGCAGCAGGTAAGTGCCCAGGGTCTCCCGGCCGGTGGGTATGGAAGCTGCAACAAACGCCTGTCAGCCTGAATCTGGGGCCTTGCCCTCAACCTCCAGATCACAGTGCCTCCCTCGGAGCTGGAGCCTTAAGAAGCAGCAGCGAGCCCCAGTGGCTGGCTCAGCGGTTGAGTGTCGACCTATAAACCAGGAGGTCAGGGCTCGATCCCCGGTCAGGGCACATGCCGGGCCTGCGGGCTCCGTCCCAGTAGAGGGAGTGTAGGAGCAGCCAATCAGTGATTCTCATCATTGATGTTTCTATCTCTCCCTCTCCCTTCTTCTCTCTGAAATCAATAATGACATTTTTTAAAAAAAAGAAAGAAGAAAAAGTAGTGTCCTATAATACAAGACCAATGAAATGGGCCCTGGCCCACCCCCCCAACTCACGTGAGAAGTCTCTGCTTTCTCAAACGCTGACATTCCCTAGTCACTTCCTTGCCTCGAGCTAATTATACCCTGGGAAGCCGGGTCTAATTACACACGTCTCTCCACCGCTCCTGCCAGGAAGAAATAGGCCTTTGCGGTTGTACTCCAGGTGCAGTCACATAGCAACAGGTCTGAAATAGCACTGGGAGCTGAACGAGAGCCAGCCCCCGTTCTGACAGCTAATTTCTGTGGTTGGCGGGAGCGCCTCCCCAGCGTGGGTTCCTTTCCCTCTAGGAAATTCGCCCCTGTGTGCAGCATCTGTGAGAATCCCATCATCCCCCGAGACGGGAAGGATGCCTTTAAAATCGAGTGCATGGGAAGAAACTTCCATGAAAATTGCTACAGGTGCGAGGTGAGTAGAGCGGTGATTTAATGACGCTGTGGGTTCTGTTCGCCACCGCCCGGGCCCTGGGCTGGGACAGGTCAGGGTCGGGCTCGGCCCCCTGCCCAATAGCAAAAATAAATAAGAATGGAAATCAGCCCTAGCTGGTTTGGCTCAGTGGATAGAGCAGCCGTGGGCAAACTACGGCCCGCGGGCCGGATCCGGCCCGTTCGGCTGTTCTATCCTGCCCACGGAGCCGAAAGAGCGGAGGGTTCTCTTGCTCTCCCCTCCACTCCTTCACCAGCAGCAGTGTTAACATGGCAACGTCGGGAAACACGGCTGCAGCTCCTTCTTCTGAGTCCAGTTTAAGAACCCGTTGTGGCCCTTGAGTCAAAAAGTTTGCCCACCCCTGGGATAGAGGGTTGGCCTGCAGACTAAAGAGTCCCCAGTTTGATTCCAGCCTGGGTTGTGGACTCAGCCCTCAGTAGGGGGCGTGGAGGAGGCAGCCGATCAATGATTCTCATCATTGATGTTTCTATCTCTCTCTCCCTCTCCCTCCCTCTCTGAAACCAATAAAAATATATATCTTTTTTAAAGAGAATGAAAGTAGTTACAAATAGAGTCTATTAATCAGAATTCTTTGGATTAATGATAGAAAATAAACCTGCTTTCCGCAGGAAAGGGAACCACAGGCCCAGCTGTGGTGGCTCAGTGGTTGAGCTTTGACCCGTGAACCGAGAGGTCATAGGTTCAATTCCTGGTCGGGGCACGTGCCCGGGTTGTGGGCTTGATCCCCACTAGGGGTTGTACAGGAGGCAGCTGATCAATTGATGATTCTCTCTCGTGATTGATGTTTCTCTCCTCCCTACTTCTCTCCCTAAAAATCAACGAAAAACTTTAGAAAGAAAGAAAGGGGAGGCTCATGGTGACATCATTAATGATATCTTTAGGGCGCTCTCTCTCTCTCTCTCCATTTCTCTGCCCTTTTTTATGTGTTTGCTTCATCTTCTCTCCCTGTGGGCTGGCATCCTCTGTAAGGACGCGGATGCAGTGCATGGGCCAGGTTTATGTCCTTTTAACTTAGAAACCACATCCGGGATCCCATTCAGCCCCAAGAAGGCCTCTGATTGGCCCAGTGTGGGTCCCATGCCTATTCTGGACCAATTGTAACTGGACATTCAGGGGTTCCAGGCTGCCTGCCACTACTTGAGCCAATTAAGCAGAGACAGGGTTGAAGCATATATGAGCGTTTATTCCAATACTGCCGGCAGCTCGGGGGAGCAGAGGGTCATCCACAAACATCTGCTCTGCAACCCCCCGTGAGCCAGCTGCTGATATAGGGCAGGACAAGGATTACGTGGGAGAGTAAGAATTACAGGCATGGGAAGTAGTCAAGGTATTGGTTACAGGTATCAGGCAATTTGGGCTGGCGGGTCACAGAGGGCGGGTGCCTCCGGGCACCTCAGAAACAGGAATACAGGCAGTAGAGGCTGCAAAGGGCGGGCGCCTCTGGGACTAGATTGTCTCAGCCACGAGGTTGTAAATCTTTCCATAACGAGAGGCGGTTCTCAGGAAAGGAGGATGGACTGCATTCTGATGTGAGCCCCCATGTCCCAGGGCGCACTACTCTCAGCCAGGTGAGAACGTGCTTTCTCTAATCAGAATAATCACGGATACCAGAGCATGGTGTATATTTCTTACAATTATAGCGAGTCCCTAATATTCTAGTTCTGCCCCTAACACAATCAATCACTGGCCAGGGGCTATGGGGCCAGAGGCAGAACCATATGAAACAGGAGTTGATGCAACTGTAGGAAGGAAGGAGAAAGGGATACAGGGCAGACTCACGTCACAGATGTCCCTTCTGGGTGCTGGGAAAGAGCACGTTTAAATCAGCGTTGAGCCGAAACCAGTTTGGCTCAGTGGATAGAGCGTCGGCCTGCGGACTGAAAGGTCCCAGGTTCGATTCTGGTCAAGGGCATGTATCTGGGTTGCAGGCACATCCCCAATAGGAGATGTGCAGGAGGCAGCTGATCGATGTTTCTCTCTCATCGATGTTTCTAACTCTCTCTATCTCTCTCCCTTCCTCTCTGTAAAATATCAATAAAATATATTTTAAAAATAAAATAAATCAGCGTTGAGACTTCCCTAGCCGGTTTGGCTCAGTGGATAGAGCTTCGGCCTGCGGACTGAAGGGTCCCAGGTTTGATTCTGGTCAAGGGCACATGCCTGGGTTGCAGGCTTGATCCCCAGTAGGGGGTGTGCAGGCGACAGCCAATCAATGATTCTCATCATTGATGTTTCTCTCTCTCCCTCTCCCTTCCTCTCTGAAATCAATAAAAATGTATTTTTAAAAAATTAATTAAAAACACATAAATAAACAAATCAATAAGCATGGGGACTGAAAAGGCAGCGATGGCGTCTAACCAGGGTGGTGGTAGAGGAAGTGATGCTGACTGCGCGTCTTGCGGGATAAGAGTTTGTCAGGTGTTCAGAGAGGGGAAAGGACCTCCGGAAAGAGGCAAGGCCTGTAAAAACCCACTTTGGCGTGAGCAAGCCTGAAGGGTCGGAGCAAGTGGACGTTCCGGGCTGTGTCTGGAGTGCTGCGTGTGGGAGGGTGTGGTCAGGGAGAAGGAAAGGACCCCATGTTGCAGGCTAAGGAGCCTGGGCCTCGGGCTGCAGGCAGGGATGAGGCTGAGACGGAAGGTTGGCTGGAAGCTAGAGCCGTCGCCCCAGCGAGACATGCCCAGGGAGTCACGGGCCCCCACACTCAGACACGTTGAAGCTCTGCTGTTACCATCCAGACAATCTTCATGTTTGAGCAGGGGTGTGAGTTTTCATTCCCCCCCCCCCCCCCGCCGGCCGGGCCCTGCCAATTATATAGTCAGTCCTGTTGGGGAGGCTCTAGGAGTCCCCCCTTCCTTCCATGGTCGCCTCCATGCCACCGAGGTGTCTGTCTTCTCCGGTGATGGCCAAATGGTAGCAGCTTTTATGGGTGTCACCTAAGTGGGAGCTCCCAGGGCAAACCTCTTAATCAGCTAGTGAGTAATTCTCGTTCATGCAGATAATGGGACCAAGAGGCTGTGTTCACGGAGTGTGACAAGGGAGCTTGGTCCGGAAGTTGACAGATCGCTGCATAATCATGTTGTCTTTGCTGCTTAGAGTCCAAAGTCCGACTGATAACGCATCTCGAAAGAACGATGAGCAAAGTCCAGCGCTGTTATCACCCCCACAGTCCTCCTAAGGTCCAGGGCTGATTGGCATCTCCCTGGGCCCGGTCAGTGAGCAAACACCCCTCCCTGCATGCCCTTGGTCAGCGTGGCCAGGGCTGCCGGGCGTCCGGGGCTGCTGCTGCAGAACATCAGTTGGGACTCCAGCAGCTATGCTCCAGGTGGGAAGGGTCAGACCACGGCGGCCTGGAGCTGCTCGGGGTGCTGCTTCTCCAGGAAGGGAAACGGGTTTCGAGGTGCCGTCCACACTCCTCTCGTCAGCCCTGTTCAATATGGTCCCCGTTACTTCCTTCCACTGCTGGGAGGGGAACGATACTTTTGTACCTGGATCGTGTTTTTTTAGTTTATAAAATGTTTTCGTGGACGTCGCCTCATTTAATCAACTGTGACGATCTTGTGAGATGGGAGTTATTGTCTCCATTTAAGATGGGGAAACTGAGGCTGAGAAAAGCGGTTCCCATCCTTGTTCGCCCGGACCAGGTCTAGCCAGCTGTCTGCCACCCAAAGCTCCTTCCCAGGCCGTGTGACTCGGTCATAGTGACTCGGAGATGTTTCCTCACTTGATTCTAATTTAGAAGAGGTCACATGTGCCCCTTGGGGACTGCGTGTTTGGCGCGGATGCTCTCAGAATGCCAAACCAGCGGCAGACGGGAATAACAGGGCTCCCGCCCGGCATTGAATAGTCCTTGAGAGACTCCAGGTGCAGTTGCAGAAAAGAGACGCACGAGGGCGCCCTCTGCTGGCCTTGCTGGGTCCGAAGGGCACCCATGTGCCCAAAGTTGTCTCTGTGGGGACCGACTGATGAATGCAGCTTCCAGGGGATGCCAGCCACGCCCTGGACCGAGGCCGAGGGCATTCATCGTCCCCATTCCTCCCCAGCATGTGCCCTGGTGCAGCTCAGATGGGGCAGGGGCTTACGAGCCGGGGGGACTGAGCAGGCGGGGCTCCAAACCCCCATCTTCCTGGTCTGACATCCTTCGGCGATTTGAAAAATTGGGGTTTTAAAGCGTGTGCCAGTGTTGCAGCTGTGCAGGAAGTGGAGCGATGAAAAGCCCTCTGGACCCTGGGTCTGGGACCTGGCCAGCCCCACCCCTCCCTGGGCCTCAGTGTCCCCACCCGTGCGGTGAAGGCCGGGGCTGGTTTAGTTATTCACTCAGCAGCTACTTACTGTGAGCCCGCGGGGCACCAGGCTCTGGGCTGGGCGGGATCCAGCAGGAAGTAGGGTTACTGCCTCGCAGAGGTTACATCCTAAAGGGCTGCTGGGTGGTGGCTAAGCCTCTTCTAGCTCTTTCCGTAACCCCTCAAGGGACGTCTCCCAGTGTCCTCAGCCGTCCCCTCAACTGATGCTGCTCACCACTCACAGCCCCGCGTGGGGGGAGGCGCCGCGTGTCTTGTCTTCCCTGATGGAGACCTGGCCCAGGTGTGCTGGGGGCACAGGAAGGAGGAGCCGCCGCCTTCCTCACCCTCAGGGAGTCTGTTCACTCAGTCCATCTCCTCGGCAGATGCTGGCTGAGCCCCTCCCTGGGGAGGCTCCGCGCTGCCTCAGGCCTGGGTCCACCCGCATGTCTCTTGTCCCCACAGGACTGCAGGATCCTCCTGTCCGTGGAGCCCACGGACCAAGGCTGCTACCCGCTGAACGACCGTCTCTTCTGTAAGCCGTGCCACGTGAAGCGGAGCGCTGCGGGGTGCTGCTGAGAGTGCCCACCGCTCGCCCCGGTCAGGGCCCCTTCCCTGACTCAGTTCCCCATCCTGGCCTGCTCTTGCACAGTTCACTTCCGAGCCACTACAGGGACCAGCCCATCCTGTCTGGGATGCAGGGCTGAGCCACCCCAGCCCCAGCCTCCTCCCAGCTCAGCGGTGGGGGTGGGGGGCTGTAGACGGTGCCCCTCAGACTGTTGCCTCTTCCTTCCATCCTCTGGGCACGGGGCATCGCTATACCATGAGCATCACACCTGGGTGCTCATGTCCGAGGCTCTGGTCGCTCTTGTGTGCTGGCCTTGACCCCCCATTTCCAGGAGTGAGTTGGGGCGAGTTTCGGGTGGCACCCTGGGTCCCTAGCAATGACACTTTAGCTGTCCCATAAGGTGCTGAGATCAGCCCTGGCTTGCAGGACTGAGCCATTTGAGTAAAACTCCAAGGTTCCTTAAAAACCGCTTTTTAAAAAATTTAAATGATGGGAAACATTCTTTGGATTTTGTTTTTGTTGGGGGTGCTTGTATCTGAATAGGAAATGTCTCCCATTTGTTCATAAATGGACAAGAATGGTGGTGCATGGCCGTGGCCTTCTCACCCGGGGGACATGGGGCCCAGGGCCGGCTGTGAACCTAGGACGGGGGCAGGAGGAAAGGGTGACATGTGCCGACACCCAAGGACGCTGGCCATGCTCCACCCTGCCGCCTGGTGCTCCTGTGTGCCAGTCAGCTGACATTGACCGGGGAACAGGGTGCAGGTGCTCTGGGTGTTCCTCCTGCAGCCTTGATGGAGGCTGTGCACCCCCCCCCCCAACCTACCCTCCTTCAGGACAGTGCCGGGGGGGGGGTGCCCCTTCAGCCCCTTGGTTATCTCCCCAAGTCCCACTTGGACCCTCCCACCCAGGCTGCCCTGTGACCACTGCCTCTTCAAGGCCACACCTAGAAGATCCATCTTCCCTTTTGAGGAAAATCACTTCTGTTGCTTTGTAACCTGAGGCATTTTGTAGAACATGAACAGAGGAAGACGTGCTTTGCTCCCTGGGGTCTTGATGCACCACCGGCTCCTAGGAGGCTGCCCCGGGCCCCCAGCTCCGAGAGCTTGTCTGTAGAGCCCCTTAGGGCTTCAGGGCAGAGCACAGCTTCTTGCCTGAAGCTGGGAGGAGGGGGCTCCCAGACTCCAGGGCCACAACGGTGATCATCAAAGACCTCACATCCTCTCATTTCCTTAATATTCTCTTTAAACATCAACATACTTTGTGTTTTTTTTGCTCCCAACTTTAGTCTTGTGCTAAACAATATATCCATGCAGTCACTGTTGATGTGCTAGTTCTATTTTTTTCCCATTATACATGGAAATAAATGCGTAACTGTTAGAAGTCCATCTGTGTTCCGTCTAAGATCTCGCCTAGCTAGACACGAACCTTTGGAGCAGCCCTGGGACAATGCTCATTGGGCGTCTGCTCACAGTGGCATGAGTGTAAGTGCATCCTTCCCTGCAGAGGTGCTCAGCACAGCAGACCGGGGGACTCATGCCCAGCAAGCAACTCGGATCTCAGACCTGGTGCTGACACTCAACAACGTGGACTCGTTCTGAAGCCTCTGAGCCTTGATCTTCTCATCTGTAAGATGGGAACAACTTTACTATCCGTCATATAAGGTTGCTGTGATGGACAGAATGCTGGGCTGGCGGGTTGCTGACTAGTTAACCGAGTCACCGGCTCCCTCTGGGGCGCTGGCCAGCAGTACTTGGTCATCACTCCTTGTATCAGCATTCCTCAATCACCCTGTTGAGGCCCATCCATCCATCGGAGACATGCCCCAGGCAACAAGGTGGGGTTCCTTGTGCTTGCTGCGGCACACAGCCCGCTTAGGGGGGACTCACGGGACGTGGGCAGGTGCTGAGGAATTGGCAGAGGGGTTAAGGAAGTGGGGGTTTGCTCCGAGTGTGTGCTCTCCGGAAGCAGGGGTAATGCTATGTTTGAGAAGCTTTTTTTATATCGAGGGTGTGGCCCTACAGCTGTGCTTGGTGGGGAAGCAGCAGTGCTCGGAGGATGGGGTGCTGCTGGTCATTTTTGCAGCGGGCCCAGAGTGGCCACAGTGAGCTGTGAGGTTGGAGCCCACCAAGGCCCAACTCTGAGGGCCAGGCCAGCTCCCTGCTGTCAGGGCCACTGGCTTGGTTTTTCCTGCCATTAAGTTGTACCCTTATGCTGTGATTCCTCATGGCCCAGCCTGTGTCTGGTTGATTGTTTTGGAGCAGCGGTTCTCAACCTGTGGGTCGCGACCCCCTTGGCGGTCGAACGACCCTTTCACAGGGGTCGCCTACGACCATCCTGCATATCAGATATTTACATTATGATTCATAACAGTAGCAACATTATAGTTAT
The DNA here is from genome assembly GCF_963259705.1 of Myotis daubentonii. Lineage (NCBI taxonomy): Eukaryota > Metazoa > Chordata > Mammalia > Chiroptera > Vespertilionidae > Myotis > Myotis daubentonii. The sequence goes on along the minus strand of NC_081842.1, from coordinate 211,134,461 downwards.
GAAGTAGCAATGAAAATAATTTTATGGTTGGGTCACAACATGAGGAACTGTAGTTAAAGGGCCAGAAGGTTGAGAACCACTGTTTTGGAGGGATGATGTCTGGATGAAATCTGGGGGGTGCTTTTGTCTTCCAGGCTGCACATTTATACACCACTTCATAGAGGGGACACTTCTAGGGGGGTTTCTGCAGTGAGAAATAAGCCAGTCACAAAAAGATGTGCTGTGTGATTCCACTTAGCTAAGGCATCAGGGGTACTCACATTCATAGAGACAGAAAGTAGACGGTCCTGTGTGGAGAGCCCTTCGGAAGGTGGGCTAGGGCGGGGTGGGCTGGGGAGTTGTTTAAGGAGTACAGAGTTTCAACTGGCACGATTCACAGTTTAGAGATGAATGGGGAGATGGTTGCACAATAGTGTGAATCTAATGCCACTTAAAAATGGTCACGAGGGTACATTTTGTTATGTATATTTTACAATTAAATATGTATATTTAATGCTCAGGGACAGAGAGGGGCTGATAAAGTGATGTAGGAGTCCTGGGAGGGGAGATAGGTACCCCTGACTGGGGTCCTAGGAAGGCCGGCCATGCAGCCCGCAAACCCAGGGAGGTGTTGCTGGCTGACCTGGGCTACCGCGCACAGCCACTAGAGGGCAGCGTGGGCTAGCGAACTGGGCAGGCTTCTCCAGATGCAAGAAGGGGATACTTCCTGCCCGCCTACTGTGCGCGATTGCCATGAGGATGAGAGACGAAAACTGTGGCCTTGCTGCAACCAGAATACGCCCTCTTGGAGGGAGGCCTGTGTTGGTCTGTCACCCCTGCCCAGGGCCCCCTTACCTGAGGCCACACCCAGGTGTTCGAAGGCGTAGTGTCCATGGCAGCTGAATGCTGCTCCCCACACTGCTAGGAACACGGGATGGAAATGAGGACTTCATGGGGAGCCCACAGGGGACAGGAGGAGGCTGGGCTGATCTGAAAATATCCCAGTGACCACATTGTCAAGTAAATGGCTAGTCTGATCAATGTAAAAATACACTTCTCATAAGGTGAATAGCTGCTCATTAAAAATATTCACAATCTATGATGTAGGTACCATTACTACCCCGATTCAGAGACAGAGACAGGGCACATCAGAGAAGTGGTGTAACTACCCAGGGCTGCGCAGTGAAAACTACAGGCCTCTGCCACCAACTCAGGTCACACACACATACCTTCCGGAATGTTCCAGATGCCAACATCCAGCTGAAAAAACATCATAACTGCCTTGCACCCTTCTTAAATGCTGCTGCTTTTAGGCTGTAGGCCTCCCGCTTGCCCGTGAGATGAACTTCCCCAATTCCTTCGGAAAAGACTTTGTACCCAGAGTGTGAGTCATCCTGACCTCGTGAGCGGTCATCAGGTTAGAGGCCACGGAGTGCACCCTCTTGGTGGCCTTCCTGCTGCCAAGGAAGCGCGCACGTCAGTGGAAAACTACACGCTGTCTGTCCACAGCAGACCTTCCTGGGCGTTGGAGCCCAGTCGGGCGCTGCCTCTGAGCTATGTTTCAATGTAAACTGCGGGCCACTGGTCAGTTCTGTCCCGTCCGGGAAGCAGTCCTCAGCCCCTTGTGGGGGAATCACTTTCGACCCATTTGCACGTTCATTTCGATATTCCTTCCTGACCTGTACACGGCGTGTTCTTCTGTCGCCCTTTGGAGCTGGTCATTCATAACTTGTCCACCCGGTTCCCCTGGGACAGGGGTGGGGAACTTTCTTCTGCCAGGGACCATTTGGACACTTATAACATCGTCCTCTTAACATCATTCACTTAATGTTCATGTTTGTTGCTATGAAAAAAGCTCCTAGATTTATTGAATTTCGAGTCCTGCCTGTGGTGGCCTTGGCAGGGCCGGACCAAATGATTTTGAGGGCCTGATGTGGCCCTGGGGCCGGACGTTCCCCACCCCTGTCTCAGGAGCAAAAGGAAATGTGTAACACGTGTTGATTTTATATCTGTATGGGAGTCATGGTTTTACTTCTTTGTGAAAAATGCTTCCTTCATCGGATGTGTATGGGTGGCTCCTTTAGGCCAGAAGAGGTGGTGTTTAGGAGCCTGAAGAAGCAGCAGACAGCCGGGTCTCTGTGGCTCAGTGGTTGAGCGTAGACCTATGAACCAGGAGGTCACGATTCGATTCCCAGGTTTCGGGCTCGATCCTCAGTTGTGGGGCATGTGGGAGGCAGCTGATCAATGGTTCTCTTTCATCATTGATGTTTCTCTCTCTCTCTCTCTCTCCCTTCCTCTCTGAAATCAATAAAAATATATTAAAAAGAAAAAAGGAGCCCTAACCGGTTTGGCTCAGTGGATGGAGCATCAGCCTTCCGACTCAAGGGTCCCAGGTTCGATTCCGGTCAAGGGCATGTACCTTGGTTGCGGGCACATCCTCAGTAGGGAGTGTGCAGGAGGCAGCTGATCGATGTTTCTCTCATCGATGTTTCTAACTCTCTATCCCTCTCCCTTCCTCTCTGTAAAAAAATCAATAAAATATATATTTAGAAAAAAGAAAAAGAAAAAAAAGAAGCAGCAGGCAGGTAGCAGCGCCCCCCTCTTCCCCCCCAAACAGTCTCTGAATGAGAGGTGGGGTGAGCCACAGGTCTTAGCACATCCTAGGCGCTCTCTCTGATTGAGCCTGTAACCAGCTACCTGACCTTCAGACAACCCTTTAGGCCTGAGGACAGTAGAAACTGACTTTTATTTCCTGAGTTCTTGTGTGGGGTGAGGCTAGAGCGGTCCGCTGATTGATTCTTCCTGACAAGAAGCAGGTTTCAGCAGGGTTGGGTAGCTTTCCCGTTCAGGTAACCAGACTGCCTGCCGGGGAGGCCCAGGCGGTGACCTGCCTGCCCCTCAGGGGGCACGAGGGCCACACTCACAGCTGCTGGGGGCTGGTCCCGGGGTTCTCCATGCTGGTTCCCGGGAATCCTCCCAACACCTCTGCGTGGGAGGCTCTGATCATCCCCATCTTGCAGGTGAGGAGACGGGGGCTCAGGGAGAGGCTATGACTTGCCCACAGCCAGTGGCCACAGTGGGAATGCACCCTGGGGTTCCTAACGCTCAGTCTTCAGGGCCTGGTCAGAGCAAGGTCTGAAATGGCCCGTCCTGCTCCCCAGAGAAGGTGCCCGGACGGGGGGCTTATTCAAACATAACCCTTAAGCGATCTGGGCTCCTTAGTCATGATGATGCCGACAGCAATGACCACAGCGGCCACTTCGGGGGCAGGGAGATGCCCGTAGACGTGATCTCATGTAGTCCTTGAAGAAATTGCTTCTGATCCACCCTTCAGGCGGGGAGACAGGGCTCGAGGTCACACCCCTCGTGCCTCTGGCCCTCGCCTATGGCAAGGCACTCACCTCCCAGCCTCTTTCCTTCATCTGAGATAATTACCATTATCAACACATGGAAAGAGATTCAACAGCTTCTGACTCAATGCAGCTGGGGTTCCTGCGTCCTTACGTAAGATGTCACAGAAGGGGAACTGCGGAAGGGTGTTTGGAAACTGTGTGACCTTTTGCAAGGTTTCTGTGAATCTAAAACTATTCCAAAATTAAAAGTTTATTTTAATAAAAAGTAACGGGATAAAGGGGTGGGCCTGTGATCTCCAGGAGACGCCGTCTCTCACTGATTTGAAGACACAGGACTAGAGGAGGCCACCAGATACTTATCTGCAAACTGGGACGTGGGAGAGAAAATGTCTGGAACCGGGGGAGGGGGTCCACGGATGGAGGAGAGGGCAGAGAAGGGGAGATGCGGGACCCAGCCATTTTCTGTGGGTTCCTGACTGTTCCCGGGACTGGAGCAAGCCCCCGGTGGCCCCCGATGGCCACGGTCAGGCTGCCAGGGGAAACCAGAGCTTTGGGGCTGGTGTTCCCTAACCCTGGGGCCTCCTGAGCGTGGGAATGCTGGGGTGGGGGAAGTGCTGGGGCTCCCCTCCACCCCCACAACCCCTAGACAAATGCCAACTAGGAGGTAGGTGGCGAAGGGTCTCAGAAAATCAGGATGACTTTTAGCCAGGGTAGCTGGCAACTTTTCTCCCCTCGGTAAACAGAGAAAGGATTCTGGGGAAGACATAATACAGCCCAGGAGTCTGGAGCTGGCCCTTTAAGCAGTTGGACGCTTCAAGCCGATAGGGAGAGACTGGCCCAGCTGGAGAGAAACCCGAGAGGCATCAGCCTGAAGGCCGACCAGCAGGCAGTTTGGCGGAGGCCAGCGAGGGTTAGGAAAGCTGTCTGGGGCCTGTGAGTCATGGGCCAGGCAGCCTGGGGCTGTGGCATGGCTGGAGCCCAGCTGGAACCTCCTCGGAAATCTACACCCCTCCCACCAGCACCCCCACCTCCGGAGGGCAGAGCTCAGGGGTGGCCTCGCACCAGGGCCCACGTGGGGGAAGCAAACCATGGCTCGCTCCAGCTCTCCTGGGAGCTTCCACTTCGTCATTCATTCATAACATAGTTATTGACCCCTTCTGTGTGCCAGTCGCTGCCCGTGGCCCAGGGTCGGTTGAATGAGGAAGACGAACAAAACGGCCTCTGCTGGGGGGCGCACCCGGCTGGCAGGTCGGAAGAGGAAGGCAGTGGGGAAGGTGACGTCTGAGCTGGGCCCCCGAGGACAGCGCTCAGCCCGGGCTGAAGCACCACGTGGAGAGCCGGGCTGTGCGCTCGGAGCTGGAGCCGGCACCGCTGAATGCTGCTGGGGGTGCGGGGATCACCAGGGATGAGGTGCAGGTGTGGCGGCAGCAAACCATCCAGGGCCTCTTAGGCTGTAGGACTGTTTCCCAGAGGGCAATGCGAGGTGAGGACCCCCAAGCCCTGGTAGAATTCCAGAGCCGAGGAGCCAGGAGGATGCGGAGTCGGGCTGCCCGTTCTTGGAGAAGTGGAGCCTGGAACCCAGAGGGGGTGTGAGACCTGCCAGGCGCACAGAGCGGTCAGTAACCACGACCCAGGTGTCCTGCCTTCAGAGCAGGGCTTTTCCCATCTCTCTCTCTCTCTCTCTCTCTCTCTCTCTCTCTCTCTCTCTCTCTCGTTTTCCAAGACCTACTTGTAGGCTCTGCCACCTGCAAACATCTCAGCAGGTCTACACGGAGGTGGCGGAACAGGGGGCGGTTGGGCGGGTGAATCAGGTCAGGGTTATGAATAGACAGACCCAGGTCGGATGGTCCCGCCTGGTGCGGAGGCAGGCGGCAGGCTGCCTGCAGGGGTGAGAGGTGACTCGCCCCAGATGGAAGAAGTGAGTCACTGGGGCTCACACTTCCTCCTTCCTCTGGGCTTTGATCTCGGCTCCCCGAGGGAGGTGCAGCCTGGATTCCTGGGGGCAGCCATCCTGCTCTGCTCAGACTGCCATGCTGGCTGGCTGCACCCCGCGAGCCTCCACCCTCCCTCTCGGAGGCCCTGGTAACTTTCCGTGTGGGCCCTGTGGTCTGACTCAGGCCCATCACCGGGACATCGGCTGCAGGAAGTCATAAGCTTCCCTGTCTTACCACTGAGCGTGGCCATGCGTTTCGCTGCCCTGTGCCACGTCCCCTCCGCACCCAATATGGCAAAGCACCCAGGGCTGCCCAGCCAGTGGACAAAATAATTGACCGCAGGGTGGGTCTCCTTAGAGACCGGGCCACCAGGGGGCCCCTGGACTGAAGACCAGAGGTGATAATCCCAGTGACTACCAGTGGTTGAGGGCCTACTGTGTGCCCAGTGCTAATGCAGCCAACAGCCCCGGGGTGCAGAAACGTTACTGTCCCATTTTATAGAGGGAGAAGGGCGTACCACCTGGGGAGAGTGAAGGACCATGACCAGGACATCGGGCAGCATTAAGGACCCACTCGAGACGCATGTCGTGAATTTAAAGTGAGACGGTGGGCAAGGTGGAGTGTTTTTCTCCAGCCACGTTCAGCCACCCAGGTGCAAGTGCAGAGCAGGGGGAGAGCTGCCTTTGACCAGTGTGCGGGTTTTGTCTGGTGAGATCGGGGATGCAAGGTACAAAGAGGGCTGTGGCAGCGGCTGAGCGACTGAGTGGGAGGGCGGTGAGGAATGAGGGGCTGAGGGACAGCGACAGCAGGGGGCCCCTGATTGCTGGAGGTGACTTAGTCAAGAGAAGGAAGGAGGTGAGGGTCAGTGGTCAGGCAGTGCAGGCACTGGTCGTGGGGCTCTGAATATTGGGGTGCCATTGCGCTTAGGATGTGAGTTGTTTGTTTCATGTCGCTTGTGTCCCCAGTGGATGGTCTACACCCGTGGTCGGCAAACTGCGGCTCTCGAGCCACATGCGGCTTTTTGGTCCCTTGAGTGTGGCTCTTCCACAAAATACCACGTGCGGGCGCATGTACAGTGCGATTGAAACTTCGTGGCCCATGCGCAGAAGTCGGTTTTCGGCCTGAGCGAGTCTATTTTGAAGAAGTACTGTTGATATTTGGCTCTGTTGACTAAAGAGTTTGCCTCCGTGTAGCCGCTACACAGAGGCCCTCAGTGAATATTCATGGAGTAAATGAATGGCTACATGGGAAATCTGAGGTGGGGTGACTTAAAGGATGTTTTATTTTCTTTCTTTTTTTAAAAAATAACTTTATGGAAATATAATTCACATACCACAAAATTCAGCCTTTTTTTGTTTTTTTTTTTTACCAGTAGTTTTTGGTAAATTCAGAGAGTTGTACAGTCATCACTATATCTAATCTTAGGACATTTTTATCGACTCAAACAGAAACTCTAAACCCATGAGCGTCACTCTCCAGTTCCCCTCCCCCCAGCCCCTGGCAACCGCTAATGTACATCCTGTTTCTATGGATTTGCCTATTCTGGACATTTTTAGAAGTGGAATCATACAATACCTGGTCTTTTGTGGCTGGCTTCTTTCGCCTAATGCCTTTTCAAGGTTCCTCCAGGCTGTGGCTTGTGTCAGCTCTCCATTCCTCTTCATCATTGAATTCTATCCCGTTGTCTGAACCTACCGCATTTTGCTTATCCGTTTGTCAGCTGAGGGGCCCTGGGTGGTTTCCCTTTGGGGGCTATGGTGAGGAATGCTGCTGTACACGCTCATGTTCAGGGTTTTGTGTGGACATTATTTCTCTTGGGTATGTCATAAGAGTGGAATTGTTGGGTCAATATTTATATTGTTATGAATTGGAATGAGTTTTTTTATAATTAGAACATACTTATTTTACTATACACCCATTTTCTAATAAATAATTTTTCTGAAAAGATCAGCAGAATCCATTGAAAAAAATAATGGCCCAGATTTTGAGATCGGGAAGAGATAAGGACCAGCTGGGAGCCGGGGCCGGAGGAGGCCAGCACCCGGTTGGTATGTGACTTTAAGCAAATTACCACCCTTCTCAGAGCCCCACCTGTGAGTGGAGACGGGCCGGGCCGGGGTGGGCAGGGCAGCCGCTGAGGGCTGAGCTGGAATGAAGGCCACTCGCCCCTCCCAGCCCTGACAGCTCAGGCTCTGGAGGCAGGTGGGTTCCACACCTGGTTAGAGAGGCCGGTTAAGGACATGATCTTGTCTTCTCTCCCTGAAGAATAAATACCATAATCTTGGTAGTCTAGGCAACAAGGCCAAATTAAACCCAGAATGCTTTAGGTCACACCCTCTCCGATCCCTAATAGAGATGAATCGCTATTTATTTAACTCTATGGGCCATTTCTCTCTCTCTCTCTCTCTCTCTCTCTCTCTCTCTCTCTCTCTCTCTGCCTAATATGTGCACACAGAATCCCGAGCACCTTGTTAATATGCAAATGTTGAACCAATAGGTCTGAAGTGGGCCCTGAGATTCTGTGATTCTAACAGCTGCCCCGCAGCCGCGGCCGGCGTCAATGCTGCTGGTGCCAAGACCGGAAATTTAAATAGCAGGGTTCTAGCTTTCCTACCCAGGGGCCCCCAGTTCTTGCCATTGTTTCTGAGGGAAATCTGACCCTCTTGCATGTATGTGGATGGATCTCTCAGAGTTGTTTGATGAGTAGATGAACGAAGCATGTGAGGAGAAACAGGGTCACCTACCCCTTTCAATAGTCCTGTGAGGTGAGAAGGCTGTCCCTGTGTGGCAAATGGCAGTGTTGTGGGGTGCTCTCCAGTCTGACTCCAAACCCGGTGCTTGAGCCCCTGCTGCTCAGGGGAGCCACCCCTCAGCCGTGGCCATGGCAACAGATGCTAGCCCAGGTGGAAAAAGGGTGTCAGATATCGAAGCTCTAAGATCTGCTCCTGTAGACATGCAAATTTACGAAGATGACTAAGACGTTCCTCGGAGCATCATTTATGACAGAGAAAAGCTGGAAACCCCATGGCAAGCCTTGGAATTACTGAAAGATGACAGAACGCCATCCACGCCGCCTTCCTGTGAACTTTGGTCGCCTGCCATTTCTTTCTTGGTTTTCATTACTAGCTGTTGATTTGTTTCTCCTCTCTGTCTGTCTCCTCCACCTGCGTGTAAATCCTTTGAAGGCAAGACCATTGCTGGGCCCTTATCTCCTGAGAGCACTGCATTTGAAAGAATGAACCCAAATATTCTGAGATCGCGAGGGAAAAAGCAAGTTGCAGAATGGCACATACATGGATTGATTCTGTTTTTGTTTAAAAGGTTGGAATGCAGGTAGAGAAGAGTTTGTAAGACCAGCTATTACTTATCTCGGGCATTGGGACTATTGATCAGGTGTAGTGATTCCCATTTTTCATGGTTTCATTCTGATTTTTTTACTATGTGCATACATTTCTTTAGAAATAATAAAAATAAATGCTTTAAACGTTTTAAATTGAGTTTAGAGAGAAACATCAATTTGTGGTTCTACTTATGCATTCGTTGGTTGATTTTTTAAAATATATTTTTATTGCCCTAACTGGTTTGGCTCAGTGGATAGAGCATCGGCCTGAGGACTGAAAGGTCCCGGGTTCGATTCCGGTCAAGGGCATGTACCTTGGTTGCGGGGCACATCCCCAGCAGGAGGTGTGCAGGAGGCAGCTGATCGATGTTTCTCACTCTCTATCCCTCTCTCTTCTTCTCTGTAAAAAATCAATAAAATATATATTAAAAAATATATACATATATATTTTTATTGATTTTAGAGGGGAAGGGAGAGAGAGAAAAAAACAACACAACAAAAACATGAATGTGAGAGAGAAACAGCGATCAGTTGCCTTTCATAAGTGTGTCCCCTACCTGGGACTGAACCTGCAACCCAGGTATGTGTCCTGACCTGGAATCAAACCAGCAACTTTTTGGTGCACAGGATGGCGCTCAACCAACTGAGCCACTCCGGCCAGGCATTGGTTGATTCTTGTATACGCCCTGACCAGGGACTAAACCTGAAACCCTGGGGTATCAGGATGACACTCTACCCAACTGAGCTACCCAGCCAGGACAAAAAAATTAATCATCCAGATTCCTTTTGATGTATGCAAGGATGGGTATAAAAGGATATGTATTTCAGCACTACTTATAGAGGCAGAAATAATTGGAGATGACCATTTGCCCACTTTGAAATATGTTTTAGACTTTTTACAGTGAACGTTGCAGTGGACTGAATGTTTATGTCCCCCATTCCTAGGTTGAAATCCTAACCCCCACTTGGAGGTGGGCCTTTGGGAGGTGATGAGTCATGAGGGCGGAGCTCTCACGATTGGGATTCTGCTCTTTCAAAACAGATGCCAGAGAGCATATAAGCATAACCAATGGACATAAGACACTGGGGGGTAGGGGAGGCCAGGGGATTGTCAAGGTCGGGGGGGAGGGGGGGGAAAGGACACATATGTAATACCCTTTGTAATACTTTAAGCAATAAAAATAAATAAATAAGTAAATGAATAAATAAAGATGCCAGAGAGCTCCCTCACCCCTCCCACCAGGTGAGGACATGGCAAAGAGACATCTGCCTGTGAACCAGGAAGAGGACTCTGGTCAGGCAGCGAATCTGCCAAAGACTTGATCTTGGATTTCTCAGTGTCCAGAACTATGAGAAAGTAGCTTTATTTGTTTATAAGCCACCCAGTCCACGGTATTTTGTAATAGCAGCCTGAAGGGACCAAGACAAACATGTATTTGTTTAAATGAAACGGAGACAACAAGAGGGCAATGTGTAGGCTGGTTGGCTTACAACACAGAGCGGCCAGCTGCAGCCTCCCTCTGGCCCACAGTCCAGGTGCCACTGCACCTGGCTGAGCCTGCTTGGTCTTTTCTTCTCCTACCACAACACGTGAGCAGTGGAAACAGTATCTGACAACTGCGACCGGAAGTGGAAAATAGGTGCTCTGCTTTAGAGACCAAATGCCCAACTCCAGCCCTGGCCGGGTAGCTCAGTTGGTTAGAGATATGCCAAGGGTTCAGGTTTGATCCCCATTCAGGGCACATACAAGAATCAACCAATGGCCTGGCTGGTGTGGCTCAGTGGTTGAGCATTGACCTATAAAGCAGGAAGTCATGATTTGATTTCCAGTCAGGGCACATGCCTGGGTTGCAAGCTTGATCCCCAGTGTGGGGTATGCAGGAGGCAGCCAATCAATGATTCTCTTTCAACATTGATGTTTCTATCTCTCTTTCCCTCTTACTTTCTGAAATCAATAAAAAAAATACATATTTTTTAAAAAAGAATCAACCAATGAATGCATAAATAAGCAGAACAACAAATCAATGTTTCTCTCTCTCCCTTCCTCTCTAAAATCAATAAATCAATTTTAAAATATTTTTTGTAGCCCTAGCCAGTTTGACTCAGTGGAAAGAGTGTCAGCCTATGGACTGAGCGGTCCCAGGTTCAATTCCAGTCAAGGGCACATGCCTAGGTTGCAGGCTCAATCCCCAGTGCGGGGCATGCGGGAGGCAGCCGATCAATGATTCTCTCTCATCATTGATGTTTCTATCTTTCTCTGCTTCTCCCTTCCTCTCTGAAATAAAAAAATATATATATTTTAAAAAAATGAACTGCAAAATAAGAATAATTAAAAAAATATTTTTCATAAATGCCCAACTCTATGCTGGTTCCTTAATAATAATAACACCAGAGGCTTGTCCCTCAGTTCAGTCTGTCACTTCCCAGCATGTGAGTTTGTCTCTGGATGCTGGGGTCTCTGGCTCGTGGGCCATACAGTCAGGACAGGAGAAACAAAACGCCTGAGTGGGGAGCTGGGGGTGTTCTCTGAGCATTGTGGGGAAATAAGACCTAAGTCCCAAGCCCGGCTCTCTCTGGTAGGTGACATACCTGCCTCATTATCCCACGCAGGCTGCAGGCATGGTGGTGACCTCCTTTGACAGTGATCTCCCCGACGAATATCGGTGCAGCTGTGGCCAGAACATTAGGACTGCCTCCTGCCTTCAAAAAGTTGACAATGGATAGTCACAATTTAAAAGAGACAAGTGCCTCCGAATGAGGGTCCTATAGAGATTAAGAGGGCCCTGGAATGCTTCCATTCTGGGGTTCCCAGTACAATACCAAATGAAGCAATGCTAAAATAGGTTTGTAAAAATCATAGTACATTGTATTTATTTTATTTCAGAGAGGAAGGGAGAGGGAGAGAGAGAGAGAAACATCAATGATGAGAGAGAATCATTGGTCAGTTGCCTCCTGCACACCCCTTACTGGGTATCGAGCCTGCAGCCTGGGCACATGCCCTGACCGGAATCAAACCTGGGACCCTTCAGTCTGCAGGCCAACATTCTATCCACTGAGCCAAACCGGCCAGGACTATCAGTACATTTTAAATGCTTCATTAAACACATGAACCCTTTTAGGACACATACAAGTCACAATGCAATTAAGCTTAGTCACGAGATTGTAGGAATTATAAAAATATTCATGCATGACAGACCACAGGCTGAGTGGCCTGGAAATGGGATGCAAGATTAAGGTCATCTGATGGATATCTTTCATTCCTGCCTGGGACCTGCAGCCACTGAAAGAAACATCTAGATGAGAGAGACACATCAATTGGTTGCCTTCTGCACGTGCCACAACTGGGGCCGGGATCGAACCTGCAACCCAGGTACATGCCCTTGACCAGAAATCAAACCCAAGGCGCTCTAACCACTGAACCCACCGGCCTGTGCTTAACAGTTACCCATATTTTTTCTGAGTTTTGCTTTCATACTTAGTATCTGGATTGGCTTTTTCCCAGTGTAGTGAGATAAGACCCATTGCACGTCTTTCCCTGCGCGTAGGGATTATCCCAGTTCCGTCTCCTCACCGGCTCGTCCTTCGCCATGGCGGCAGTGCCACACGTCGCAGTCACGTTTCCCATCGGTGCGGATCTGCTCCGGGACCCTCTCCTGTTCTACCAGGGAGGCTTACATTCTATAATGGCTTATTGCTCGTGGAATCCGTTCGGCTTTCTGTGAGAAACAAGAGGACCTACTCCCAGGAAAACCTCTGAAACTCACTCACTCAGATTTGTGATGGCTGATGGTGTTAAAAGGATGTCACTCCCAAGGCGTCTTTCCAATGTAACAGGGTTCGCAGGTAAAGCAAGAGGAAAGAGGGGCTAGTAGTGACATCTCAGTTGAGCTAGGAGCCACGGAGGGGGGTGGAGGGGGGAGGAGGCCAGCATCATCGTGGAGGGGCCCCTGAAATCATGCCACCCAGGAGGAACACCTGTTGGACCCACCCCCTGGTCCTGGCACACAGGTCAACGTTTCACAGCATTTGGGACGGGTAATTTGAGGAATTTATTTATTTCTCTACTGGACCAGGGGGAGAATGGGGAGGGGAAGACTAGAGAAGTATTTGGTTGGCCCCTGCCATTTATCCGGGATTCCTGGAGTCTTGGGCCATGGTCGGCAAACCGTGGCTCGCGAGCCACATGCGGCTCTTGGGCCCCTTGACTGTGGCTCTTCCACAAAATACCACATGTGGGCGCGCATGTACAGTGAGATTGAAACTTCGTGGCCCACGTGCAGAAGTCAGTATTTTGTGGAAGAGCCACACTCAAGGGGCCCAAGAGCCGCGTGTGGCTCGCGAGCCGCAGTTTGCCGAGCCGCAGCTTGCCGACCATTGGTAGGGAATTGCATCCATCCCTACTGGTTGACCCTGATTCTTTCTCCAGGGACACATTCAGTCCTTGAAACTAATATAGCAGGGAGAACTCTAGTGGTGAATTATTATTATTTTATTATTTTCAGGTGAATGGTTGTCCACGTTAGTGAAAATGGACAAAACACTAGACTTTTTGAGCCCTAAAGACCCGAGTTTGAGCGCTGGGTCTGCTGCCCTCAGGCCTCACTGTTGTCTCAGTGTCCTCTTTTACAAAGTTACGGCAATGCTGCTTCCGTCAAAAGTTCTAATGAGCTGGCTATTGGAAAGGGCTCTGTAAGCTGCAAAGCGCCTGTCGAATGCTTGCTCCATGGATGTCTGCCTCGCCCTCTACATGCATGTCATCCCCCACGGTTACTCCCCAGGGTCTTTCCAAAGGGAGGAAAAAAGAGACGTTTGAGTGTAAGTTTTATAACTCACTTACCCCAAATAACACTGGGCTGAGTCACAACACAGGAGCTCGTTGGAAGTATTCTGCAACATTTTCACCAAAAAGCTGTTCAGGCCTCAGTGTTCTCCCTTTTCTGCATCCCACACCGAGCCAAGGGCTGCCTCAGTCTCCAGGGAGAAGGAGCGTGAACCCAGCAGCCTTGTGTTTAGCATCTTCTTACCCCCTTGCGCTGAGCCAGGTTTCTTTGGGGAGGGAGAGCCCCACACTGGAGGCCTTCAAGTGACCAAGTCAGAGGTTGTCAGAGACGCCTGAAGTGGGACTCAGGTGTCAGACGAGAGGTTGGGCTAGAGCAGGGGTCCTCAAACTACGACCCGCGGGCCACATGCAAATACAAATATTGTATTTGTTCCCGTTTTGTTTTTTTACTTCAAAATAAGATATGTGCCGTGTGCATAGGAATTTGTTCATAGTTTTTTTTTAAACTATCGTCCGGCCCTCCAACCGTCTGAGGGACAGTGAACTGGCCCCCTGTTTAAAAAGTTTGAGGACCCCTGGACTAGAGGAACACTAAGATCCTTCCTAGTGTGAAGTTCTGTGTGGAAGGCTCCCTGCCCTCGAGAAGTGTACCATCTAGTTAGGAAGATAAGACGTGAACAACAGGAACCTGTGTAGAAAAAAAGGCCAAGATGAGACATCGAGAAAATGCTATAGGACCTCAGAGGCCATTCGGGGCTGGAGAGGGGTGCTTTCTTGGAGGTGGAGCTGGCCGGGTGAGTAGGATTGGAAGGGGGAAGGGGAAGAGAAAATACATTGTGGGAAGTGGCAACAGACAACATCAGCAGACACTAGGAATTCAATGCAACAGCCATTTCCTGAGTGCATCTCTGGGGCGGATTTCTTCTTTTCCTGAAGACATTCTGAAATACCATCTTGGTTAGAGTCCAGTGACTTCCTTCAAGACGCAACCGGCTGGTTGTAGGGGCAACGAAGTGGGCTGTTCTTTGTTTCAGGGCAGGGATCCCCTGAGGTTGGAAACCTGGCTCCCGGGTGGCCCGTCAGCATCGTGGCAAGAGTGGTCTTCCTGCCGAAACCAGTTTGGCTCAGCGGATAGAGCGTCGGCCTGCGGACTGAAAGGTCCTAGGTTCGATTCCAGTCAAGGGCATGTACCTGGGTTGCGGGCACATCCCCAGTAGGAGATGTGCAGGAGGCGGCTGATCGATGTTTCTCTCTCATCGATGTTTCTAACTCTCTATCTCTCTCCCTTCCTCTCTGTAAAAAATCAATAAAATATATTTTTTTTAAAAAAAAGAGTGGTCTTCCTTTTGTTCCTCAAGCTTTTTCAACCCTTTTGCAACCGATTGTCTACAGAACAGCCACTTCTATTAGAACTGCTTAGATTATATTCTGGTTTTCCTAACAGTTCTGACTAATACAGCATCTAACAAATGGATCACTGAAAATTTGCATGGTGATAGAAGTCGTGACTGGGCACCCTGAAGAGGCCCGGCCCTACCCCAGGCACCCCCATTGGGGCAGCACTGAGACTGGTCTGGCTCGGGGAGGGAGGCGGCCAAGCCGAGAGAATGAAGGGGAGACTCACTGAACTGGGTGCCTACTGCCAGACCTTCTAGGCACTGGAGCCTACGTTTCAGTGCGAGATGTAGGCAAAAACAAGGAAACAAGAGGTTGCTTGCCGGAAGCCGGTCCATCCTTGCTGCTTGACACAGTCGCTGCAGGGAAGAAACATCTGCACAGCATGTTTCAAGGGACCTGGTGTATATGGCAAACTGTTCTTAATATGTTTGCTCCCTTTCTTGGCGCTATGTGTTTTAACCAAGGTCACCTCTCCGAGAAAGGTTGTTTCCCCAGGTAGGGATTTTTCCCTGAAGTTAGGGAGGGAATAAAACCCCTTAACTAAGTGCCAGGCGGGTAGTTAATCACTTTAACTACGAACAATCACGATTAAGCTACATAATCTTTACTCCCTGGAATGGAGATAAGAAACGCCCTAACCTTTGGAATAGAAATTAATAGGATTAAAATCAACTGGTATGAATACAGATGTAATAAGACAATAAAAGACAGAACTTGGCTGGAGATCCTGGCTACAGAACCTGGCTAGGCTGCTGATCAACTGAATGCTATCTCCGTGTCATTCCTTCTTCGCTGACTCCGTCCACACCTTTAGTAACCCCTGGACCTGCTGGGGTTGGACCCCAACAGTTGCAGGCAGAAATGAGTACAAGGGCAAAAATAAATAAAGCAAGTGAAAGATATAGGTACTGGGGTTGTTCTTCTTTTTGGCGGGGGGGGGGGGGGAGCGGGGGGGGGCGGTTCTTGATGGTCGCAAAGAACCTAAGGAAGTACTATTTGAGATTTGATCAATGTCAAGAAGACGTCCATGTGCAAATCCTTTGCTTGTTTAATTTTGTTGTTGTTGTTAATCCTCACCCTAGGCTAATTTTTCCTTGCCTTTGACTGTGAATGCAACCCTCAACTCTTCTGTGCGAGGGCCAACACTCTTACCAGCCAGGGTGATATGCAAATCTTGAGGCAAAGCATTCATTACAGGCAGAGGACACAGCAAAGACAAAGTCCTGTGGTGGGAATAAGCATTGCGTGCGTATTTGAGTTACATTGCAAGGTATGGTGACTGGTATGAGGTATGTGGGTTTAACCCACTGAGGCACTCCCTTGGAGCTGACTATCAGATGTGCTGTTCCACTTATTTATGCATTCACTGGTTGATTCTTGTATGTGCCCTGACTGGGGATCGAACCTGCAACCTCGCATTTGGGACAATGCTCTAACTACCTGGCCAAAGTGGCGCAAGGTATCTTCTAACGTCCCTCATATCACACTAGATAAGCTTGGACTGGGTCGTTTGCCAAGGAAAGTTAATGAAAAGGACCTACAGTTAAATCAACTTATAAAATTGTAGAGGGTTACATTGGAAGGGTTCTCTGAAATTACCTAGCCCAGAAGTCCGCCAACTTCAGCCCTAGGCCGTATCTGGCTCACTGCCTGTTTTTTTTTTTTTTTCCTATAGTGTGAAAGCTAAAAATGCTTTTTACATTTTTTAATGGTTTTAAAAATCTGATAGGAGAATAATGCTTCATGACATATGACTACTATATGAAATTCAAAATTCAGTGTCTGTAATAAAATTTTATTGGAACGCCTCCACAGTCTCTTATTACATTTTGTCTGTGGCTGCGTTTGAGTTACAGCAGCAGAGTAGAGTGGTTGCCATAGAGACGATATGGCCCACAAGGCCCAAATAGTATTATCTGGCCTCTTAAAGAAAAAGTTGGCTGAAGCCTGGACTAGCTCCTATTCAACTGGGGAACTGAAGCACAAAGAGAAAGTGTCCTGAGATCACAGCCAGCCAGCGGCTGAAATGGGAACGCTGTGGTGCCCTGTGAGTGCGCTTTCCACTACACTACTGCATGGAAGCAGATAAACAAGTTTCTCAGTGTGCCGTGACAATGGCCACTTGGTCCTTTAATACGCTTTCTCTCTGCTCACTCTCGCACACAGGCCTACTCCAGGTTTCAGAATGGGCGGCTGCATCCGTCACCTGCAGAGGGCAGCACTGACTAGGGTGACTCCAGAGTGCAACCTCTTATCCGAGGGACAACCAAAATAGAATCAATAGACATATTGTCCCGGCCTAAAAAAAGAAAAAGAAATAAAGGGCCTGAATTGCTTTTTTTTTTTTTTTTTTTTTTAATAAGAGAAAGTTTATTTAGAAAGTCACTGAGCTAGAAGTAGTGAGTCATATTAGAAATGGGCTCCAGAAACAAATTACAGAGGCAAAAGAAGGGCCATGGGAACTGAAGGTAAGGGAAAGGGAAGGCACTTGGTGGAAAGGGAATGGGGACGGGTATGCCCCGGAGAGAGACGGCGCTGGGCCTGAATTGCTCTTGATGTTTTGATGACCTGTATAAACACCAGTGTAGATGTAAGATACTTTCAATTTTTTTTTGTTTTGTTTGGATGCCAAAGGTGAATTCAAGCCCAAACATCCCCACATCTAGCTAGAATGGGAGGTACAGAAGCCAAATCAGCAACAAAAGAAAGCTGGGCATTTAAGACAGAAGCACCCACATCTTTAAAAAAAACACACCTCCATATGTAATACTCTTTGTAATACTTTAAGCAATAATAAAAAAAAAAAAGAAAAAAAAAAGAAAAAAAAAACACCTGTTCTCTGAGTGTTGGGAGAACACAGAGAGGAAATTAGTTCTCCTAGACACTAGGGACCTTCTTAAGTAGGTGAACTGGAGCTGTGCTCATGACCCAGATTTGTCCCTGTTCTGTGTGGGCTGGAGAAGGGGGTTCGGTCTCTTCAATTTGGGGTGCCTAATAATAAAATGGGGCTAGTGGAGCTTGCAGCCTCGTATCAATGAGGTGATGTATGAAGTATAATTAATGTTTGCAATGGGCTTTTGAGATCCTTCAGATTAAAAGGTGCTCTGTGCAAGATGCAAGGTGGACTGGTGTTACTGCGAGGGCAGATATATTTTGTGGGTGTCACCACTGTTGTTGTTTACTGAGTCAGTGGGGGGGCGAGGAGGAGTAAGTAGGTTAAGACCGGCTGGCACAACCCTTCGACATGACCTAGAACTGGGCCCCAGGAAACCTGTATAGGCAGACTATCACATCAGCCGGTGTATAGCAATTTCTCTGAGAATGCATACATCCCCCCAGGCACAATAGTTATGTGGATGAAAGGGGCCACATGCTAACCTGACCAGCTCAGGGAAGGCCTGCATGGTGGTCTTACAAACTCAGAGACCTAAAGTCACCACAAAGGATGGTCTGAAATTAAACTTTAACTAAAAGCAGTGATGGTGGGCAGTTACATCCTAGGCCGGTATCCTCACTGACAAGGTCAACCTTTACCTTAACTGAGTCTCTCTGTCTTTTTGCATCTATGATAACACACCCTTGAAATGTCTGGGTAACTTGTAACTTCCCTTTTTCTGGACCCCTTGGGGCATAATCTAATGTGCCTGGGCTCCAGGGCAGATACCACAAATTCCTTCATTGTTATGTTAAGTGTTCCTGCACCCACCTAAGTATGTGTCTATCATTTTACTTTTTATCCAATCCCAGGGGTTTCCCTGCTTTGCTTTCTCCCGCCTCTCTAGTCTATCACCAATGGATTTCATGTAACCAACCTACGTCCCTTTCCTTTGATTGCAATGTATAAATATAGATGTAACCCTCCATTCTCCGGAGCATTATCTCAATTCATTGAGGTTCTGCTTCCCGGCATATGTCGACAGTTTGGCTCAAATAAACTCACAAAAATTCTTTACAGGTTTCATTGTTTTTTTTTTTTACGTTAACAGCTTTATGACACGTAATCACACCTAGAAGAAGTCTTGTGGGCCTAATTTGAAAAACACATATGGCACTTCCGGCCTTACCAGGAAGGGGACTGGGTTGCATGACTCAGCAAATTTCTTTCCTCAGCTTGAGCTTGACTTCTGGGGTTTTCCCAGATCTGAGTATTTTTCCTAAGTAATCCTCAAAGGCCCGGTGCTGGGTAGCAGCAGGAACTAGGCTGGTTGCCTAATTAAGCGTCCCCATACTGCAACACTTAAAAACACTTATGGGAGTCCCAATGAGCTCCTAATGTATAATTCCTAAATTTAATCCTAAATTGCTCCACCGAATCCTCTTGTATGACCTCGGTTAATTATGTACTAACTGCCAGTGATAATGATGAAAACTTGAAAATGATGGCCTGAGTGAGTGGATTCACTTCCTGTAGGTATTCCGCCAGGTCCAAAGATAAAGGTTTCTCCTAGGAATAAAACCTCGGCTTATTGGAAATTGCTTTCAAACTCCAGCAATTAACTACATTACTTACTTTAGTCCCTGGAATGTTAAGAAAATGGAAATGCACTGAATGGGGTTTTGTTTTTCTTTGTTATTTTTTTCAGCCAGAACTTTGGTCCAGATCAGTCCTATAATATGTGGGAACACCATGTAGATTTACCATGAATATAATCCAGTATATTTGGGGACATTAAGAACTCCTCAGCAGCCCAGTCGGTGTTGCTCAGTGGTCAAGCATCAACCTATGAACCAGGAAATCACAGTTCGATTCCCAGTCAGGGCACATGCCGGGGTTGCGGGCTTGATCCTCAGTAGGGAGCGTGCAAGAGACAGTCAGTCAATCAGTGATTCGCTCTCATCATTGCTGTTTCTTCCTCTCTCTCTCCCTCTCCCTTCCTCTCTCAAATCAATAAAAATACTTTTTAAAAATTAAGTTAAATTAAATATTGAACAAATGCTTAATAAAACGAACCAGGGATGTTTCACATAAAGATAAGTAAGTTCAAATATTTAGAGGACTTATCATCAAAAACAGACAAATAAACAAAACTGGTTCTATATTTTCTTCAAAAGGCAGAACTATAACCAATGGTTATAAACATTCAGCATATTTGTATAAATAATTTCAATTTGTCCAAATCCAATATAATGGATGCTACATTTTTTCAAATAAGAGAGAAGATATTTTCTTTCAAAATGTAGCATTCTTGGACCTCTCAAGGAAGTTGAATTTTCATCACACTGGTAATTGACACATTCATACCATCAGAAATACTTCTCAAGTCAGCTAACTGGCTTATTAAGGAAAAGGTCTTTTGTTCCTCAGATATATATATATATATATATATATATATATATATATATATATATATATATATATATATATTATTTTTACTGATTTCAGGGAGGAAAGGAGAGGGAGAAAGAGATAGAAACATCAATGATGAAAGAGAATCATTGATTGGATACCTCCTGCACACCCCCTACTGGGGATCAAACCTGGAATCCAGGTACGTGACCTTGACCAGGAATCAAACCCCTGACCCTCTTGTGTGCAAGCCTCGGACTAACTCATGAGAACACCTGCCAGGGCTCTCCTGGACATCTGATATTCCATTCCAGGGAGACAGTCTTCCTCAATCCCCAAAGGAATCACTACCAGTATGAGAGTTACTGATTGAAGTATAGTGAGTATTGAGACAAGGGAAAAAGTTAAAGATGAGTCTAAAATTAGCTGGAGAGAGCAATATTTCATGAGTAATTAAAATATATAAACTTTACATAATATGAAAGGCTTCATCCACATTGGTATTCAAAATAAAGATTGTTTCAATGTTTCAAGATAAAATACATGAGATACTCTTACTGTATTTTATCTCTTGCTCCATAAAGAATAAAGTAATACAATTGAAGATAAAACTTTAACTTCTGGCAGTGCACTCGGACGTCCCGAATCTGTCTCTTGCTTCAACAGTGTTTGGACGGAACAGACCCAGGGACGCCCCTTCTTCCAGCCTGCGGCCACTCCTACGTCTCATCCAGTCACCACCTTCAGAACCACCTCCGGGACCAGCCAACACAACGGTTTTTTCCTATTTTAACTCCTTATTGCCGAACAACCATGGGCTCTAAATTAGTCAGAATTATTCCGAGGTGGAGGCTGCGGTCAATCGCCTGGCCAACCTGCATCTGCGGGCCTCCACACCCACCTCTCTCTGGGCTACTATTTCAACCGTGCCGATGTGACTCTGGAGGGTGCAGGACCACTTTTTCCTCGAGTTGGCGGAGAAGCACGAGGGCGCTGAGCATCTCTTAACGTTGTAACGGCCGCATTCTCTTCCAGGACGTGCTGAAGCCTCCCAAGGTGAGTGGGCAAAACTCAGGATGCCATGGAAGCCGCCCTGGCCTTGGAGAAGAACCTGAACCAGGCCCTTTTGGAGCTGCATGCCCTGGGTTCTACCCGTGCAGACCCTCATCTCTGCGACCTCCCGGAGAACCACTTCCTGGCTGAGGAGGTGAAACTCATCAAGAAGATGGGCGAGCCCTAACTGGTTTGGCTCAGTGGATAGAGCGTTGGCCTGCGGACTGAGGGGTCCCAGGTTCGATTCTGGTCCAGGGCACGTACCTGGGTTGTGGGCACATCCCCAGTAGGGAGTGTGCAGGAGGCAGCTGAATCGATGTTACTCTCTCATCGATGTTTCTAACTCTCTATTCCTCTTCCTTCCTCTCTGTAAAAAATCAATAAAATATATATTAAAAAAAAAAAAAGATGGGCGACACCTGACTCACGTCCGCAGGCTACCGCCTCAGGCTGGGCTGGGCGAGTGTCTCTTTGAAAGGCTCACCCTCGAGCACGACTAGGAGCCTTTGGAGCCCAGAGGCCTTTCAGAGGCCCCTCTGCATCCCCCTGGTATCTCTGGCTTTTACCTGAGCCTCTCCCCGAAACTACTAGTCATTCTTTTAACCTCCCTGGAGCCCTCTCCCATGCATTGGACCAAATGAGACAATGAAGCTTTTTGCAGGAAAAAATCAAAGCAAAAACACTTTAACTTCTATATCAGTACACAGGATTCAGAGGTGGAGCTTGAACCCAGGGCGATAAGTACACTTTCAAATGAAGTATACTGTATAGGCAAACTAGTTACCTGATGTTCACTGGGGATTGGTGGCACTAGACCAGGCTGATAGTGACAAGTGATAAAAACCTGTCAAAAGGAAACATCTGGGATCTTCACTCTCAGGGCATTACCTTTCTAGTGATGCAGTCAGTTTGCCATTATTGTTCTAATATATATACACTAGAGGCCCGTTGCATGAAGAGGTTCGTGCAATAGGCCTTCCTTCCCCTGGCTGCCGGCACCAGTTTTCCTCCGATACCCAGGACACAGGCCTTCGCTCGGGCCGCAGCAGAGAAGCCAAGCCTCTTCAGTCTTCAGTCGTCTTCAGTCTTCAGTCTTTGCTTGGGCCAGAGCCTGCAGTCTTCGCTCCGTGCCTGCATATGCAAATTAACCGCCATCTTTGTTGGGTTGATTCGCATACTCATCCTGATTGGCTGGTGGGCATAGCGGAGTGACACCAATTTGCATGTTTCTCTTTTATTAGTGTAGATAGATATATGTGTGTATATATATATGTATATGTATATATTTGAGGGGGAATAATACATACTTTTAATTTTTATTTGTGTGTGAGAGATATTTATTGTGCCATTTATTTATACATTCATTGGTTTCTTGTATGTGCCCTGACTGGGGATCGAACCTGCAATCTTGGTGTATTGGGACAATGCTCTCACCAACTGCACTACCCAGCCAGGGCCCATGGTTCTAATATTTTTATAGGAAGTCCAACAAAAGCTGCCAAGTCCTCAGTGATTACCGAGGTATACATCTGAGCAACCAGGACAAAGTCTGCGTTGCTGCCTCTCTAGGCACGGCAGGCCTGGCTGAATCACCTCAGACCACTGGTGAGCATTGAGGGTTATTTCAATTCCAGGAGAAACTCTGTACTAGATTCTTTGTCCTACTGACCAAATTCTTCCAAGTACTGAGCAAATTCCATGTTCAGAATTTTCAGGTATTATAGGAAGTAGTGTTCTTTTCCAAAGAAATCGTCTATTAATCATGTCATGATGGAACAGATACAAGGCTGAAACAGACCATATCCTGAGGGTGTAACAGTTCTTCCAGAAGCCTAAAGGTTTCAAGTTTCTGATTCTTGCACTGATCTAGGAACTTAAAAAAATTTTTTTTAAATTATTTATTTACTTATTTTAGAGAGGAAGGGGGAGAGAGAAAGAAAACATTGATTTGTTGTTCCACCCACTCAAGCATTCATTGGTTGATTCCTGTATGTGCCTTGAACGAATATCAAATGTGCAACATTGGCAAATCCAGATCATGATCTCACCAACTGAGCTACCGGTAAGGGCTGATCCAGGAACTTTCTCTTTATTTTTTTAAAGTTTTTATTTATTATTTTTGTTGTTGTTAATCCTCTTGTGAGGATATTTTTTCCATTGCTTTTCAGAAAGACAGTGGAAAGGAGAGAGGGAGGGGGAGAGAGAAACATCAATGTGAGAAAGACACATCAACTGATTGCCTTCCATACAGGCCCTGACCAGGAGTGGCGAGCAAACCTGCAACCCAGGTACATGCCCTTGACTGGGAATCGAGCCCGGGACCCTTCGGTGTTTGGGCTGATGCTCTAACCACTGAACACACTGGTCAGGGCTTTGTTTGTTTTTAACCCTCACCCCCAAGGAGAAGTGAAGATATTTTTCCCATTGGTTTTTAGGGAGAATGGGAGGGAAGGGAAAGGGAGGGAAAAGAGAGAAACATCGATGTGAGAGAGTTGTGTCTCTCTCACATCGATTGGTTGCCTCACACACGTGCCCTGACCACAGGGCAGAGATCAAACTTGCAACCCGGTATGTGCCCTTAACCTGGAATGGAACCTGAGACCCTCTGGTGTGCAGGCCGGCACTCTAACCACTGAGTCATGCTAGCCAGTGGGGCTGATCCAGGAATTTTTTTTTTTAAATATATTTTATTGATTTTTTTACAGAGAGGAAGGGAGAGGAATAGAGAGTTAGAAACATCGATGAGAGAGAAACATCGATCAGCTGCTTCCTGCACACCACCTACTGGGGATGTGCCCGCAGCCAAGGTACATGCCCTTGACCGGAATCGAACCTGGGACCCTTCAGTCCGCAGGCCGACGCTCTATCCACTGAGCCAAACCGGTTAGGGCTGATCCAGGAATTTTTAAAAAATACTTTTTATTTTTACTGATTTCAGAGCGGAAGGGAGAGGGAGAGATAGAAACATTAATGATGAGAGAGAATCATTGATTGGCTGCCTCCTGCACACTCCCTATTGGAGATCGAGCCCTCAACCTGGGAATGTGCCCTTGACTAGAATCAAACCCAGGACTCTTCAGTCCGCAGGCCAACACTCTATCCACTGAGCAAACCAGCTAGGGCTGACCCAGGAACTTTTTTAAACTGAAGGTTATTTTCTACCATTCCAGTTCCTGGCATCTTCCTCAACTCCACTTTTCCAAAGAGTCACTAATTTTTTTCTTCAACCAAGTCCAATCAAGTTTTGCCCCCATGCTCCACCAAACTGCTCTTGTCAAAGTCACCAATGACCTCCATGTTGCTCCCACAGTCAATTCTCAGGCCTCATCTTAACCTCTCAGCAGCATTCCACAGTTAGTCACTCCTCCTCCTTCAAACACTTTCTTCACTTGCCTTGAGACACTACTTGGTTTTCCTCCCACCTAACTGGTTTGCTCTTTCTGTTGCTTTGCAAGTTCCTTACTTCTGAGATCTTATAAGTGTGAAGTGCCTCAGGGCTTTCCTGGTTCTTTCTTTCTGTATCTACACTTAACTCCCTAGGTGATTTCATTCAGTTTGGACTTTTATATGCTGACAACTCACACTCAACTGGGAGTTGTCCTCGAGTTTGACCACGGAACAGGGACAGTAGGGGGGGGGGGGTAGTAAGGGAGGGAGTACCGGCCACTAGGGAGCCCGAATTTCATGCACCAGGCCTCTAGTATATATATAAATGAGTCTGTATGTAAAAATATGTATCTAGCCCTAGCCAGTTTGGCTCAGTGGCTGCGGACTGAAAGGTCGCAGGTTTGATTCTGGTCAAGGGCACATGCCTGGGTTGTGGCTTGATCCCCAGTAGGGGGTGTGCAGGAGGCAACCAATCAATGATTCTCATCATTAATGTTTCTCTCTCTCTCTCCCTCCTTCTTCCTCTCTGAAATCAATAAAAATATCTTAAGAAAAAAAATATGTATCTTCAGTACTTCCTCCTGAACTCGACTCAAATCCAAGAGCTTACCTAGTGAATATCTAATAAATATCTCCATTTGAATATTTAATAACTATCTCAAACTGAACTTCTGATATCACCCTGGAAAACTGTTCTATCCAATGTTCCCTACTTGTTGATTAAAAATCGATCTTCTAGTTGCCCAGGTCAAAAACCTTGGGCTCATCCTTGGCTCTTTTTATCAACTCTACACTCAATCCATCCGAAAGTCCTCTTGGATTTACCTTCAAAATAAATGTCCAGGATCCCTTAGTCATGGAAGCCATCTTATTTTTCATCTGGATTACTGAAATAGTCTCCCTCACTGAGCTCCTGCTTACTGAAATAGTCTCCCTCACTGAGCTCCTGCTTCTATTCTTGGCCTCTTACTCTCAATACCTCTCAAAACCAAAGTAATTTCACATTAATGCCTCCGTGCCAATGAAAAGCCAAAGTCCTCCTGCTGTGGCCTACCAGTTTCTGTAGATCTGACTCCCCCTCCCTTACCCAACATCCATTGTCTTCTGTATTTTCCCCCTGGCTCTGGTTCAGCCGCACTGGTTTCCTTACTGGTTTTCATGTGCCAGTCATGTTCCTATCTGAGGACCTTTGCACTTGCTGTTCCTTCTCCCTGGAACCTCTTCCCTAGATACGCAGTTTGTGCCCTTAGCTCCTTCAAGTCTTCAAATATCTTCTTCTTTTTTTTTTAAATATATTTTATTGATTTTTTTCAGAGAGGAAGGGAGAGGGATAGAGAGTTAGACACATCGATGAGAGAGAAACATCGATCAGCTGCCTCCTGCACATCTCCTACTGGGGATGTGCCCACAACCCAGGTACATGCCCTTGACCGGAATCGAAGCCGGGACCTTTAAGTCCACAGGCCGATGCTCTATCCACTGAGCCAAACCGGTTTCGGCTCAAAGATCTTCTTAATGAAACTTACCCTGACCACATTGCAACATGTTTCATCTCTCTTCTCTGTATTTTCACCATAGCACTTACTCCTCCTAATAATTTACTTTTTATTATATTTATTGTCTCTTCTCTCTCTCCCGTCACAAACCCTGCCCCCCACCTCCCACTAGATAAGCTCCATGAGAACAGGGATCTGTTTTATTCAGCAGTGTATCCCAAGTGCTTGGAATATGATCTGGCACAAGCTGTACACCTGAAAATAATACTGAATGTAAACAGTAATTTGAAAAATAAAATTTAAAGTTCTTTTTAAATAAAATTCTTTTTTCTAGAAAAAAATAAAGATCTGGCACAAGGTTCATGCTCAAAAATTATTTGTTAAACATGTAAAGATCTTGACTTTAAGAAGTCTTTTTTTTTTTTTTTTTTTTTTTTTTTTTTTAAATATATTTTATTGATTTTTTACAGAGAGGAAGGGAGAGGGACAGAGAACTAGAAACATCGATGAGCGAGAAACATCGATCAGCTGCCTCCTGCACATCCCCCACTGAAGATGTGCCCGCAACCCAGGTACATGCCCTTGACCGGAATCGAACCCGGGACCCTTCAATCCGCAGGCCGACGCTCCATCCACTGAGCCAAACCGGTTTCGGCTTTAAGAAGTCTTTTTAATGTATTGTCTACCTAGGCCATTTAAACCATGATGCCAAAATTATAAACTTACAGGTTTCACATAATCTGCACAATTGTCAGGATTAAATTTTGTTTTAGGGTAGACCATTTGTACTCTGGTAGGACAAACAAATGTTGGGTTGTTCCAGGAGTGTTTTTTTATTTTTATAGGTGTTTCTATTTTTTCCAAGGAACGCCATTGGCTGAAAGGATTTGTTCTTTGAACTGCAATACTTCTGAAGTGCTGAACTTCTGAGTTTGGCTCAAAGGGGAAAAGACTATTACAGCATGTGGGAGTGCTTAGCTGCTGCCAAAAACGTTTTGAAGGACTTCCCATATTGCTAAAGTCTCTAAGGGAGCTCATTTATCTTTACCAGGAAAAGGTGACTGTTATCATTAAATTCCCTCCTACTATAGGGTTTGGCATGAAAAGCTGTCCTTTCCTGGAACAATGGAAAGAGATATTTATGATTTCTATATATTGTTAGGAAAAGGTACATATAAGCTTCACCAAACACTAAAAAACTAAACAAAACCAAAGGCAATAAAGAAAAAAATATAATGAAATCAAAGGCATGAGCCAAAGGGGCCTAGCACATACCACTTCTATTTTACACTGGCTGCCTTAAGAATCTGGTGATAATTAAAGGGTTTAATACCTAATCTTTTTCAGGGAACACAAACTGGTACAAATTAATTCAGAACCTCAGTTTTAGAGTAAGAAAAACTACTGCTAATCTTGGAATTCACTAGTCCTGCCTGGCTTGACAAACTGGACTACATACACAAAAGCGTTTTCACTTCTGGGACAAATCTGAGATTGTGGTTATTTCAAAATCTGTTTATTTGAACGTGGCTCTCTGCACATCTAAAGTCCACCTGTTTAAGTGTTTGGGCTTTTGGCCTAGAAGTTGCAAAGTGTTTTGAGGCCAACATTAGGCTGGGGGAGGTGAGTTATTTACAAATTTCTGTTCAGCTAGTTTGCAAATGTATGGCACTAGTCATAAGGGAGAGGTGAATTATGCAAAATACCACCTACACTTAAGAAAATACATATTGCAGACATTTCTTGTGCAAAAAAAATGGTGTGCTTTTTGTGTTAAATGTAATAATGGTGTGAATTAAGTATACATTTTATAAATAAAAACAAATGCTAGTAATTAGAATTGTTTAAACAGATCCTTCTCCATCTGTACAAAGTGAAAGATGGATTGTGCAATCCTCTGAATTTCAAGTGCCTGGCTCATTAGGGGCAAAATATTTTGTCTGCATTAGAATAACATCTCCTCATTTCCCAATAAAACTAATAGTTTCATATTATTTAATTTTGGTTGTGCAGGCAGAAAAGCACATTTCACAAACTTTCACCAGTAAAAGAATGCACAGTATTGTGCTTTACAGAATCTTGGGAGAGTAAAAATATTAAAACTATGCAATGCTTTTAGTTCAACTGAACTAAAACAAAATTTGGACTCTAACACTCCTGAGATGTTTTATCTAGAAGTCATTAAATCCCGAACTGTGTCCTCAACAACAAATATTTTTACATTTTCATCCCATCATTATGAGTGTAATCCCCCCCCATTACTGACACAGACAACCAACCCCCAATAATTACACGTAGTAAAAACACCCCCCAAAACACACAAACACACACAAGGCTGGCTCAATTATGAACATATAATGCTGTGAGGAAAAAAAATAAAACAAAACAACATAGCATGCACAAGAAGCAAGGCTGGAAGACAAATTTAGCGGCATTACTCTTGAATTTCCTGGCTTTGTGGAGTCCAGCCGCAAAGTTAACATCAAAATGCCAAGATTCCCATTTAAATATTTCCCCTGAAGTCAGGAAAACAATAGCTCTTTCACGATTTGAAATGACACTGGAAGGCACATAATAGAGATTTTATTGAGTCAACTTGCTATTTACATGCTCATAAGGGAATTAAAAAAAGGAATTTAAACCGAAGTCCTCAACGGACAGAAATAAGATACTCTCAACTATTGTTCCAGTTTATGGCTCAGATATAAATAATGGACTATAAAACCGTGTCTGAAAACAGTGGCGCAGTGCGAGCTTCACGGCCAGCCAATGAGAAGCCGCCGCCCCACTCTCCTAGGCTGACAGCACTTCAAAGGCACCACTTTTTTTTTTTTAAAGGGACCGACCTCCCGGTCACACCAGTGTTTAGCTTTAGCACCTTTGTTGGTCTCCCACGGGCGAAGCTGCTTAGTAACTTCGGTGCAGAGCGCCATCATGGCTCAAGGCAGAGAGGACACAAAGGGCTGTGCGACTTCCACCAGCGCAGCGCGGCAGAGCGCGCCTTCCTTCTCAGGGTGACATTCCAGCTTCCCACGGTGGAGTTCCGAGCCCTCCCCCACAAAATGTGTTCCTTTCACACAGCCAGGGTGGGGCGGGCAGATCCCACTTTGGGAAGGGCGTGGAGGACCGAGGAGATCGGGGCTGTGTGCGCGCCTCTCCGCGGCTTTTCCGGGGTTCCACCAGCGCACCTCCGGGGCGGGCCGCGGTCCAGCCCAAAGGCCAAGAACAAAGGGGACGCGCTCGCCGGTGCGCGCGGGGCGGGGAGCCCGGGCGCGGCCGCCGCCCCGCCCCCACACCTCCGCAGGCAGCGGCCGCCCCTCCCCCGTCGTCCTGCCCCCCTCGGCGGCGCGAAATGGCGGCCACGCCACAAAATGGCAGCCGGGCACGGTCACGAGCGGGCGCTCGCCGAGACAAAACAGGCGCCACGGACTCCTTCCCTCGGCGCGGCCATGCCAGCCCGAGCTACGCCCTGGTGGTGGCCCCCTCCAGCTCTGCGCACCGTGCCAGCTGCCCGGCCATCCTCGGCCTTCCCACACCAGCCCCTTCAGTTCGCAGGCCAGCGGGCGCTGCCTTTCCTCTTCCAAGTACCCCCATGTCCAGGAGGCGCTTGCGAACAGGATAAAACTGTAAGGAACTGAGCCCAGAACCCCCGGCCAGGCGGAAAAAGCGTGCCTCCTTAGGATCCCCACAGTCGCAGCTCCAGGTCACCAAAGAAGACAGGAAAGGGGGGGGCATCAAACGATCTACCCAAGTTAAAGGAAAGAAAACGGGGTCCAAGAGCCCAAAGGCCAGTCCTTCGGCCGCCGCGTGCAATCCCAACGCCCTGAGCCCACACGCAGAGCGCAGCCGAAGCGTGCGGTGGCCTAGGAGCGCGCGGGCATCCACTCCACCACGCGAATATCCAGTGGTCGTCTCAGGCCTTCCATCGCCACCCTCCCATGACCAACGCCCTCTCCCTGTGCCGAGGGGCCTGGGGCTGGGCACAGACAAAAGGAGGAGCGGCTGCCGAGGTCCCCAAGCTTTTCCCTTCGGCGTGAGGCTCTTGATGGCCTTGGACTTTGCTGGGACCC
Source organism: Myotis daubentonii (assembly GCF_963259705.1). Classification (NCBI taxonomy): domain Eukaryota; kingdom Metazoa; phylum Chordata; class Mammalia; order Chiroptera; family Vespertilionidae; genus Myotis; species Myotis daubentonii. The sequence continues at coordinate 211,104,384 of NC_081842.1, read as the reverse complement.
TGGCTTGATGGCCGGAGGCAGGGCGGTGGCGGGTGTACTTGGATTTTTCGCTTTCTTTCGCTCAAATGCCGCTTCCCTGCGCCGCCCATCCCCCAGCTTCCCCAGGGTTCCGTCTTTCTAGAAACTTGTCAGGGAAACTCAGCAAAAAGCCTCAAGCTCCGCCACCGCCTTCCTCCCAGAGCATGCGCGAGAGACTGGGCGGCAAGCTCGGCGCGCGCGTGTGAGAGTGGGACGTGCGCGCGCGTGCGCGCTCGCCGGGATGGGCGGGCGGTGTGGTCACAATGAAGGGAACAGGTTTTTCTCCCCTCCCCCCACTGTCCGTCGTTGCGCAAGCGCACTGGGGCGACTCCCCTGGCCTTTGAGAGAAGCGGGGCGGGGCGGGCCCCCGGCGCCCGTCGTTTCTCCGCGCACCTGCGCACTGGGTCGCCTTCGCCCGGCGGCCTTTTCCACGGTGTGTGCGGCAGCGTCTTTGATGTGCGGTGCGCCTGGCCGTCGCCGTGGTGCCCTAGTTACTGTGTCCTCGCCTCCCGCTCGCGGAGTCCGCCGCTGCTCGAGGGGTGGTTCCTTCTCCCGCGGGCTTCCTGGAGCTGAGCCTGCCCTTTGTGCCTCCGGGCCGAGGCTGGGCCGTGTCTGGCTGGCCCCCTTCCCCGCGTCATATTTGGAAGCTCCTGCCGGGGTTCGGTGTCTGGAGTGTGGAGACGCTTTCTCCAATGGCCGAGGGACTGCGTGGTGCTGGCCAGGCTGGCTTCCATGAGGCGTTGCCTGCAGTTCTCGCTAAGCCAAAATAAAGGTGTCCTTTTTTTAATTTTTTTTTATTTTTGGAAAGCTGCCCCTGGTCCTCTGCTCGGGTTGGCGGGGCTGGCCGCTAGGTTTGTCCTCAGTGTGTGGATGCGGACAATGAAAGGGCCTTGGCGACAGTTCTGTCTCCCTTAGCAGAATTGAGCTTATAGAGTGGTAACCATAGTAACCGTGTTTCCTCTTTTTTATTCCCCCTTCCTCAGGTGCCTTTTCCCTCCGTCCTTTAGGGACTGCGGTGGCCATTATTGGCAGGGTTGTGGGTTCTTCTACCCGCCCCCCCCCCCCCCGCCCCCTTCCCCAAAGCTTTCCCTCGCCAAGTAATTCACTGCTCTCCTGCCCTGCTTCTGAAATGCAGCAGGTTGATTAAGGTTCCTTTGGCAGGGCACTGAAGCTGGCCTCTTCTCCAGTCTGAGCTTTGTTTCCTTGCCACCCTTCCATATATATATATACTTTTATCGACTTCAGAGAGGAAGGGAGAGGGAGGGAGAGATAGGAACATCAATGATGAGAGAGAATCATTGATTAGCCGCCTCCTGCACGCCCCCCCACGGGATCCAGCACCAAACTCTGGCCTGTGCCTTGGCGTGGAATGGAACCATGCCCTCCTGGTTCATAGGTCGATGCTCAACCACTGAGCCACGCCTGAGCCACCCTTCTTTGTTAAGTTCCTTCCTCGCTCCGGAGTGACTGCTGTCCTACGTTAGTTAGCCTGTAGCTTACCTTCAGATCCTCGTGGAAGTAGGGTTTAAAAGAGGGAGCCAGTTTGCAAAGAAAGCACCTTGGGGGTTCCTAAAGACTTACGTGGTGGCAGTTGCAATTTGATAATCGGGAGCCGAATTTTTGTCCCTGAAGTTGTTTGGCGGTGCTCACCTGTCCCTAGGTGGCAAGCACCGTCCCGGCTCCCCCAGGGGAATCTAGGTCAGCCCAGGTTATCACCCTGGGTGGAGCCACTCCTAAGGAAGGGAGATTTTTCTTCCTGGTGGGAATTTCGAGTTGGTGCTAGAGTCAACAGGAACGCTCAGTACATAAAAGTTATCTGGAGGTCGTTGAAGTACAAGTAAGCCATTTCTCCCCCCTCCCCCGCAACAGGACTATAATTTGAAGCTTGGAAATGACCATATCAACTGTCCCTGGAGTTGACAGAATTTCTGTTAGAGATTGTCTTAACAAATTATGGTGAATGAGAGTCTTTAAAGTCAAAGTTCCAACAGCAAGGATAACACTACTAGATAAGGGAAAGAAAATATAGAGTATGTACGTTTTATAATTTTGAATAGATATAAAATCGGAGTTCTTATGTGCTAATAGACTCTCTGGAAACTGATCTTGAGGGAAACAAAGTTGAAAATTATGAAGGACAGAAGTGTCCTGGCCTAAAGCCACTTTTTCAGGTGATTTTTTTTAAAGTAAAAGGTTTGAGTGTGTTTATCTTGTGGGGGTGGGGAAAATAGAAATCCATCTCACCATGCCCCTCTCACCAGCTAACATTATACAGTGAATCTTTAGTTATCACTTTTGGTGGTTCTGTTTTCTTAGAAAAACCATTTTAAGTTAATCCAGCATCTTTATAGAGAGTTATCTTGTGACAGTCCATCTTTTCAGTGAAAATATTTTCCAAATAGTGTAAGGGATATCCCCAACCCTTTGTAATATATGACCTCAAAAAACTCTATCTCCTCTATCAAAATACTGATTTTAACTGTCTAAAGCCTTAAAAATAATTCCGGTATTTAATTCAGAAATCCATCATAGTCTTTAAATAGGATGTGTCTTTATTTTAAGCCAAAGAGTTCAAGTGTCTAATTATGGAATATTACATAAAATTAGCAATCATGCACTAATCAGTTTGGCTCAGTGGATGGAGCGTCAGCCTGTGGACTCAAGGGTCTCAGGTTCGATTCTGGTTGAGGGCATGTACCTGGGTTTCGGGCATATCCCCAGTAGGAGATGTGCAGGAGGCAGCTGATCGATGTTTCTCTCTCATCGATGTTTCTAACTCTCTATCCCTCTCCCTTCCTCTCTGTAAAAATTCAATAAAATATATTTAAAAAAATTAGCAATCATTACTATCCTGAAGATTAATGTCAAATATTGAGACAGTTATGTGATTTGAATAAGCATTACTGCCCGGGCCAGTGTGGCCCAGTGGTTTTCAGCGTTGACCCATAAACCTGGAGGTCGCTCATCCAATTCCCATCAGGGCACATGCCTGGTTTCCGGCTCTGCCCCCAGTAGAGGCCATGCAGGAAGCAGCCAATTGATGATGTTTCTCATGGATGTTTCTATCTCTCTATCCGTCTTCCTTCCTCTCTCTCTGAAAAGCAATAAAAACATTAAATAAATGAAGCATTACTATTAAATAGCAACAACTGACTTAAAATGGAGACAGTTTTAAAACATTTCGAATGAGTACATAAATAATTTTTTGTTTGCATTTTCTACTTCTAACTAGAGCCGGGCCTTTGAAAGCAATGGTAGGGGAACTTAAAACTCTAAATCTCATTACACCATAACTGGTAAGAATAAAAGCAAAGCAACATGAAAAAAGAAAAAAACTCTAAATCTGAAAATTTCAATGCATATGTAACAAGTTACCAAACAGATTCCATTGATAGTCTTAGAAGTAACCACTAGCTTGACTTATATTATTTATATTCTGCCTCCTGGTGTTTAAAAGTTACAATCTCCTAGACCTGGAATGTTTTGGCTAATGTATATAACTTAGAGTGAAGAGGTTTTTTTCACATGAGAATTAGCAATATAGTTTTAAAAGGTTCAATGAAATATCTGGTTCATTGAACCAGAATAATTTCACTGGAATTATTTTTAAGGCTTTAGACAGTTAAAATCAGTATTTTGATAGAGGATAATAACATAGAGAATAATAACATTTTGTTCATGTGGGGTCAGTTAACATAAATGTATTGATTTAATGTAATCAAGTATCAACATTTCAAAGGAATCCTTAAATAAAGTAACCCAGATACTGACTTCCAAAAGTCACTTTATTATAACTTTTTCTAATTATAAAAGCAATACATGTTAAAGAAAAGCTTAGAAAATATTGATGGATAAAAACTTTTAGCCCAGTCAGCGTGGCTGTACTTCAGTTGGTTGAGCATGTACCTATGAACCAGGAGGTCACAGTTCAATTCCCAGTCAGGGCACATGCCTAGGTTGAGGGCTAGATCCCCAGAAGGGCGTGTGCAGGAGGCAGCCAATCAATGATTCTGTCTCATCATTGATGTTGCTATCTCTCCTTTTCCCTTCCTCTCTGAAATCAATAAAAAATATATATGTATTAAAAACTTAAAAAAATCTATATCCTCCCTGGCTGGTGTGGCTCAGTTGGTTGACCGGCCAGGGAGAGGCTTTGATCATTTTAGAACTAGTTAATATATTTTTACATAATGCCTTTAAGAGCAAGTGCCTATATTTTATTTTATTTATTATTGTTATTTTTTGTTTAGGTGCTTATATTTTTAAGTCTGTTTTCTCATGAAACAGTTTAATTTTAGTAGCATGTGACTTGATCTGTAACCAAATTCATGTTCAGAACTTGGTAATTATTCTGTTCTCCTCTTTGTTTTTTTGTTTGTTTTTTTTTAAAATATATTTTATTGATGTTTTACAGAGAGGAAGGGAGAGGGATAGAGAGTTAGAAACATTGATGAGAGAAACACCGATCAGCTGCCTCCTGCACACTCCCCACTGGGGATGTGCCTGCAACCAAGGTACATGCCCTTGACCAGAATCGAACCTGGGACCCTTGAGTCCGCAGGCCAACGCTCTATCCACTGAGCCAAACCGGTTAGGGCCTGTTCTCCTCTTTAAAGGGTGATATTGATTTATTTGCTATATTGCAGCGGTTCTCAACCTGTGGGTCGCGACCCCTTGGGCGGTCGAACGACCCTTTCACAGGGGTCGCCTAAGACCATCCTGTATATCAGATATTTACATGACGATTTATAACAGTAGCAACATTACAGTTATGAAGTAGTAACGGAAATAATTTTATGGTTGGGTCACAACATGAGGAACTGTATTAAAGGGCCAGAAGGCTGAGAACCACTGCTCTATTGGCTAGGTTAGCATTCAAAGCTCTAGTGCTTTCCCCAACTGGGCTTCCATTACCCATGACTGCACTCTCGCATACTAAATATGGGAGCTCCTCACAGTCTGCGAATAAGAACTAATTAAAAACACATGTACTTTAATTCTCCTTTGCAAATAGCTTTGCTTTAATGTCACCTTTCTGAATCATCTTTAATACTCAAATGAGAAAATTCACTTCAACATCTATTTATAATAGATGGAAAAAAGAGGTCACACCTTACTTTTTAAAAATCTTTTTCAATTTATCTTTTACTTTCAAAAATTAATACTTTTTGAAAATAAAATTAAAAATCAGAGAATAACAGAGTTGCCTTTCTATTGAAAATATACAAAGATAAATGCTTATGAAGAAATTCTGGCCGAAACCGGTTTGGCTCAGTGGATAGAGCGTCGGCCTGCGGACTGAGAGGTCCCAGGTTCGATTCTGGTCAAGGGCATGTACCTGGGTTGCGGGCACATCCCCAGTAGGAGATGTGCAGGAGGCGGCTGGTCCATGTTTCTCTCTCATCGATGTGTCTGACTCTCTATCTCTCTCCCTACCTCTCTGTAAAAAATCAATAAAATATATTTAAAAAAAAAAAGAGAAAAAAAAGAAGAGAGAGAGAGAGAAAAAAAATTCTGCCTTTGTAAGTATTTTTGTAACAAGGTCAGAAATAGAAAAAGCTTCTCCAGTGTTTCCTCATACATTGCCAATAAAAATGAAAATCACTGAGGAAAATCAAACACTTGATTTGGGGCTGTGCAAAAGAGGAAGGGAAAGGGGAGAGAGAGATAGAAATATCAATGATGAGAGAGAGTCATTGATTGGCTGCCTCCTGAACGTCCCCTACTGGAAATCGAACCCACAACCTGGGCATGTGCCCTTGACTGGAATTGACCCTGGGACCCTTCAGTTTGCAGGTTGACGCTCTATCCACCAGAGCCAAACCAGGTAGAGTGATAATGGTATGTTTTTAATTTCAATGGATACTTTTGATATTAATATGAAATTAATAGTCAATATTATTCATGATATTTTTATGGTGTTACTTCCAAATATTTTTACATATATTATCTTTTTTGAAAATTTTTTTTATTGATTTCAGAGAGAAAGGGAGAGGGCGAGAGAAATAAAAACATTCATGAGATAGGCATTGATCTGCTACCTCCTGAAAGCCCCCCTTGGGGGACCAAGCCTGCAACCCCAGCATGTGCCCTGACGAGGAATTGAACTGGTGACCTCTTGGTTCGTGGTTTGACCCTCAACCACTGAGCCATACCAGTTGGGCTACATATATTATCTTATTCAATACTTCTAGCAACCATACTAGGTAGAGAAAACAGATTTTTTAATCCTCATTTTGCAGATAAGGATATTAAGACTTTGGGGGATTTAATTGCTTTGCCTGGCCATATAGCCAGTGACTAAAGTGGAACTGGAATTTTTGACTCTTAAAGGTTACTTCCTTTATTAGTATACCTAATGTTCTTCATTCTCACAGTTAGTGTTTTTCAGTGTCCTCCAAAGTTCAAGGACAAATAGTGTTTATTATGCTGAAAGAATCATTAAGGAGCATGGACATTTTTTCAACCTGCAAATATCCTTTATAGAGATGGATAGAATTCCCACCTGAATTGCTCTTTTGAACCCAGCATTTGTATGTGAGCTATTTTCAAATGAATCTGCTATGAAAATATTAGAGTAATATTTTTTTGGCATTATAGGAGCACATTAAGATTTAAACAGAAGTATATATTAGTTGGTTATTTTGTTCTAGTTTATCCTTTTGTTGTTCCGTGGGAGTCACAGATACCAAATACCATATTTAACTATAACTAGTCTCTCCTAATAATTTTGCTTCTAAAAGGCTCCCCTCTTTTTTCCCAGCTCTTGAATTTTCTTCAGCATGATTTTGGCTGACAGCTGCATTCAAGGCGAGATTCACCCTATATTTCTCTAACTGCAAGGTATGTTTTTTGAATCCTCTTTGTTAGTTGCCCTTTTTAATGCAATTGAGCCGAGCCTCTTCTGTTCTTCATGGTGACATTTTGGTCTTTCCCAAGTGGTTTCAGCTAATTGAGGTTTTAAATGAGTTATTTATATCACATTTTAAAATATATGTTTCATATCGTGGTTGCTTATATTGAAATTCATGCTGGCCAGCCGGATAGCTCAGTTGGTTAGAGCATCCTGTGGATATGCCAAGGTTTCGGGTCCATCCCTAGTCAGGGCACATACAAGAATCAACCAATGACTGCAGAAGTAAGTGGAACAACAAATCATGTTTCTCTCTCTCTCTCTCTCAAATCAATAAAAATTCAAAAAAGGAAAAGAAATTCATGTCTCCTGGGAAAATGCCCTTCAGTTCAACTCTAATTGCAGGCACATATACAGAACTATACAGTGCATGAGTTTAGGTAATTGTGTGCTGGCCTGACATTCCTTATTATGATCATTGTTGAAACAGAACAGTGGCCAAATGTAAAAGTCCAAAAGATTGATTTGTTTTTACTTTGTTGTTGTTAATCCTCACCTGATGGTATTTTTTTCTCTCATTGATTTTTTAGAGAGTGAAAGGAAGGGGGTGGGGGGGGGGAGAGAGAGAGAGAGAGAGAGAGAGAGAGAGAGAGAGAGAGAGAGAGAGAGAGAATAGACAAATACCCATGTCTCTCACATTGATTGGTTGCCTTCCGAATTCACCCCGATGTGACATCGAACCTGCACGACCCAGGTACAAGCCCTTGGCTAGGAATCGAACCCAAGACCCTGCATTGCCTGGGCTGACACTCTAACCACTGAACTACCTGCTAGGAATCAATTCCATAATATTTTCAAAACAAAATTTTCCATTTCATTTAATAACTGATTTGCATGAAGCCAAGGTGAACCTCTGGGGTGGCACTAAACACCTTAACTGACGGGGGTGGGGGTGTCAATTGGGGAAAAAGGAGACTTACATAAAACTTTAGATAATAAAAAAAAGTAGAAAAAAAAACTTCTCCAGCAGTAAGGATAATAATTCTTCTTGCAAAAATTCTATCTGCTAATAATGTTCTCAAATAATTTTAAAAATCACAAAAATGTAAAGAATAGCTTTTTGCTGAGAGCCACTGTCTGAGATGAATTAAAATAATGTGACTAAAAAAAAATACCTTAACTAAATTATGAATGAGTGCTAGTATTGTGGTTGTGCTTTTTCTCTTTCTAAATTTTCTTGACCTCCTCTTTCTGTTTCTGCCTCTTAACATTAAAAAAGAAATCCATTTTATTGGTTTTAGAGAGAGAGGAAAGAAGAGTCATAGAGAGATAGAAACAACATCCATTGGCTGCCTCCTGCACACCTCCTACTGGGGATGTGCTGTGAGCAGGAATCAAACCAGTGATCTTCTGGTTCATGGGTGGACACTGAATCACTAAGCCACACCAGCCGGGCTCTGTTTCTGCCTCTTACTAGAGTTCTAAAAAAATTTAAAAGGTGTGTTGAAATGGATAAGGTAAACATAAACGAGGAATACAGCATAGAAAACAAATTACCTGGGTAAATTCAGAAAATATAATTTTTAGAAGTAACTTGTCAAAATCCCAAAAAGCATTTCAAAGGATGGTAAGATTACACATCTTGTACTGTCATTGTTACAACTGTCTAGGTTGGGGGCTTGCTTGGCTTTCTGAACGTCCTGAGAGAGGAGGAAAGAGAGAGAATCTCAACTGATCAGACTTGCTGAGATCATTTATAAAGTACAGTGTAGAGACTATTCACCAAATACAAGAAAAACTGACGTGACTCTCAGACTCTGACACAATCATTAAGAAACTTAACACAGATTACAACAGAAAACAAACAACAAAAACTCCTTAGAGCTTTACCACCTGGAGCAAAAGAAACACTTGAATTATGCAGAGGTGACCCCATGTATTAGTGCTATTGATTATGGTGATCAGTTTCCAATTCAAGTTTGGTAAGATGGTTTGTATTTAAGAGACAGTGGATGAGACCAAATGTTTAAAATTTGGAAGCACCTGCTATTTTATATATATATATATAGATGAAAAATGGAAAAGAAAATTGAGTTGCTGTTTTAAACAATTCAACTTTTCTGAACTCAAATACAGTGGTCTTAATTTTGTGTGTCTCCCCCACGGTTCTGTAAACTAGCCTTTATCTAAAAGTTCAACTGTAGGCTTTAAAAGCCCTTAGGCCTGGAAGGACCAGAGGTCCAGTCCCTTACTCTGCTTAAATATTAAATTATAGTCAGTCCTGAGGGGAACAATAGTAAACACGTGACCATCTATCTCATTTCACTTTTATTCCTCGTCTACCATCAGGATCAGCAAGATCTTGCAAAAAGTTTCGCAAGATCCCATGTACAATGAAGTTGCTTAACATCACAAGCGAATGATTCTTGGGAGGGCTGGGTTTCTGGAGTCATTGTTTAACCGGCGGTGGGAAGGGCGGCCTTGCTCTGACGCTTTCCCGAGCAGGCGGGCATCCGAGTGCCGGGAAGCCGCCAGGAGCTGGCCCAAGGGGGCGCGGGGTGGGTGTCCCGGCCCCTCCGAGGAGAGGGGCCTGGCGGCCGCTGGGACACCCAGTCCTGTCACAACCAACCCCTTTCTCTTTTCTTCTTCCAGGCCGGCGCCGGGGACCTCTGCCGCCAGGGCTGGAGGCCGCCTGTGCATCTGCAGGGGCGGCGCCCGGGGCCTGACTGACGGAGCGCCCGCCCCGCGGCTGCGGCTGCCTCCTCACGCGCCTGCGCACTTGCGCACCGGGCCCGAGCGCTCGAGCGTCCTTCCCTCCCTCGCGCGCCTGCGCGCCGGCTGAGAGGAACCCGGCGTCTCCGCCTCGCCAGGCGGGCGGACGCGCGCGCGCCCGCGGTCAGAAGGCGGGCCGCGCGCGCCGGTGGGAAGCGTCCGGCTGCCACAGCGCCAGCTCCGTCCTACTCGCTGCCGTCCGGGGCCCGCTCGCCCCTCCTCCCCACTCCCCCGCCCGCCGCCGCCCGGGCGCATGCGCTGCCTGAGCGCGAGGGTCGGCTTCGGGTGTGTGGTGGCGGCAGAGCGGAGCTGCGAGCCCGGAGAGTCAGAACCTGGGGGAGAGGGATGGTCTCTGCACGGGGAGGAGCCGGAGGAGCCGCCGCCGCTGCCGACGCCACCGCCGCAGCCGCCGCCGCCGCCGCCTCGGCGCCCGCCTCCCGGCGCTGACGGGCTCACACGAAGCCGGCGAGGGAGAACCCGCACCAGCGGTCGCCGGCACACCGCCCAGCATGGTCCGAGAAACCAGGCACCTCTGGGTGGGCAACTTACCGGAGAATGTGCGGGAAGAGAAGATCATCGAGCATTTCAAACGGTGAGTGACACGAGGCCCGGGCGCCGCTGCCCGCTCCGGCCCGTTGCCGGCCCCTCCTCGTGCGCGGAACTGGTGAGGGGACCCGGGCCAGACCCACGGACGGGCGCGGGGTCGCGCGGATGCCTGGCCGTCTCGGCCGGCGTCGGGCCTCGGCGGAGCGGGCGCGGCTGCTGCTGCTGCTCTCCCTTCCCAATAAGGAGGAGGCTGTCGCTCGGCCTCCGCGAAGCCGGCGCTGGGAAGGTGCCCTCCCGCTGGCGAGGCGGCGGCGGGACGCGTCCTTGCGAGCCGCTGTCCCGGCTCCGAGGGGCCGGCCGGGTCGGGCCCGGGACCCTGCCCACCCGCCCGCCCGCCCGTCCCTCACGGCCGACTCCGGAGTTCGGCAGCAAGTCCCGCTCCCCAGCCCGGACGCTCGGAAACGTCAGACCTGGAGAGGGTTTTGTGCGAAAGGGCAGGTTCTACAAAAATAAGTGTGGGTAGCTGATGTCGGAGCATCTTGGAACTGCGAAGACGCCGGGTTCTAGGGGCCTCGTGGAAGGGGTGCCGTGCACGGTGTTGTGTGGCGGGCTTGGGGAGAGGACCGTGCCTGCAGAGGAGCTGGTGCGCCCGTTTCGGCGCTTTCGCCTCCTTTCAGCTCTGGGTCCCTGGAGGAGGAGGCGGGTGAGGACGAGGGCGTGCAGCGGCGGCAGGTCCGCCTCTCGCGGTCAGGTCCCCGCCTCGCAGGCGCTCGGGAGCCCGGGACCCCCGCTTCCGCGGCCGCCGGCGGCACCCCGGGGGAGCCGCCTTTGAAGGAACGTGTTTCCCTCCCACCCAGAATTCGCTAATGAATGGCTAGGAAATGCAAGCCGTTTACAATGAGAAGATGTGGCTTAAAAAAACCCAAAACACCAAGCCGACTTGCTAGAATATTTTTTGTGTCTGTGGAATGTTGGAATAAGTGTTGTGCTTGACACCTCTTAGTTGTTCCGTAGTATCTAGCGCCCGTCTTTGTGAAATACACGCGTGCCGTAAGCCTTCAGTATAAAACGCCGAAATGACGATGTGCTTACACTTGGTGCACACGGAGGAGGACTGCAGCACATCTGTGCTTGTCCTCCCCAAATGGCTGTTGATTCCGAGACTCAAGACCCCGAAAGGTTTTCAGTTTGTTTTACTCGCCATTCCTCTTACTGTCTAGTAGTCCGCGAAGGGGATTATGGAGCGCCCTTAGTAGTGAGTCACCCTGGGAAAAATAGATTGCGGGAGCAGCCTGCCGAAGGAAATGGAAGCGGCGGCGGCCGAGCTCCGCTGTCTTTTAAATGGAGGACCATTGATTCTGTTGGTGGTTGCTGTTACCGGGGTGTTCAGGCTTCGCCTCCGGAGCGCGCGTCTGCGCGTGTCCGCGTGTGAAAAGGAGCCGGGCATAGTGAGGCCATTCATAACCTGCTGTCCGCGGCAGGACTGGGGGAGGCGCGCTTCCAGGGACTCTCCGGGTGTTTACTACGCCGTGCTGGGAGACCGGGCGAGGGGGAGGCCGCCAGCGAAAGCTCGCCTCTGACCCCAGCGATCGTGGAGATGCCCCGGGCTCAGTCGAGAAGCAGATGGGAACTTTCCCTGGAGCTGCTCCGCCCCTGGCTTCCCCACCCTTCACTGTTCTGGTCGAAAATTAATCTAGGTGCAGATGATTGGAGTGGAAAACCCACTTAACGTGGCCACTTTATCTCTTTGTGGACGTTCTCTCTGCCTGGGAAATTTGTATGCACCGACGTGCAAACACGTGCCTTGCAGCATTCACTTCGCAGTGTTGTGTGGCCAGAGGTGTCATTTTGCATTATGCAGATTCTGGAGACATGGCATGCCTATCGCGGGGAGTTTGACCCCTCTGCAAGAGGAGATGTTAGGGAGAGGAAAGAGGAAATCGTCCAGGGGAATTTTGGAAGGTTTTAACTGGACGGTGCTGCGGTCCGGCTTGTGTGAATGACTTTCTAAAATGGCGGCCAGGACCCACTTTATGTGGGAATCCGCCGAGCAGATCTCAGAATGCACAGAGGGAGGAGGGGGCAGAGGAGGCGAGCTGCCTTGAAAAGCGGCGGTCTGGAGGAACGTTACTGTATTAAAGAGGGATTAGCTGGCACATTGCTCACGACTGCACTTAAAGGAGTATTTTACCTTTTGCAGAGCTAAAGCAGATGCTACTGATAAAAGCAGACTATCTTAAAACTAAGCAGACCGTGTGTTCCTGAAACTCCTTTGTTTTAAAAGCGAGTTAAAAATGTTTGAGTAGATAGTACAGAGTGTAACCCCGACACTGGGATTTCCAGTTCCCATCCTCCCCTTCCCACCTCCACCCCCAACAGGTAATCTCTATTTCTGCTTTCTTGTTTATCCTTAGACAAGAACCAGAAATGTTTTCTGATCCAGCTGTGGAGCTAAATGGACCTTGTTTGGAGGAATTCATGGCCTTTTGTCTCTGTTGTAGAAAATGTTTTGTAAAACGTGTGATTGTTACTGGGAAGGCAACTAAATCTGAATAATTTAAGTGAAAGGGATAAAAATGTACTTGTACCAGAATGATAGCTGTGCAAGAAAATTTAAGGATAGTCACTTTTGGTGTCTTCTAGAAATCTGAATGAGAAAAAACATGCAATACCTAAATTAAAGCTGAGGCTATATTGCCTACTTTTACCCTTTTCCCCAGTTGATTACAACATTAACTAATAACTGTTTTTACAGGATTAAGAGGTGTACACTGGGAATACATTATTTAAAACGTTTTCAAAATGAATATTCTCATAACGGTGATTAGGCCTTTGTAGTATTTGGATTTAAAAAAAAAAAAAAAAAGGTCAAACCAGACAGCTTTGGGAGCAGGGGCAGCTTAGAGGCATTTTGGGGTTAGGGTCGGGGTGGAAGGTCAGAGCCAATTTTTTTTTTTTTTTACTATTTATATTTTGATTTGTGTTGTTGGTAGGAAATAGATTGAGGGAAGGATGCTGATTTGGCTTTTCCATCTGTGCCAGAGAAAAACCAAACCTTTAAAACATAATCAGAGTATTTTCAAAATTTGGCTTTACCTTCTTGCAATAAGAATGCATCTATTGTGTTCACTACCTTTACAGCTTTCAGTATGCCAGTTGAAAAAATTAAATGACAACTATTTCTGAATCAGATTTTATTTAACAAAGATCCATTTCAGCGACTGGATTTGCACAATAGAGAAAGTCCTTTCCTTTGTATGTTAGCTGGGTTTAAGGGGGAAGGGAGGAGTTATACAACAATTGCTTGCTGTCTTTTAGTTGTCAGAGGGAGAGAGGTGTGTGCAAAGGGGACTCCCTGTATTAGAATGAGTAAATGAATAGAACCCTCCAAAGAATACAAAATTGTCTATATTTTATTTTCAGATTTTAGTAAATCACATATTTAGGTTCTTCCCATACATTCCCCAGGTTAGAGAATAGGTTAAAGATTATGCAGAGGTTGAGCAAGGTAGCAGCTTCTGTAAAATTTTGTCAAAGAATGAGACCCATTTAAAAAAATGTATTTTGTTATTGCTAATTTTCATTGTCTTATCTCAGTGGTTTTCCTGAGTTTAAGTACTTGGAATATACCTTATATGTTACATGTATTTGGATATCTTTACTTTTGGAACACAGTATAAAATATTATGGAAGAGTTTCCTTGTTCTTACTTACTCTATAACCAGAGATATTTTTAGACTTAAATAAAATTGACTCATAGTAGCCTACACCATTGCCACATCATTTCTTTTGAGCCCAGTCAGTTTCTGTGTTTTGAAACCTCTGGTTTTGAATGTTATAATTTTGAATGTTTTCATGGTAGGCTTTTGTATACTTTAACGATAAATAAAAAAAATTCAGTTATCTTGAAAAATAGCATTAAAAATTAATACAGATGCTTGAAATGTTATTTTATTTCCTGAGTAGAATGCCTCTGGCAAGCAGTTTGGAGGAAAACATAGGGCTCAGTGCCAGAAAGAATGATGGTGTTTGACTTTTGTGTAGTGGCCACCTTTTCCCAGCTATCTTCATTGTGGACTCTTGATTGTTCGACCATTGTATTGTTTGGTACGCTTATGAAGAAATTTCAAGCTTGATTTATAAAACATTTTTAATCCTGCAAGCTAATGCTTTGGGAATACTTATTTAGAAATTGTAAAGATAGCAGTATTGTAAAAGTTCTTTCAAATATTCAAAGTCTCACTTTCCCCTTCTTTTGAAATATTGCTTACATTAAAAAAAGTTTACAATATTTTGTGAAAACTAGTATATTTAATTGGAGACTATATATTTCTCTGCTTTTACTTTTTTTTTAAAAAATATATTTTATTGATTTCTTACAGAGAGGAAGGGAGAGAGATAGAGAGTCAGAAACATGGATGAGAGAGAAACATCGATCAGCTGCCTCCTGCACATCTCCCACTGGGGATGTGCCCGCAACCCAGGAACATGCCCTTGACCGGAATCGAACCTAGGACCCTTCAGTCCGCAGGCCGACGCTCTATCCACTGAGCCAAACCAGTTTCGGCTGCTTTTACTTTTAAGAAAGAATCTGTAGTGTATGGTCTGTAGTTAACTAGTACATAGTATTTAGAGTAAACATTGTAGTCAGAAAATATCTTCAGTTTTATTAAAACTGGGCTCCTAATTTTTATCAATGGATTATTTGGAATAAAAGTTCAGCACCTTGAAACAGACACATAACCTGGTGAACAAGGAGACTAAATACAGTAACATTTTTCTATAATTAAATTTCTAATTTTTAAATTACTAACTTTTACTTTTATTTGTTTTCTTTATTTTTGTGTTTAATTATTATTATTTTCCTTATAGCTACTCATAATTTGAATGAAAATAGCATACACTATTGTGGGAACCAATTAGAATGTTTTAATCATTTTATTAGAAACCATATACATTTTGTGTGATATCTAGCTAGTTTTAGTGTGTGGAAATATGCTTTGAAGTATTTCCTTGGCGTAATTTGAAAGTATTGCAATATTCAAATTTTCCCTTCTACATGTGTCTGCCAAGTTGAAAATTATAAACATATAAAAAATCTCACAATGGAATGTCTATAAAACTGTAACTTAAATGTAGTGAATTTTTAGACTTGATTACTTAAGATTTCATTTTGAGTGTAGAGATGAGTTTAAATCTGGCATATTTGAGGTATTTATTATATAACAAACTGCTCCAGTTCTTTCAGTTAAGGAATATTTGTGGGAAATTTCAAAGGGGAAACAGTTATTGTTTGTCCTATATACCTGGTGCTAGGTTTTTAGTCCAGCATGTATACCAGTATGTCTTTGTGTCTATGTATTAGATGCTGAGTTTGGGTTACTTGAGAACATTTGGGTTACTTGAGACAAATGAAATGAAGATTTTTCTCATTATACGTTATATTGACTTTGTTACATTTCTATCCTGTTTACACACACTACATATGCTTTTACATATAATACATTTATAGGTTCTTAAAATAGATTCAAAGTGATTTTTTTTAAACCATCACCCATTATTTTATTCCTTTGATTTAAAAATTAGGACATTTGTACTTTTCTTTAAAACATTTTGTGTTTTACAAAACTACATTTGGCATATAGTGATTTGTGTCCTTTATAAGTCAATAATTTGGTAGGTGGTAGATTTTTTTTTGTTCTCAACCATTAATTTTTACAAATTATGCTGTCTACAGTAAAGGCTCTTTTGCATCCAATATTTTAAAATTCACCTTGGATTAAAATAAAGATGAAGAAGTTTATCACTTTATTTTCTCAAAGGATGTTATAATCTACAATGAAAATTATTTATATTTAGACCAGAATTTAGGAGGAGATACTTAAAACTTGGATAGGTGCCGAAACCGGTTTGGCTCAGTGGATAGAGCGTCGGCCTGCGGACTGAAAGGTCCCAGGTTCGATTCCGGTCAAGGGCATGTACCTGGGTTGCGGGCACATCCCCAGTGGGAGATGTGCAGGAGGCAGCTGAGGCAGCTGATCGATGTTTCTCTCTCATCGATGTTTCTAGCTTTCTATCTCTCTCCCTTCCTCTCTGTGAAAAATCAATAAAATATATTAAAAAAAAATAAATAAAAATGACTAATTAAAAAAAAAAACTTGGATAGGAAAATATTATATCATTATTTTCACTGACCTTTTATCAGAATTTGGTATTTCCTTCTATTACAAGATAGTAATATTATGGTAGTACCAACATGGTAGATAGTATGAGTAGCACCTGTAATTTCATTATTAACACAAATCCAGATGTACTTTCATATTTCACATTACAGTTGTTGCAATCTCATGCTCATCACAACTTAGAAATTACAGTAATTTTTAAATCTGCTGCTAGATACTTCAATGCATTAATAAAGATGCACATACATATATTACTATGTGACTGATATCTGCTGTAGATACATTTTAAAAATTCTATCTCAGAGAATTCACAAACGTAGAAAAAAATAAATGAATTCCGTGTACCTATCATTTAGCTCCAACAACTGTCAGCCATGGCTGATCCTTTTATGAGAACGAAATAAAGCAAAGAAGGGGATAGAAAGTAATGGGGATAGGGGTGATGAGGAAGGCTTCTTTGAAAAGATGGCATTTGCTACCCCAGAATAAAGGTCTCTTCACACTTATAGACCCACTTCTTTCCTTCCTGCGTTATTTTTTCTCCATTTAACATTAATTTTGAAATAGTTCAGGAATAGTATAAAAAATTTCCACATTCCCTTCACCCAAATTCCCCATTGCTAACATTTTTGTTACATTTGCTTCATTACTCTGTCTTGTCTTCTTCTGGCATGGTGTCCTATTACCCTTAAAATGTCTAACGTATACATTCCCAAAATAAGGACCCTCTTCTGCGTTGCACTATAGAGTTTTCCCAGTAAAGAAATCAGCATTGCCACAACATTGCTACCCAATCCATAGACCCCTTTGACATGATGCCAAACATTCCAACAATGTCTCTTTTTCCTTTTTGGTCTAGGATCCTAGCTAGTACCACGTGTTGCCTTTGGTTGTTGTGTTTTATCAGTCTGGACAGTATTTCATTCTTACCCTGATTCTCATGCATGTGCCTGATAGTCTTAAAGAGCATTGGTCTTTCATTCTGCAGGGTGACCCTCCACCTGGGTCTGTCTAGTATTACCTCATGACTAGATCAGGTCATGCATTCTTGGCAAGAATACCACAAAGAGTATCATATAAGGAGGCAAACTATATTGATACATCCTACTGCTGGTGACTTGAACTTTGATCACTTCGTCAAGTTTGTGTCTTCATCATTTCCCCCTTCAATTTGATTAGCATTTTATGGGGAGATATATTAATATTACACCGATAGTCTCTTCCATCATCAAACCTACACCCACCAGCATTCATTGATAACTCTTGCTTTATTTATCTATTATTGCCAGATGATTGTCTATTATTGTTACTCCTTCTACATTTATTCTATTGTAGATAAGAAATCTCACGGTTTATATTTTTTCTTTAAAAAAATTGTCTTTAATCCTCATCCAAGGATATATTTTTATTGATTTTGGAGAGAGGAAGGGAGAGAGAGAGAGAGAAACATCCATGTGAGAGAGAAACATTGATTGGCTGTCTCCTGCACATGCCTCAACTTGTATCAAACCTACAATCTGGGCCTGTGCCCTGACTAGGAATCAAACCCGCGACTCTTTGGTGCACCGGATAATGTTCCAACCAATAAGCCACATCAGCCAGGGCTCTTTTTTCTTTTCTTTCTTTTTAAAAATTTAAAAAACAAGGATATGTTTTTATTGATTTTGGAGAGAGAGGAAGGGAGAGAGAGAAATATCAACTTGTTGTTTCATGCATCCATGCACTCATTGCTTCTTGTATGTGCCCTGACCTGAGATTGAACCCTCAACCTTAGCATATCAGGATGATGCTCTAACTCAGCGATTCTCAACCTGTGGGTTGCGACCCCTTGGGGGTCGAATAACCCTTTCACAGGGGCCGCCAAAAACCATAGGAAAACACATATATAATTACATATTGTTTTTGTGATTAATCACTATGCTTTAATTATGTTCAATTTGTAACAATGAAAATACATCCTGTATATCAGATATTTACATGACGATTCATAACAGTAGCAAAATTACAGTGATGAAGTAGCAACGAAAATAATGTTATGGTTGGGGGTCACCACAACATGAGGAACTGTATTAAAGGGTCCCGGCATGAGGACGGTTGAGAACCGCTGCTCTAACCAGTTGAGCTATCCATTCAGGGAGATTTCTAATTTTTTCAGTGGGCTTTAGTCCAGGCCTTATTTTGCATTGCAGACCATCCTAGATTTAAACAGTGGGAGGGAGCTTCTTCAAACTGGCTGCTGTTTCCCCCATCATTGTTTAAGCATTTCTCGTTTTTAAAAAAAAACCATATTTTTATTAATTTCAGAGAGGAAGGGAGAGGGAGAGATAGAAACATCAGTGATGAGAGAATCATTGATCGGCTGCCTCCCACACATTCCCCCACTGTGGACCCAGCCCTCAATGCCATCAGGTGCTCAGACTGAGAATTGAATGGTGACCTCTTGGTTCATTGGCTGGGCTAAGCATTTCTTTATTTATGGCACAACATAGGCTCATATTGTGCTTTCCCTGCCCCACTCCTGGACTCGGCAGTTTTTGTAAGTCCTGGTTCCTTTTATTGTAGGATGGTATTTACAAACCAAAATCTGGGTGCTCAGTTTACTCATTGCTACAAAGCTAAGATGTGTGGACACATGATATACATGTACCTCTATGTCATATATTTAAAAACTCAAGGTTCACATGTTTCAATACATGAAGAGTCTCTATAACTTCCTCATTTCCATGTGTGTAAATCCCTTCTTTGACTGAGAATTCTGACTCCCATTATTCTCATTGTATTTACTCATTTGCTCAATCAATTATGTTCTCAGTGTAACTAACATCCCAACCATTCTGCCTCCTCCACCTCTGCCACCTCTGAGCACATTGTCCTGCTGCCTCTGTATCCAATCCCCTCCCTCTCAATTACTCTTATTTGGAAACCAACATTTTGGGGAGGGAGGGCAGACAAGGAAAAAGGAAAGGAAGGTGAGACTAAGTGATTTGCATGTTTTTGTTTTTAATTTTTTCTCTCATAGGAGACAACTTGCGAATAAATGATCACTTGCCTCAGGTGAAATTTTTTTAAGCAGATTAGAGCTACCCCACTCTTAAAATTTTAGTTTTGGTTCTACTTCTACCACTGACTGTTGTGATGTGAACTTAATTACTGGATCATTGTGATCGTTATATGCTGAGTCACATAGAAGAGAGGAGGTAGAGAGAAGGGAGTTTGTTTCTTAGGAATAATATTAGGAATCATCATTGCTTCATTTATTTAGGTTTCAGTTACTCACTTTGTGTGGTATCTTAGCAAAATTTTGCCCTGGCCCTACCTTCCCCCAAACCTTATTGATCTCAACCTTATTTTTTAAAAAATACGTTTTTTACATTGATTTGAGAGGAAGGGAGAGGAAGAGAGAGAGAAACATCAATGATGAGAGAAAAATCATTGATTGGCTGCCTCCTGCATGCTGCATCCCCATTGGGCATTGAGACCTCAACCTGGGCATCATGCCCTGGCTGAGAATTGAACTGTGACCTCCTGGTTCATAGGTTGATCGATGCTCAACCACTGACCCATACTGGCTGGGCTATTTCTTCTTTTTTTAAAATTTACTTTTGCCAGCACCGGTTTGGCTCAGTGGATAGAGTGTCGGCCTGCGGACTGAGGGGTCCCAGGTTCGATTCCGGTCAGGGGCGTGTGCCTTGGTTGCGGGCACATCCCCAGTGGGGGGCGTGCAGGAGGCAGCTGATCGATGTTTCTCTCTCATCGATGTTTCTAACTCTCTATCCCTGTCCCTTCCTCTCTGTAAAGAATCAATAAAATATATTTAAAAAAAAAAATAAAATAAAATTTACTTTTTATATGGACAGATAATGTATTAGTTTCAGTTACACAATATAATGATTCAATATTATATATATTGCAAAGTGATCTTTTTTTAAATATTATTTTTTATTGTTTTCAGAGAGGAAAGGAGAGGGATAGAGAGAAACATCAATGATGAGAGGGAATCATTGACCAACTGCTTCCTGCACGCCCCCACTGGGGATTGAACCTGCAACCCAGGCATGTGCTCTTGACCAGAATTGAACCTGGGACCTTTTAGTCCACAGGCTGATGCTCTATCCACTAAGCCAAACCAGCTAGGGCCATACATCTATATACTACAGGCCCAGTGCAGGGATTTGTGCACTGGTGGGGTCCCTCGGCCTGGTCTGCAGGGATAGAGTGCAAACCAACTCTCCAACATCCCGTAAGGGGTCCTGGATTGTGAGAGGGCGGTTCTCGGGTGACACACCCCGGAATTGGGCTCCCTCCTCTCTGGTTCCGGTTCCATTACTTGAGAATCGCAACTTCCAAGTCACTGCAGCTCGGTAGCTCCTGCATTGAGCATCTGCCCCCTGGTGGTCAGTGCATGTCATAGCTACTGGTTGGAGTGTCTGCCCCCTGGTGGTCATTGCACATCATAGCTACCGGTTGGATAGTCGCTTAGGCTTTTATATATATACTAGAGGCCTGGTGCACAAAAATTTGTGCACTCGGGGGAGATGGGGGTCCCTCAGCCCGGCCTGTGCCCTCTCGTAGTCTGGGACCCCTCGGGAGATAACGACATGCTGGCTTAGGGCAGGCCCAATCCCTAGGTGCAGCCCCTGGTCGGGCTCAGAGCAGGGCCGATTGGGGAGTTGGGGCACCGCCCCCTGTCATGCACAGAGCAGGGCGGATCGGGAGGTTGCGATGCCACCCTCAGTCACGCTCAGGGTAGGGCCAATTGGGGGGTTGGGGCACCGCCCCCTGTCACACTCAAGGCAGGGTTGATGTGGAGGTTGTGGCGCCACCCCCTGTCACGCACAGAGCAGGGCCCATCAGGGGGGTTGGGGCTCCGTACCCTGTCACGCACAGAGCAGGGCGGATCAGGGGGTTGGGGCGCCGCCACTCTCACTCAGGGCAGGGCCGATGGGGAGGTTATGGCTCTACCCCGTCACACACAGAGCAGGGCCCGTGGGGGGGTGGGTTGGGGTGCTGCACCCTGTCAGACACAGAGCCGGGTCGATCAGGGGGTTGGGGCACTGCACCCTGTCACACACAGCCGCAGGGTGATCAGGGGTTTGGGAAGCTCCCCCCTATCAGGCACAGAGCAGGGTTGATCAAGGGATTGGGGCGCCTTCCCTGTCATGAACAGAGCAGGGCGGATAGGGAGGTTGTGGCCCCGCCCCCTATCACACACAGAGCCGCAGGGCAATCAGGGGGTTTGGGTGCTGCCCCCTGTCATGCTGATCCTGGTGCCGGGAGGCCTCTCAGCTGCTGATCCCGGTGCTGGGAGGCCTCGCGACTCCACTGATCCCGGTGCTGGGAGGCATATTACCCTTTTACTATATAGGATAGAGGCCTGGTGCACGGTTGGGGACCGGCTGGTTTGCCCTGAAGGGTGTCCTGGATCAGGGTGGGGGTCCCCACTGGGGTGCCTGGCTAGCCTGGGTGAGGGGATGATGGCTGTTTGCAGCTGTTCACACACCCTTCAGGGTGGGGGTCCCCACTGGGGTGCCTGGCCAGTCTGGGTGAGGGGCTGAGGGCTGTTTTCAGGCTGGCGGGTGACTGAAGCTCCCAACTGCTCCTTTTTTTATTCTGGGCCAGCTTTAGATCTGGCTCCAGCTCTGAGGTCTCTGCTGCTGAAAGCAGGTATCTGGTTTGTTTGGGTTCTATAATTGGAACTCTATATCAACTCCAGCTCTGAGATCCCTGTGGGCTGAAAGCAGGTTTCTGGGGTTTTGTTTAGCTTCTATATTTGTAAGAATGTTTCAAACTGCAAGCTCAGAGGCCGGCAAGGCAGGCGAGGGAAGGTTGGTTTCCTCCGTCACTGCAGCAAGCAAGCCTCATGTTAGTTTCAAGCTGCCTGGCTGCCAGCCACCATCTTGGCTGGCAGTTAATTTGCATATTGCCCTGATTAGCCAATGGGAAGGGTAGCGGTCGTACGCTAATTACCATGTTTCTCTTTTATTAGATAGGACTAGAGGCCTGTTGCACAAAGAGATTCGTGCAATAGGCCTTCCCTTTTCCTGGCTGCCGGCACAGGTTTTCCTCTGGCACCTGGGACCCAGGCCTTTGCTCCAGCCGGAGCCGCCTTCAGTCTTCCCTCTTCACTGCTCCAGCTCGCCTTCAGTCTTCCCTCCGCTGCTTGGAGCCTACGTATGCAAATTAACCACCATCTTTGTCGGTGGTTAATTAGCATATCGTGCTGATTAGCCAATGGGAGGTGTAGTGAAGGTATGGTCAATTACCATGTTTGTTTATTATTAGATAGGATATGAGTGGCCCAGTGCACAAATTCATGCACATTGAAAGGAAATTAATTAGAAGAAATATTTTAACATTGCTCTTTGCCCTTTCTCTATAATAGAAGTGTCAACCATATTCACAATTGACAATGACAGATCGAAACACACGCGTGCGATTGACGCCAATGAGAGCTTTATGTGTATCACGCATGCATGAGTCAATTTAGCCAAGATATAGAATAAACTTGCTTAATTAGACCTGCTTTCTTATTTAGCTAAACCGTTTCCAGCTCAGTGAAGCACCCCAACTTCTCTTTCAGGTAATTGTCAGCAACACAGCAGTAAATATCAACACGAAACAGATTATTATTGTAGATCACACAGGGAGAACAAAGGGTAAAATATTTAGCTGCAGTAGTGTTTGACTATATTTTGCACAGTGAGAAAACCTGAAGTCATTTTCAAGGTCCACCATTTCTTCTTTTCAGTTGGGTCAAGTTTCTAAGCTTTCTAAATCTCTGTTTTCCAGCTAATGAAAAGAAAATAGGATTCAACCGAGTCTCCTGTCTACCTACTCTAGGACTTCTGTGAGGATCAAATGAAATGAGGCACAGGAAAACGTTTCAGACATTTGGTTACAGTGTAAAGTGTTTGCACTTGCCTGTAAAGCAAGTCGTGTTCCTGGGCTGAAGTAATTGCAAGGAGGCTAGTCACTAGGGAGAGGAAGCCGGGCATTGCTACGTGACATCATTATCTGGACAATCGGACATTTAGCACATTAGCCTTTTATACACACACAAACACACACACACACACACACACACACACTCACACACTCACACTAACACTCACACACACTCACACTAGAGGCCCAGTACACGACATTCGTGCACTGGGGGGTGGAAGGATGTCCCTCAGCTCAGCCTGTACCTTCTCGCAGTCCGGGATCCCCCGAGGGATGTCTGGGGCTCTCGTAGTCCGGGACCCCTCGCTTCTTACCGCCCACCTTCAGCGGAGGCGTGAGAGGCTCCCATCACCACCACTGTGCTTGCCAGCTGTGAGCCTGGCTTCTGGCTGAGCGGTGCTCCCCCTGTGGGAGCACATTGACCACCAGGGGGTAGCTCCTGCATCGAGCGTCTGCCCCCTGGTGGTCAGTGTGCATAATAGCGACCAGTCGTTCCACCATTCGGTAGATTTGCATATTAGAGTTTTATTATATAAGACTAATGGCCTAGTGCTCGGAATTCGTGCACCGAGGTTGGCGGGGGGGGGGGGGTGGTTCCCTCAGCCCAGCCTGCACCATCTTCAATCTGGGACCCCTTGAGGGATGTCCAGCTGCTGGTTTAGTCAGACATTCCTCTCGCAATCTGGGACCGCTGGCTCCTAACCGCTCACCTGCCTGCCTGCCTGCCTGCCTGATTGCTCCTAACCCCTCTGCCTGCCTGCCCGATCACCCCTAACTGCTCTCCCCTCCCAGCCTGCTCTCGCCCCCAACTGCCCTCCCCTGCCGGCCTGATCTTGCCCCCAACTGCCCTCCCCTGCCATCCTGATCTCATCTCCAACGGCCCTCCCCTGCCAGCCTGATCTTGCCCCCAACTGCCCTCCCCTGCAGGCCTGATCTCACCCCCAATTGCCCGCCTCTGCTGGCCAATTTGGTTCTGATTGGTTGGTTTCTATGCCAGTCAGCGTCAAAAGCTCCGCCTCCTAGGCAGCCATTGGCTCCTCACAGTTAACCCAGATTTGGGTCTGATTGGTCGGTTTCTATGCCAGTCAGCATCTCTGGGCCTATCAGCGGGGCCTGATCAGCAGCCCCTGTGGAGGACTGGAGAGAAATGGAGGCGTGGCTGCTGGCCAGACTGGGAGAGAAAAAGAGAGGCAAGTGCTGATCAAAAGCTGCCACAGAGGCAACGGATCAGTCCCTGCTTCACTCTTCAGGCCTCTTTCTGGCCCTGATTCACAGCCCCCTCAGCAGTCAGTGCTGGGGCACTGTGCTTGCAGCAGAAGCAATCAGTGCTGGCTTGCAGGACTGACTTCTGGTTGGTTGAGCCTCGGTCGTGACTGGTCGTCATGACCCAGGGTGACACACCCCAGAACCAGAGAGAAGGGAGCCTGATTTCTCACAGGGCTGTGCGATTCCACCTTCGGCTGTGGCGTGGGTTATGTTGTTGCTGGGGCAGTGTCGGCCCCAAATCTGGTTTACTGCTAAGCTGTGGTGTCTGCAGATGCCCTTTGAGCCTCTGTGCCGCCCCAGGTGCAGCCGGCCGGGAGAGACTGTGGGAGGTTGGCTCCAGGGCATGTCTGGCCCATCTCGCCAGTCCCGCCCTGCTGGCCACCTTCTAATTGATTTCCTTTCAATGTGCTTGAGTCTGTGCACCTGGCCGCTAGTGTTTTCCATAATTATTTAGTATTTATCTCCAGACAATAAGCACTTTTTAAAGATATATCACAATGCAACAAATGAACGTGACATTATGATAATAAACTAGACACTAGACTTTCTCCAAAAAAAAAGAGATATATGACAATACTGTGGTGTAGCCTTATTTCCAATACCCAGTCAGTATTAAAGTTTGTAATTGTTTTAAGAATCTTTTATTTAAAAACCTAGGCTCTAAATAAGGTACACAAATTGTAATTGGTGATATATACATATGTATATGTAAAGTTTTTATTGAGGTATAATTGCTTACAGTAAAAGTACCTATTTTTTTTTAATATATTTTATGGATTTTTTACAGAGAGGAAGGGAGAGAGATAGAGAGCCAGAAACATCGATGAGAGAGAAACATCGATCAGCTGCCTCCTGCACATCTCCCACCGGGGATGCGCCCGCAACCCTGGCACATGCCCTTGACCGGAATCGAACCCGGGACCCTTCAGTCCGCAGGCCGACGCTCTATCCACTGAGCCAAACCGGCTCGGCAAAAAGTACCTATTTTAAGTTAGGTTTTGTTGAATTTCTAAAAATATAGGTTTTAAATCTTTACATTTTTAAATCTGTAGGCATTAATCTCAATATCCCTCCCCCCCTTCCTTCCTCCCTCCCTCCCTCCCTCTCCCCTTACAACTTAATTTGATTGTTCTGTACAGTTTCTCCTAGTATGGGTTTTGCTGATTATATTATTGTCCTTTGGCAATATTAACATTGCCTTTTGTCCTCTGTATTTCCTATAAGCTAATAAGTAGATATATTTCTAAATATTTAAAAAGATTTTATTTATTAGAGAGTGAGTAAGAGAGAAATATTGATTTGTTCCACTTATTTGTGCATTTGTTGGTTGATTCTTGTATGTGACCTGACTGGGGATTGAACCCACATCTTTGGCATATCAGGATGACACTCTAACCAACTGAGGGCCCTATTTTAAAATATTTTTATAATTGTATTTCAGTATAATTCGTTTTCTTTATAATTCTGTGCATTTTATTTTATTAATGATATTCTGACAAAGGATTTATAGGTTTCACCAGACTGTAATAGCAGTCTGTGGTATAAAGGTAAAAGAACCCGTCGTTTAGGCAAACCCTTAGGTTAAGAATAGAATGCTAGCAGCATATTTAAGTAGTAATTTTAGCTTTGACATAAAAAGGTTGAGGTGAAAAAGTTAAAATTACCAAAAATCTTTAAGACTAGAAAATACAACAAAGGTGGTGTCCTGTGACTCCCCCCCTACCACCGCTTTTTTCGTATGTAAATTGACATGATTAGAACTGCTGTCTTTGTCATGGGGACTTTTTCTTTTTTTTATATTCCTTCCCTTTTCCCAATTTTATCTTAGAAATTATGGAATCTTTAGTTTTTTTTTTGAACCTTTAGACTTTAAGGTTGTTTCTTTTAGTCTGCTTGAATTCTTTTTATTTTTTTAAATATTTTTATTGATTTCAGAGAGGAGAGGGAGAGAGCGATAGAAACATCAGTGATGAGAGAGAACCAAGTTTATAGAGAGCTCCTAAAATTCAATTAGTATGTGATGGTATATGTAAAATATGACACTTTAACTCTTCAGGAGCACATTTATTATATAAAGTGAGTAGATTTAATTTTTCCCATACGTTGGGTTGGATTATAAGATTTCTAAGGTCTTTTCTTTTTTTAAAAAATATATTTTATTGATTTTTTACAGAGAGGAAGGGAGAGGGATAGAGAGTTAGAAACATCGATGAGAGAGAAACATCGATCAGCTGCTTCCTGCACACTCCCAACTGGGGATGTGCCCGCAACCAAGGTACATGCCCTTGACCGGAATCGAACCTAGGACCTTTGAGTCCACAGGCTGATGCTCTATCCACTGAGCCAAACCTGCTAGGGCCTAAGGCAGGGGTGGGCAAACTTTTTGACTCGAGGGCCACAATGGGTTCTTAAACTGGACCGGAGGGCCAGAACAAAAGCATGGATGGAGTGTTTGTGTGAACTAATATAAATTCAAAGTAAACATCATTACATAAAAGGGTATGGTCTTCTTTTTTTTTTTAGTTTTATTCATTTCAAACGGGCCGGATCCAGCCCGCGGGCCGTAGTTTGCCCACGGGTGGCCTAAGGTCTTTTCAGTTTAGAAAATCTTGTTAATAGCATCATTCTTCATAGCACATAAAGATCATTGGAATGCTATGAAGATTTAAAAGTATATATTAATGATCAGTTGGATTATAAAAAAGCTTAATATGTAGACATACCATGTGTCCATTATACAAAATATTGGTGTATCAGTTACTTTGAAATGAAACATTCTGCTAACCATCTATGGTCTTCCATGAAAACTAGCCTTCCTGGGTCAAGACTTATTTGTAAAGTTTCAAATAGTTTTAAAAATTATATTGCAGTTAATGTTTAAAAATGGTGTGTGCTTTGTTATACTAAGTGTGTAAGTGTATAAAGTGTACAATTCAGCTATTTTCACAGAGTTTTGCAAACATCACCACTAATTTCAGAACATTTTCATCACTGCAGAATGAAACTCCATACCCATTAACTCTCCATTCTCTCTTCTCCCCAGTCTGTAGCAACCAGTAATTTGCTTTTTATTTCTGTGAATTTGCCTGTTTTGAACCTTTCATACATATGGAATTATACAATATGTGACTGGCTTCTTTCATTTAGCATAATAATGGTTCATCCATGTTGTATAGCATCTCTTATTACTTCATTCCTTTGTATTACTGAACAGTTTCATTATATGAACATACTACATTTTAAAAATCCATTAATCAGTTGTTGTACATTTGGATTGTTTCCTTTTTTGGCTATCATGAATAATGCTATGAGCATTTCTGTACCATTTTTATGTGGATGTACATTTTTAATTCTCTTGGGTATATATCTAGGAGTTGGAGTTGTTAGCTTATATGGTAATTTCTAGGTTTAACATTTTGAGGAACTGATAAACTGTTTTCTGAAGTGGCTGCACCACTTTGCAATCTCACCAGCAATGCACTAGGTTTAGGTTTTTCCTTATCCTCATCATCACTTATTATCTTTTTTATTTTAGCTATCCTAGTGGATGTGAAATGCTATGTCATTGTGGTTTTGGTTTGTATTTCCCTAAAGACTAAGTTGTTGAGTAAATTTTCGTATGCTTATTGGCCATTTGTATATTGTCTTTGGAGAAATGTGTATTTATATCCTTTGCTTGGTTTTATTTTTATTTTTAAATATTTTTTTTACTTATTTCAGAGAGGAAGGGAGAGGGAGAAAGAAATTGAAAAATCAATGATGAGATAGTATCATTGATTGGTTGACTCCTGCATGCCCCACACTAGGGATGGAGCCTGCAACCTGGGCATGTGCCCTGACCAGGAGTCAAACCGTGACCTCCTGGTTCATAGGTCAGTGCTCACCACTGAGCCATACTGGCTAGACGATATCCTTTGCTCATTTTTAAATTGCATTATGTCTTTTTCATTGTTGAGTTGTAAAAGTTTCTTATCATTACATAATTTGCAAATGTTTCCCCCAGTTTTCCATGGGTTTATATCAATTTTTGATATTTGTCTTTATATAAAATGAAATCATTAACTTTTAATTTATCATTGTCATGCTAACAATTAAAATTTTAAATTCGTCATTGTCATTCTAGATTAGTGATTTGCAACTGGTGTGCTGTGGTGCAAGAATTTTTAAAACATGTAATACCTGACTAGTCAGGGGCCCTGATCTCTTTTTGCTTAGATCATATATTTTTAAAAAAATGACAACAGCCACCACAACAGTAGCGGTCTGGTGTGAATGAATCAAAAGCATACCTTGGTGTTTGTTTTTTTTGTCAGATTGGCAAAAAATATATTTTTTGGTGTGTCTCAGAATTTTAGTAATTTTGTCTATATCATAAAAGGCCGGTGGTCGTGATGCCACAACGGCATCACGACCAAACGAGCAGCGGCTCTCATGGTGGGCAGGGTGGGTTCCGACAGTGTCCGTGGAGTGTGCGAGGTATTGGCAGTGTTTGTGGGGCGGCGGACATGGCCCCGACGGCAGGCTAGGCCTAGGGGACTCTACATGCGCATGATTTAATCATGCGCTGGGCCTCTAGTTTATACTAATAAAAGGTAATAGCTAATTAGACTGGGAGACCTTCTAGACATCCTTCTGGACAAAGCCATGGTAGTGGGACCGTGACAGAGGCGATTAGGGAGGGGGTCCCCTCAGCCCGGCCTGCACCCTCTCCAATCTGGGACCCTCTTGGGGGATGTTCGACTGCCGGTTTAGGCCCGCTGGCTCCTAACTGCTCACCTGCCTGCCTGCCTGCCTGATCACCCCTAACCACTCTGCCTGCCAGCCTGCTCTCCCCCAACTGGTCCCCCCGCCCCCATCAGCCTTCTCGCCCCCCAACTGCCCCTCCCCGCCAGCCTGCTCGTCCCCAATTGCCCTCCCCTGCTGGCCTGATCGCCCCTAATCACCTCTGTCTCGGTCCTGCTACCATGGCTTTGTCCAGAAGGTTTATCTATGTTATAGCATGTATCAAAACTTCATTTCTGATTTCAGAGAGGAAGGGAGGGGGAGAGAGATAGAAACATTAATGATGAGAGAGAATCATTGATCAGCTGCTTCCTGCATGCCCCACACTGGGGATCGAGCCTGCAACTTGGGCATATGCCCTGGCTGGGAATTGAACCCTGACCTACTGGTTCATAGGTTGATGCTCAAACACTGAGCCACACCAGATGGGCAAAACTTCATTTCTTTTTATGTCTTAATATAATATTCTATTTATGTATATACCACATTTTGTTTTATACATTCATCTGTTAATGGACACTTCGGGTTTGCATCTTTTGGCAATTGTGAAATTGTGACTAATGCTGCCACGAACTTGGTGCTACATATATGTGTTTGAGTCCCAGTTTGCAGTTCTTTTGGGCATATGCCTATGATTAGAATTGCTGGGTCATATGGTAATTCTATGCTTAACTTTTTGAGAAAATGCCAACCCTTTCCACAGCGGCTGTACCATTTTTACAGTTCCACAAGGTTTCAGATTTCTCCACATCCTTGCTAACACTTACTCTTTTCTTTGTTTTCTCTTTTTCTCTAAATACTAGCCATCCTAGTGGCTGTGAAGTGGTATGTCATCTTGGTTTTGATTTGCATTTCCCTAACAGCTAATGATTTTGAGCATCTTCCTGTACTTTATCTGCCATCTGTTTATCTTTGGTGAAGTGTTTTGCCCATTTTAAAAAAATAGGTGGCTGTAAGATTTCTTGTATTCTAGATACAGATCCTTTGTCAGATACATTGGAAGGTATTTTTAATGTTTGTATGGAATGAACTATTTCAATTTCTGTCACCCCCCCCCCAAGTTAAAAAGATTCTTTTATCAATTCATTTATACCAAATAATTTTGTTCCTTCTAGTTCAGTTGCCTTTTGAAACTGGATTTGATGATTGTATTTTCCCTATGAGAGGAAATAATTTAAACTGTACTAGAAGATATAAAAAGAAAAGTTCTGCTTTCTGATAATGTTGTCAGCTTTTTCAGAGGAAGTGTAAAATCATGCTCTTCAATTGTCCAGGAATAAGCATTCTGTACTTAATAGTGCTATACCTGCCAGATTGGCGTGGCTCAGTGGTTGAGTGTCAACCTATGAACCAGGAGGTATCGGTTCAATTCCAGGTCTCGGCACATGGAATTGCGGGCTCAGTCCCCAGTCAGAGTTGTGCAGGAGGCAGCCGATCAGTGATTTTCTTTCATCATTGATGTTTCTGTCTGTCTGTCTGTCTCTCTCCTTTTCTCTCTGAAATCAATAAAAATATATTTAAAAGATAATAAAAGTGTTGTACCTGCCTTTCTAAAAGGCCAAATTGCAAGTACACAAAATATAATTCACTCTTGAAATTTGTAGAATTTTCATGAATTTTTTATTCCAAATAATGATATTTCTTTCATAACATATATGCTTCAAAATATAAAAGGTGCCCTAAAATTTTTCTTTACACACATAGTAAACAGTTTTTGGCAATAAGAATGAGAACATACGGTTAATCCAAAGATTTTCTTAGACTTATTAACTTATATGAAATAATTATACCTAAATTATAAATCTTAGTTTTCTTTTAACCCTTTGGAAAAGAAAATTAAATAGCAAAAAACTACGTTAACAGAATTAGATTGTCATTTGTAAATAGACATAAAATATTTGGGTTATTTTGCCTTTAAGTAAGGACTATTTGAAATCACCTCACTTTTCAGTAAGATCATTTTCACTTAATAAATTAAGTTAAAATGAAATCTGTAGAATAACTATTTTTAGTTACAGGTTGGTTTTTTTTGTTTGTTGTTGTTAATCCTCAACCGGGGATATTTTTCCATTGATTTTTAGGGAGAGTGGAAGAGAGAGGGAAAGACGGAGAGAAATATTGATGTGAGAGAAACACATCGATTGGTTGCCTCCTACACGCCCTGGGAGGAGCCTGCAACCGGGGTACATGCCCTTGACCAGAATCGAACCCCGGGACCCTTTGGTCCCCAGGCCAACAAACCGGTGAGGGTTACAGTTTTTAATAAAAATCTTTTAAGGTTTCTAAGTTACTTTGGTCAATGTTAGGTCCAATATCCCTTTGTAGAATGTACAACTTCCTAAAAACTTCTGAGAGATATGTTTCAGCTAACTGTTCTAGAAAGGTAAAAGGTAGTTTAGTAAATACTATATTTAAGGAGTGAGACTAATAAAATAATGTGGTAAAAACATTTCTAAATATTTTCCCCAAGAAAGAAAAATGTGAGTGTAAAAGCCATTTAAAAAGTCACTTTGGTCCGGCTGGTGTGGCTCAGTGGTTGAGCATCGACCCATGAACCAGGATATCAAGGTTCGATTCTCAGTCAGGTCTGGGCACATGCCCGGGTTGTGGGCTTGATCTCCAGTGGGGCACGCAGGAAGCAGCTGATCAATGATTCTCTCATCATTGATGTTTCTCTTTCCCTTCCTCTCTCTGAAATTAAAAAAAAAAGTCACTTCGTAACCCCTCGCCCATACATACATAATATAAATTTTCTAAAAGTAAGAAACAAATTAAAAAACCCATTTTTGGAAAATTATTGATGTGCAACAATAATGTTGTTTATTTTTTTTCTAGATATGGCCGCGTGGAAAGTGTCAAAATTCTCCCTAAGAGGGGATCTGAAGGAGGAGTGGCTGCCTTTGTGGATTTTGTGGACATCAAAAGTGCACAGAAAGCTCACAACTCAGTCAACAAAATGGGAGATAGAGACCTACGCACGGATTATAATGAACCAGGCACCATTCCAAGTGCTGCTCGGGGATTGGATGATACAGTTTCCATAACATCTCGTAGTAGAGAGGTTTCTGGGTTCAGAGGAGGTGGTGGAGGGCCTGCTTATGGCCCTCCACCATCACTTCATGCACGAGAAGGACGTTATGAGCGGAGACTTGATGGGTAAGTTCCAAGGTTTCTGTAGGCAGGTATTTTGTATTTGATATGGTGAGAAACAGAAACTCATATTTAGGGGCCCCAGATGGATTTAAAGTTTTGGGCATTTTCAATGTTTCCTATTTTGGGTTGGAAACGGAAGTAATTTCTATCCCAGTGGCTGGTATTATGGAATCGTAGAGGATATTTCCTGCAGCTGGTTGGATATCTACTCCTGAGATATGAAGTGGTGGAAGATTTTATATGGCAGCATTTTTGGAGTTACCTGTCTTCTAGATTTAATTATTTCTTCTCTTGGATGATGATAAGGCCTTCTTTGGATATATTCCTTTTACCTGACGGAGCTATTTGGCTACAGATTTTGTGGTTATACTATATGGAATATTTCTGGAATATTAGAGCCTACAGATTCTTTTAGAAGTTAATATCTGCTTCTCAATTTTCACTACATAAAGTGTACAAATGAATTGGATTGTCCTAAAAAAACCTAGTACATCATAATGATTCAACCCCTTGGATTCTACAAACAATACTTTAACCTGGAAATGTGTAACTTGGAGGAAGAAGAATGAAGGCAATGTTTGATTTTCCCATTTTGGATCTACACAATTTCCATGTTGGAATTATACTCCTGGATGGAATGGGGCAAGTTGAGATGATGGACCTTCTTATCCTGGAATATAGCCATTGTTTCCTAATTTCTGGAGTCTATGGGATGTCATGCAGTCAAAATTCCATTAGCCCAGGAGAAGAGGATTACTATCTCCTTTCTGAAGCAAGTTGCTGCCCAATTAAAGGTACTTTAGTTTGAACACATGGTGATGATCAGTTGTGGATACTGCAATCAAAATTGACTGTGCTGGATGGCTACAAAGGTGAACTATTGGCAAGCAACTCTGCCTTCCTCATTTGGTGGAATCATTTCCTCTTCTGTCAGCTGCCTGATTCATACATAGGGCTGGAAATTTTTATGAATGTGGATCAATTTATAATTGTCTACTATCTCAAGAAAGAAGTCTGGGGGTTTGAGAGTTACAGTTTGTCTGGGACAACTTGCTTCCAGTGGAATTATTTTATCTGATCACTAAGATTTTTTTTTTTCCTTGTGGTTCATCTAAATATCATTTGACACCCTTGCCCATTAAGAAGGTGGATTACCCCTGTAAGAGGGGCCAAAATTGGGGAAGTTATGTTCACAATTCTCTCCCTAGATTTAATTGGGATTATAGGTCGTGTTTCCACACTTGGAAAAGGTTGGTATGTCCTGACCTGTGTATATTAGCCCCTCTCCTAACCCAAGTCAAACTCTCTCTTTTCCCCCCACTAACTCTAGAAGTATTTAGTACTAATAGATGAATTAAAGAATAGCTATTAGATTTCAGCTCTGCTAGCTCTTGTGCCTGCCTTCTGTATCTTCCTAATGGATAAGAACTTTGCATAGTTATAAACTATCAGCTGTAGCAGTAATTCTCCTAGAACTATTGCTTATTATATAATTAATAACAGCTCTCACTGATTAATATTTGATAGGGTACTAATAGAATTATTTATTAAACTTTCTCTTAAGTCTGAAAGGAAACTCTCTTGTTTGTTAGACATTGAAATATCTATTCAAGTTCCAGAAATGTAGTGAATTAAAAAGGAAAAAATCATTTAAGTAGGAAAGATATTATTATTGAATTTTTTGTCATGCCAGTTGCTTTTCATATGGCTGCAAAAAACAAACGCAGCATAGGAAGGTATATTTGTTACTAAGTGAAATGGTGGATGAGATGAAGATTAGTGGAGGAATTTGGAATCTAGGCATGTAGTGGGGACATAGTATTGTAAGATTTTTGCCAGATATTCTTCATTTGAGAGATTCTAATTCTTCTACATTTTTCATGATTCCTAATCTCTTTTGATAGAAGGTAGTTCCAAATATAACATTGAGAAGAAACTCAGTCTTAAGTTGAAATTCAAATGAAATGGTCTTTTTAGAGACTCAGGAAATGAGTTCTGGTTTCCTACCAAAGTAGAGAATATAATATTTCTTTATAGAATTAGACTTAGTTGTAAGTACTAACACTTAATTGCATGTGTGTAATTGTACATGCAACAATTTTTGCACTCTTAGGTTGACAGATATGTCCTACAGAAAAATTTTTTTTAAGTTAAACCATTGCTATAAGTAACCTTAGAGACTCTTAAAATTCTAAAAGTTGCCTAATTTCATCATAGGCAAACTGAGTATAGCTAAAACCTAAGTGAACATATTTCCTGTAACCATTAAGTACTTATATTAACAAATTGAATCGTGGAATAGACGTTTTAAAAATTATGTGGAATTTGATAGCACAAGGAGGTAAAATAACCTTTATTTTTTAATTAATTAAATTTACCATAGAATAGTATGTGGCAATCCAATATTTTAATATCCCAAGTATTTCTTTTTAAGATTCCACTTTTATTATTAAATGTGATTGGGCACAGCAGTTTGCATATCTTGTAATTTTTATAATTACCTAAGAAGTCGAAAGTTAATGAGAAAAAGTTATAGTTGAAGTTTTTTCTGGACTTCTTTGAGAATGCCCTCCTACAGCTGGGACATACATCACAATAGGGCTTTCATGACTGTGTTAAAAATGTGTCATGGAAATTTTGCCTAAAAAACATTTACATAGTAAATAAAAGTTTGGTATATATTTTAATGAGATGAAAGTATAGAAAACTTTCATATTAAAATGACAGTTTCTTCTTGTTCCATTAAACTTAAAATGAAAAGGAGATAGCATATGTCTATTTCTATATGTAAACCAGAAAATCCCTAATAAAAAGAGTAACCGACTTGCAGAACACTAGTCATGAAAGCCCAATCAATATACAATTAAAACAATGATTACTCAGCTGTGCAAATAAGTTTTGGAGTCAAGTAAAATGTTAAGCTTGTTAGTATTTGTTTAATAAGTAGGTTAATGCTGTTTAGAAAATGATCAGTTGTAAAGACAGACAATGCTGAAGTGAATGTTTGCATGACTTATTTTTAGTTTTGCTTGTCCCTTTCTGATTGATTAAATATTTTTCCCCCTCCTAAAATGCAGGGCTTCAGATAACAGGGAGCGTGCTTATGAACATAGTGCCTATGGACACCATGAACGGGGGACGGGAGGATTTGATCGGACAAGACATTACGATCAGGATTACTATAGAGATCCTCGCGAACGGACTTTACAACATGGGCTCTATTATTCTTCTCGGAGTCGAAGTCCAAACCGTTTTGATGCTCATGACCCCCGATATGAACCTAGGGCTCGGGAGCAGTTTACGCTGCCCAGTGTGGTACACAGGGATATCTACAGGGATGATATTACCCGGGAGGTACGAGGCAGAAGGCCTGAGCGGAATTACCAGCACAGCAGGAGTCGGTCACCGCATTCATCCCAATCTAGAAATCAGTCTCCTCAGAGGCTGGCTAGCAGACTCACAAGGTCCCCTAGCGGCAGCGGCTCTAGGAGTAGATCCTCCAGTAGTGATTCAATCAGCAGCAGCAGTAGTACCAGCAGTGACAGGTAGGTTAATAGCCTTTTGTTATAACAGACGAGCTGTTGAGTAAATTGTCATAAATTCTCGATGATCAATGGTAATGATTTTTAGAATAATAATATTTTTAAAAGAGAGTAATCTTGAATCATGTATAGAATGAGTGAAGAAACTGATGCACCCGAAGCTAAGTGATGATTTGCAAATACCGTTTCCTCCTCCAGATGCTCAATATTAAAACTGCCAAAAAGGAAGAAAAGTGGCAAGTTTAGCTGTGTGAAGCAGATCTGGTGCCACTGAAAATTATTTCTTTTAAGTTTTTAATTTCCTAGGTATATAATATTAACCTACTTCTGTTATTCTGGTTCAAAATTTGTAAAAAACTATTTTGTTAAAGGTGTATTGGTGAAGTATTATGGTTGACATTTGTTATCAATGACTAAATCAATTTTAGAATACATTTTAACTAATTTTAACATAGGGAGGTAGCCAATTTATAAATGCAAGTAGAAAAGCTTTCTTTAAATGCAGGTTGTAACTTGGCTGTTCACTAAGGCCGAGTAAGCTGACTTCATTAGTTGGAAATTTTTTTTACAAAGGCATTTTATTTTAAAGATGAAAACAATATAGGTAGTCTTAACAGGAAATAGCTTAGAAGTTAGGTATTCGGGTTTTAAAAACACAGGTCTGGGTAGACAGTATAGTTTGCTACTTTCATAATCTTGGACAAGTTATTTAAGCTGTCTAGGCCTTAGCTTTCTCATCTTTTAAAAGACCATGCTTTATAAAGTTACTGTGAAGATGAAAATGAAAAAAGAAAGTATGTAAAATGCTTAGCTTGATACCCATACGTGTTAGACACTGTCTTTAATAATTGCTAGCTATTATTATTACTACTTCAAATGTTGAAAGTCTTTGAGCATTTCCCATTTCTAGTTATTGTTATTTAACCTGTTAATCCTAGATATCCTAGTTTTAAATTTAGATGGTGTGTATTTTATATTGATTTTAAAAATTGTATTTATCTTTATTGTTGATGGTATTACAGATGTCCTCCATTGCCCCCCTCCACTGGGTTCCCACCCCACCCCAGGCCTGCACACTACTATCTGTGTCCATGGATTATGCATATAAATTCTTTCGTTATTTTCTGCCCACCTCCCTCCCCTCTTCCCTTTGTGAACCCCAAGTCTGTGCCATGCTTTGATGGTGTGCATTTTAAATTTACAGGATACAGATTATTTGACCCGATTAAATGCTCAGATTAATTATTTTTCTTTTAGTATTGCTTGCTTAGAATTAATTTAAGAAAAGTAAATGCCCAGCCAGCCAATATGGATCAGTGGTTGAATGTTAACCTATGAACCTGGTGGTCATGGTTCGATTCCTGGTTAGGGCAGGGCTCGATCTCTAGTGGGGTGGGGGTGGGGGCATACTGGGGGCAGCCGATCCATGATTCTCATCATTGATGTTTCTATCTCTCCCTTTTCCTTGTATCTCTGGAAAAAAAAAGGTAAATGATCATGTAATTGATGAATGCCTCCTTTTAGGCCTCCTAAATGTTCTAATTCAAAATAATAAATGAAAACATTTTATACATTTATCTATACCTAATTAAAGCATTTTTGAAGATACAGCATATTACAATGAAGCATGCTCTTAGTTTATGAAATCAGGAGAGTTAGATTCTGGCTCTAGCTTTGTAGCTCTGTGACATGGATAAGAATCCTCAACTTCTTTTCGATTTCATTTGGTGTATTATCAAGATAAATGATTGACAAGCTTCTTTTGAGCTCTATAAACTGATTATAAAATCTTACTATGCATCATTTTCTCCTACCTAGAATTATCTAAGACACTTAAGTTTTAGTTATTTTTCCCAAACCTATCTCATTAAAGGGATGCCACTGCATTCCATTGGATGAAATTTATTGAAAAGCCCACATATTATGGAGGTATTGAAGTTAGAGGAGAAACATTATACACAAGGCATTGTACTTGGGTGGGGAAGTTACAGTGTTTTGGGATTTGGCCCTTAGCATTGTAGGCTCAAAAGTTTGAACCCGCAGGTGATATGATGAATTTGACATGTCCTGTTTACATAATCAAAAGAATAGTTAT
The DNA here is from genome assembly GCF_963259705.1 of Myotis daubentonii. Lineage (NCBI taxonomy): Eukaryota > Metazoa > Chordata > Mammalia > Chiroptera > Vespertilionidae > Myotis > Myotis daubentonii. The sequence goes on along the minus strand of NC_081842.1, from coordinate 211,066,230 downwards.
ATACCTCTTAATATTTATAGTCAGAAAGATAACTGCCACAAAGGCAAAGGCAGGATGAGCTTAGAAAATCTACATGGGGATTAAAGAACTAAATTAAAATAAAGGATATTTCCTCTTCTGTCAGTTGCCTGAATCATACTGAGGTCTGGAAATTTTTCTGATTTAGGGCTATGAAAGATGTGTAGGATTTTAGCAAAAAGAAAAAGGAGTTTTAGGCTAGACATCGGAACATTGTGGGTGGAAGGAGCCACTTGAAGAGATACAAGTGGGTGGAAGAATGTTTTGAGAATAGCAGATAATTTAGAATGACTTAACCACACTAATGATTTTGTGTTTTATTCTTTATGCAGAGATGAACTGTTGAGGGATTTTGAGAAGGGAGATGGCTAGTTGAGATCTGTGTTTTAGAAAAGGTATCTGGCCCAATTGGCGTGACTCAGTGGTTGAGCGTCGACCTATGAATCAGGAGATCACAATTCGATTCCCTGTCAGGGCACATGTTGGGTTGTGGGCTCGATCCCGACGAAGTCCATCAATGATTCTCTCTCATCATTGGTGTTTCTATCTCTCTTTCCCTCTCCTGTCCTCTCTGAAATCAATGAAAAATATATTTTTAAAAATCAGAAAAAAAAGGGCATAGAATAGAAAAACAGATTCTGATTAGGAGGCTATTTTAGTTCTTGGAGAAGGAAGACTTGGACTGTGAGAGTGTCTAACTAGGGATAAGTGGGAGAAACATTGTATTAAGAATCTGATGATGTTGATTTATGAAAACCAGAATGAACTTTAATGATGGGCGTTTCAATACTACCCTGTAACAACAGGACCAGGTCTTGGCACACTGCAGAGCTAGTATATTGTCTTTTTCAGAGTACATGTTCAACAAATAGTTGAAATACTGAGATACAATTCTTAGTTAATACAAGGGGTAAAGTAGAATTGATATAAATAGCTAAAAGATTTGGTCATGATATTGTGATTAAAACAAGTGCATAGAAATATTCTTTGGCATTCAGAGCATATCCGTTATCCCTGGGGTCAGCCTCCCTTTTATCAAGATGTCCTCTTTTCCTCTATAATTATATTGACTTCAAAGTATATTTTGAGATGTCACGTAGATTCAGAATGTTCAATATCCTGTTGGAAGTAATAAGTTCCTTTTGTAATCTGTAAAACCTTGTGATTGTGAAGCTGTGACATTCTCTAAGTCCTTTAAAACTGTCTAAAATTGTCTTGGCTGGTGCATTCAGTAGTTAGAGCATTGACCCCCACACTGAAGGTTCATGGTTCGATTCCCAATCAAGGGCACATACTTGGGTTTCGGGTTCACTCCCTGTCCCCGGATTGGGACTCGTGCGGGAGGCAGCCAGTCTATGTGTCTCTCTTACTTCGATGTTTCTCTCTCTTGCTCTCTCTCTCTTCCCCTCTCTCCCCCTTCCTTCCTTTCACTCTTTCAGAAAAGCAAGGAAAAAATAATCTTCAGGTGAGGATTAACAAGGAAAAATAGTTTAAAACTAACATTTTATAGCAGACAAAATATAGTTTGGTTTTATCTATAGAAACAAGTTTCTATTCTGTCTGCAAGACTGACTAGGAAATTAATCACTCTCTAACCCCCTTAATTGTTACAGCTTTGGTGAATAGAATCCTAGCAGTGCATTTTTTTCTTTTTTATAATATGTTTTTAGTGATTTCAGAGAGAGGATAGAGAGATAGATAGAAACATCAACGATGAGAGAGAATCCTCGATCAGCTGCTACCACCCTCTCCCCCTTGCATGTCCCCCACAGGAGATTGAGCCCACAACCCGGTCATGTGCCCTGACTGGGAATCAAACTCCAGGTTCATTGGTCGAATACTGGGCTGGCCTAGCGATGCATTTCAAATGAGTAAACATGGGATTAATGGCAGTCTAGTTTCGAAGTCCTTATATACCTACTATCTTTGCAAAACTATTCATGGTATTTGATGAGAACTGGTGCTTCATGCACTTTCTTGTGTACAGTCCTGTGTTGCTATATGTTTCTTTCTCTGTCATGGTTATTTAGGGAGTCACTTTCCTTTCAGCAGAAAAATTTAAATACATAAATTTCACAAAAGCATTTATTTGAAAAGCCCTTGATTGAAGTTTGAATGTACTTTATTTCTGTAGTTTTCTATCATTGGATCCCCCCCCCCCCCCATTATGTTGTAAAACTTTAATAAGCCAAAAAAATTGGATGGAGGTTGTAGAGGGCATAGAGGGGATAAAAGGTGATAGAAATTTATAAACTTTCCTAATATCTCAAAGTAAAATTTTTAAAAAAATATGTTTTTATTGATCTCAGAGCAGAAAGGAGAGGGGGAGAGAGAAACATCAGAGTTGAGAGAGAATCATTGATTGGCCGCCTCCTGCACGTCCCCTACTGGGGATTGAGCCCGCAACCCAGGCATGTGCCCTTGACCAGAATTGAACCTGGGACCCTTCAGTCCGCAGGCCAACGCTCTATCCACTGAGCCAAACCAGCTAGGGCTCAAAGTAAAATTTTTTAATGAGTTGAGAGAGAGGTGGGGGGTGGGCATTGACTTGTTATTCCACCAATCCATGCACTCTGTGGTTGTTTCTTGTATGTGTCCTGACTGGGGATCGAATCAGCAACCATGGTGTATCAGGACAATGCTATAACCAACTGAGCTACCTGGTCAGGGCTCAAAGTACTTTAGACTGAGCTTTGTTTCCTAGTTGTTTACTTTGGTCACAGCCAAAGATGATTGGCTGTCTTAGAGTCTGAACTTGGATGGGGGGAAAATTATATCTTTTCCCTAACCTATAACTGAAATTAAGCATTGCCTCCCATTGTGAAAACGGGCAACACAAAACAGCAGTATTAACAGTGTGAGTTACTTTGTTACCAGAAACCACAGGTAATTTATTATTGTTGCAGATATCTCAAAATTGGGATTATATTAATCTTTACTGGGATATTGTTATTAAACTCAGTGGCAGGTGTTTTTATTTAATGTTAATAAAGACATTGTATCACACAATTTAAATATTTTAATATGTCAGTATAATTGGTTTCCTTTTATTCCTATTTATTTTACTTTATGCTTTTAGAAACATTATTCTGAAAAGTGGTCCAGAAACTTTGCCAGATTGTTGAAAAGGATTTTTGGCACCTGAGTAGCTGCAGTTAGCCCTTGATTCTACACCCTGTGAAGGTTTCACCTAATGATGGGGGAGAGGAGTTTGAATAAAAGGATAATAGGAAAGAGTTGAGAGTTGGATGAGCCCAACCTTTTCTTGCTCCATCTCCTTCCTCTCAATAGATTACTTCCCTAAATCTCTTTTTAGGTAAAAGTTCACTTTTGAGTTTACATTTAGCCAGCCATTTAACAAATACCACTGTTTTTGTGCACCAAATTTATGGAATAAGATAACAGGTTGTGCCCTGGCTGATGTTGCCTAGTGGTTAGAACAGTGTCCCGGGCATGGAAAAGTCTTGAGTTCGATTCCTGGTCAAGGGCATGCACCTGGGTTGCAGGTCAATCCCCAGCCTGGATTGGGGTGGGTGTGGGAGGCAACCAATTGATGTCTCTCTCTCACACCAATGTGTCTCCCTCCTTCCTTCCCTTCCTCCCACCTCACTCTCTCCCTCCCTCTCTTAAAAAACAAAAACAATGGCCTGGCTGGTGTGGTTCAGTGGTTAAGCATCAGCCCATGAACCAGGAGGTCATGGTTCGATTCTCAGTCAGGGCACATGTCTGGGTTGTGGGCTTGATTCCCAGTGGTGGGTGTGCAGGAGGCAGCCGATCAGTGATTCTCATCATTGATATTTCTATCTCTCCCTCTCCCTTCCTCTCTAAAATCAATAAAAAAAAATTTTAAAAAAAATTGGAATAAGATTATTTAAATAATGTATTTGAGGAAATTTTCTTTGTATAGTTGTTACATTATTAGAATTTTTTTTGAATTGTCATAAGTTGGAAGATACACAAGGAAGAAAATGGAATCAGCATGGGAAAGAGAGACACAAAGTCAATTCTGAAAACTGGAATATGAAGTAGACTTTGTGGTGTTTGTTTACAGGAACAATGAAACATATAGAACTTTGAGCAATTAGACTTTTCAACTCTGATGCTATATTAAGATATGTCACGCTTTATTCCCCTTCCCTTGTCCAATGTTAGTTTTGCATTAGAATAATTCATTTTTTATTGATAGGGAAATGAAAAAATATTTCTTATTGTTGGTATTATTATTTTATATGTATATGTGTACATATATAATTGATTTCAGAGAGGAAGTGAGAGGGAGAGAGAGAGAAACATCAATGATGAGAATCATTGATCAGCTGCCTCCTGCTAAAGTATTATTAGCACTAGAGTTCCTAATCTAATAAGCATTTTTTTATTCTTTTATTTATTTATTTTAAATAAGCATTTAAAAAAATAAAGACTAATTCTCCTAATTTTGTGAACAATCTAGATGGTATAGATTATAGTTTCTTAGAGGGTGAATTTTATTGAAATGTTCTTTGTGATTTGATGAGGAACTTTTGCAATTTGTTTATTTTGGTTATGAGAGAGAATTCCCTTTAGGTTCATGTAGGAAAATTGCTGTCATCTTGTAGCCTTGTGAAAGAATATGATGAGGCTGAAAAGGTGAGAAGGAAACCGCTGGGAATGGTGCTATTGCGTGTATCAAAGTGATATTGACAGTATACCTTTCTCTCTCTTATTTTATAAGTATGCTCATTTAGAACATTGATTAAAGAAAGAATGCTCATTTTATATTTATTTATTTAAAAAATATTTTTATTGATTTCAGAGAGGAGGGGAAAGGGAGCGAGAGATTGAAACATTGGGAGAGAGAGAATCATTGATTGGCTGCCTCCTGCACGCCCCCGACTGGGGATTGAGCCCAGAACCCGATCATGTGCCCTTGACCAGAATTGAACCTGGAACCCTTCAATCTGCAAGCTGATGCTCTATCCACTGAGCAAACAGGCTAGGCCAGAATGCTCATTTTAACTGGCTATACAATTTCCTATGACAGTGTCAGATATGGCAGTAGTTTAAATACATATGTGAAGTAAAAGTTTCTTAAAATGTTAAAGTAATTAATAAAGGGTTTTTGATGATTATTAACAATGTTTAATCATAAAAACATTCATCTGAATTTTTATCACCTACAGTGATCTTATCTATAGTAATGAATAGGCAGATAATTTCTGCATTCAGTTGGAGATAAAAATTTTGTTGCACTATGCTTCTTTATTCTCAGGTATATTTTGTGGAGACAAAATGGTTTGTATTCTTTTTTTATTTTTAATCAGAAGAAAATCTGATAAAATAACGCCTTTAGTATCAGGACAAAAATTTATAAGTGATATTAAACCATATTTAGGGAATTGGTGATTAGAAACCATGTTTTCTTTTTCCTCCCTCCTGGCTGTTCTGTTTGTAGCTGTATAGGATTGAAATGAGAGTCTAAATTAATTATATTGATTTTATTACATAATTCCAATCTTTGTCTTCTTTGCTACTCTGTTTATACCTGTCATTTGATTTGGGGGGATAACAAGAAGTTTTGGGAGCATTCAGGACTTTTAAGGAGGAACAGTAAAGGTTTATCTAAGCCTTAAAGAAGCCAAAGTTAAGGACAATAAATATTCTTAGGGATTTTTTTAAATCTTTTGCCCCTTATTTTCATTTAAAAGGGAAATATATGTACTCTTTATTTATTTATTTATTTTTAAAATATATTTCCATTGATTTCAGAGAGGAAGCGAGAGAGAGGGAGAGATAGAAATATCAATGGTGAGAGAGAATCATTGATTGGCTGCCTCCTGCACGTCCCCCACTGAGGATCGAGCCCACAACCTGGGCACGTGCCCTTGTCCGGAATCAAACCCAGGACCCTTCAGTGGCCGACGCTCTATCTACTGAGCCAAACCGGTTAGGGCCGTACTCTTATTTTTAACCTAAGTAAAACACCATTTGTTGGTTTAAATAGCTAATTTATTATTTTCATTTTACAACCATTCTTTGCCTGTTTTATTAAAATTTTGTCCTGTCTCATTTTTACCTTTTTAGATAGTTGAAATTATGCTGAAAATCACTATTATGAATAAAATGTATTAATTGTCCTGGACCTTTCTGGCTACTACTTGAAAATAAAAAAAAATTTTTTTTATTAGCCCTGGCTGGTTTGGCTCAGTGGATAGAGTGTTGGCCTGCAGACTGAAGGGTCCTGGGTTCGATTCCCGTCAAGGGCACATGCTCGGGTTGTGGGCTTGATCCCCAGTGGGGGCCATGCAGGAGGCAGCCAATCAATGATTCTCATCATTGATGTTTCTGTCTCTCTCTCCCTCTCCCTTCCTCTCTAAAGTCAATAAAAAATATGTTTAAAAAATATTTTTATTATTTCAGATAGGAAGGGAGAGAGAAACACCAATGATGAGAGAGAATCACTGATTGGCTATCTCCTATACACTCCACACGGGATCAAGCCTGCAACCCAGGCCTGTGCCCTGACCCAGATTTAAACTGTGACCTCCTGGTTCATAGGCTGATGCTCAACCACTGAGCCAGGCAGGCTGAAATTTGCAACTTTTATTTGTGATGGAATTCAGTGAAAGCCAAGTAGTGATTTTATTGATTGAGTATTCTCTCTCCTTGAAATATTGGTATCTAAGTTTTTTAAAAAGTTACCTACTTGGAGGAAGAAGGGTTGGTGGAAAGAAGAGAAAAACAGGCATATTAGTGTGTCTGCAATCCTTAGAAAATGGTTAAATTTAAAATGCACATTAAGTTTACCTCCCTTTGAGTAGCTGCCTTATTAAATACCTATTACTGTCTCCCAAAATAAGCATTTGCTCATTCTCTTCTTAATGTAGATTAGTGCTGTTTAGAAGAATGGAATAACTATTTGACAGTGTGTGCTTTGGAGAAAAGTACACCAAATATAAAAAATATATATTTAAAAAATTTATTAATATTTTTTCCATCCTCATCAGTAGCAGGCAAATTGCAGAGATCACTTGCAGAGCTTACATCTTTGAAACACATTCCTTTCTAGGCTGCTGTATAGTTTGTTATTGGGCAATAAGCTACTAGCGTACTCAACCTATAGACAAGCCTTTTTGTTCTAAATATGGAAAATGGAAGTGTTTGCTTCTTTAAAAACATTTTTTTTTATCATTGATTTCATAGAGTAAGGGGGAGAGAGAGAGAAACATCAATGATAAGAGATAATCATTGATTGGCTGCCTCTTGTGCGTCCCCTACTGGGGATCGAACCTGCAACCTGGGCATATGCCCTGACTGGGAATCGAAATGTAACCTCCTGGTTCATAGGTTGATACTCAACCACTTAGCCACATGGGCCTGGC